>NW_028092868.1:7717565-8177875 GCF_014824575.4 Sturnira hondurensis
ACGTGACTGACTCTCTCCTTGGGATGTGTGCCTAGGAGGGCAGCCTTCCAGGCAAAGGAGAAGCCTTTTGCAGGGCATTTGGGACACGATGTTGAATTGCCACCAAAGCGGCATGATTCCTTTTGAAAAGCCACACTCACTCATAGCAAAATCTGAATAAGATCTGAGTAATTGAGTGGTATCTGTCCTACCAACAAAATATTGCATTTGCCTCCAGATGATTGGGCATATTTTTAGAGGGTGTAATTGTTCAATTGGAACAGAAACTCTCTGGTGCAGGCAGGAACTGGAAAGAGAATTGTGATGTGTTCAGAATTTTATGTGTGTGACTTGGCTCAGCAAAATGACAGGGGTGTTCACAGAGGGGCCGGAAGAATGATTATCATCCAAGCTGTTTTTGTTTGATTCATTCGAATTCTCTTTCTTTCTTTTTATTATTTTAAAACTGACCATATATTTCATCCCTGCTCCTGTGAATGGATTTGTTCTAGAAGTCTGTGATGACAGAGACATAGGCAACGTAGGAAATACTTTCCAAAAATTGTTGTTTGATGGCTTCTCCAAATAAAACCACAAAATATATATTTAGTGAGCAAGTACTACATGACAGGCACTGGGAAAGGCCTAGGGCATATATAACAGTGGCTCAAAATAAATCCCTTCTACTGTGAAGTGTGTGCTCCAGTGTGGGCAGGCAGGTAGTAAGCCAAGTGGACATCAATATATAATAGCACGGCCGTTAGCGACGAGTGCTATGGAGATAAGAGAGTGAGTGGTTGAGGGGTGGGGGGAGGGGCAGGGGAATGACTCTTTTAAATAAAGTGGCAAAGGGACCCTCTGAGCAGAATTGAAATCAAATGCTGAAGCGAGTCATGCAGCTCTCCGGGGGAAGAACATTCTAGACACAAAGGGCCTGAGGTGGGAACATGTTCTGTTTGGCGAGTAGGATTGGGGGAGGCCCGTGTTGCTGGAGCAGAGTGAGCGAGGAGGGCAAGGGTAGGAAAAGAAGTTGGGAAGAGAGACAAGGGTTAGGCAATGCACAGCCCTGGGAGACACACGGGACTGCATACCACCTCCCATTCTGAATCACCGCAGCTATCCATGAAACATATCCTAAAGCTCCTAGCGTGTCCCCGAACCCTGGCTAGACACTAGGTATATAGGGGGATGGAGACAGGCAGGGCTCTCACGGAGTAAGTGTTCCCGGGACAATACAGACACACAAAGGGGCGATGATGGTTTACTGGGATTGTCTCGTCATGGGGGAAGTAGCGGCCATTAGCTTGGGCACAGTGACAGTTCTTTCACCTGGGTTGCTTTTAAAAGCCTGCATGTGTCACTCTATGGTTACATGTATTACGTTATTTGAAATTAAATGGCAAGTCATATGCTCACTCTAATGGATTGGGTCTTGCAATGAGGGGCCACGTTTTTGCATCAGTTTCATTCCATCAAGCCCTGTGTGAGGAACAGGCTTTCACCAAATTCATGGCAGTGAACGGACAATGCAGAAGAAATCCTTTAACTGAGGTCTGGCTTCCTGTCTTGGAAAGGCTCTGGACCTAACAAGACCTTAGTTAAAGGATTAGAGTGTTATGAAAAGCTCATAGACATCTGGAAGGGGGGCGGGGGAGGAGTCGGGGCGGCAATGTGGGTTACTGGTGCTCTTTCCTACTTGTTTTGTCAGTTGTGAGTCTCACTTGCTGGTAAATAGTTGGAAATTATATATGTTTTGTTTCCCCTTTCAATGGTAAATTCACTGGGGGAAAGAACAGTCGCTGCTTGCTTTGTGTGGGTGTATAACAAATGATACATGAACGAGGAAAACAATTCTTCCCGTTTGAATCTGTGCACAGAAACGCAGAGAAAACAATCGAGAAATCCGGGGCCCGTGGCTTCCTGCTCATTCTAAGAGTGTTTACCATAGGCGTCCAAAGTCTCAATTACTTCTGTGACTCAGGAATTTGGGGTTTTGTTTCAAGCAGCTTGCTGGCGTAACCCATTGGAAAGCTCTTATTTTCTGGTGTAAGTGCTGTGTGCTTTCGGGTAATTATCTGATGTTTTTAGGACATGGGTTTGATTGTAAAGTGTCCTCATCTCCAAGGTAACGTGGACATTCCTATTGGCAGAGAACAGTTTGCCTGCCCCGTTTGGGTCATTCTGCTATTTGAAAAGCATTGCAGGGGGCAAATTTACTCGAGAACATTCTGAGTTGAGGAAGTGGAAGAGGCAGCCCTGTCCCCAATTACCTTGGGTGCTTGAGCTGTGTAGTTTTTTACCTGCAGAGAAACTCGGGGCACCACCCCAAACCTTGTTCCTGTTAAGAATAATGTTCTCTCCTGTGGCCTCCCTACTTGTACGTTTCCAGCACCAAGATCCTTTGTGGTTACTTCCTCTGCCTACACCCCAGCTTAGCTTGGGTGAACTAGGACTACATCTTAGTCTTCTATTTTAATTCGGACAAGCTTTTCCTCCTTCTCATACTACACTGAGTTGTTTTTTCCTACACAGATCACAGATAAGATGCCCGATGACACCACAGGCTCAACCATTTAGCTACCTGATTGCAAAATATTTCTGAAATGAAGTTAATCAAAGGTGTTCAGAATGAATGCGCGGTATGAAAGTTTACATCCTTTTTTTAAAGATTTTATTTATTTATCTTAGAGGGGAAGGGAAGGAGAGAGAGAGAGAAATATCAATGTATGGTTGCCTCTTGTGCGTCCCCTGCCGAGAACCGGGAACTGGCCTGCAACCCAGGCATGTGCCCTGACTGGGAATCAAACCCCGATCGTGTGGTTCGCAGGCCAGTGCCCAACCCACTGAGCTACACCAGCCAGGGCAAGTTTACGTCTTTTTATTCGTAGCTGCAAAATTTGAAATGTATCCTAAAATAAGCACTGCACTTGCAGCTAGGCTTCAGAAGTGAGGAGGACAAACGTGATTTCCCAGTGGGGGAGGAGAGACCAGGACGTGAAACCATCAGTCATGTGAATGAACATGCCCCCGGAAATGGTGGCACACAAACGGGGCGGATTCCTGGGGAGAACAGTTTCTGATGGCATTTCCAGGAAAGTCGTCCCTGGGTGAGAAAATTCAACCGAGGCCTAAGTTAGACAGGAGGGGACGAAGGGAGTGAAGGGGGCCAAGAAGGGCATCCCAGGGGTAGGGACTCCTTGGCAGGAGCGTCTGAGGGGGAACATCACTTCGTTGGTCTGAGTCAATGAAAGGGAGGCTTCTGGGTGCAGGGGGTATCAAAGGGGTGAGCACCGTAAGATGTGGCTGAAGAAGAGAGATTTGAGTGACACGCTGGAAGACCGTGTGTTTGTCTAATAATTATGAGGCGTCCCTGCCAGGCTTTGAGCAGGGGTGGAGGAGTGGGTTCGTGATCTGGTCAGAACTAACTGATTATAGTAACTACAACTTCACGTGTAAAGGGTCTGATCAAGCATACTAACCATTTTTATTATCCCAAAGCTGGGCATTTCTGGGTGTGTAGGAAATAGCCATGTAAATGTATCTATCATACGTATGGTACCTTTTTATGTTTGTATATGCACATACATAGGTGTGTATATATACCTTCATATGTGCATGTGTACACACATAGAAATACAAATTTAAATTGGAAAATATACTTCAAGATGTGGTTGAGCACATTTGCTTAATCCCATAATGGTTACTCAAAATGTCTACAAGTTGAAGTTTAGCTTCTAGGCTAGGATTCGAAGCTGATGTCTAGGTGGGTGTTTAAGGTATGAGTAGGAAAATGCTCACAGGGAATAATCTGGGAAAATACAAACTGGGTAACCTCTCTTTTTTTATGTTTTGGTTCAGAATGTATGTCATCCTAATGACTTTCATTATTAATAAGCCAAATAATAACCTCTGCAGTTGTTGTAACTGTTTCAACTCACTCATGAATTCATTTGAGGGAAGGAAGGCTCTAGGACTGTTTGGTGTGGCCCACCATTTGGAGCCCCCTCTTCTGAAATTACTGTGAATTAAACAGGATCGACAAATGAAATGAGAAAGAAAGAGCGAAGCCGATTGAGGCCTTAGATTTAAAAGTCAGGCTATGCTCTCCAGTTGTCTAATGCTATTTTGTCTGCGTTGTGTTTTCAAAGAGCTCAGACCCAAAAAAGACCAGAGTCTGTCCCTCGTGGTCCATGAGGTTCTGGCCTGTGTCCAAACCACAGGCCAAACCACCTTGGCTTGGATGAGACCATTATCTTCATCTGGATTCAGAGAAAGATAAATGGCACCTATATAGCCTTCTAGAGGAGAATTATAGGATCACCGGAGTTGAGTACGAATTGTGCGCAAACGAAAGAAAATTCTTTCTCTTTCCAAGCCCACCCTGTAAAAATGGGAGGTACATTACACAGTCCTAATGGGCCTGCTATGATGTCCAGTCACGGAAACATAAAGAAACATTATAAACCCACATGTTCATTACATGCATATGGCGTAATACTTTAGGACATCTTTGAGATGAGCCACCTCATGTTCTAGAAATATTCTCACTTTTTTTTAGAAACTAGTCACCTTTTTCCTAAATTTGAGAAGCACAGAAACTATCCCCAAATGTCATTTAAGGGGTATAGCTGTGGTTCAGAAAAAAGAGTTCCAAGACAAGGTGTTAATCTGTTGAGTTTTCCGTCTTGCCACACATAAGCTGTGACCTACGCCCTCCATTTCCTCTTTTGTTTTGATCTTAATTGCATTTTTAAATTAAAACTCACCCAAGGAAAATCATCTCTTTGTTTGGCTTAAGCTGATAAGACCAACGTTGAAATGGCAATATTCAGAACTTCCTAAAGCCTATATAATTTTAAAGAAAAGATTATGTCTTTTAAAATAAATTATATTATGTAGATATACATAGGATATAAGCTTAATATAGGAGGAAATTGAAATATTGATCTCCTAGTTCAGTGGACATAAAATCTATATATATTTAGGCAATCACTCATTTTACAATTTCCGAGAACTGGTAGGGTCTCTGGCACTGGCACCATTAATTTTTATAGCCCAGTGCTCAAGAAATTCGAAGTGTGTGTGAAAGCATGTACTCCCATTACCTGTCTTCCAACATAGACAGATTTTTTATGAATACTAATAATAATTGATAATGATGCTGGTTTTACTTTTTAAGCCCTTCCCATGGCCTGTGAAGTACTCAAATACTTCAAGTATAGTGTCCTTTAAATCTTCGTAATATCTTGTATGAGTGAGCATTATTATACCCATTAAACAGTTGAGATCAAGGAGGCTTAAAGAGGTTTGAGTTCGCCTCTCATGGTTACACAACTAATAAGTTGGAACTGAAATTCAGGCTGACCTGACTCATGGAAGTGTAGTGGTGATTCTCTCTTTTTTGAAATAGTTAAAACGCCCTTATTATATATTTGTAAAACAAATATGTATCATCATCTAGAAAGAAAAATTATCCTTTGATAGTATGGTCACTAAAATCAGATCAGCTGGGTTCAAAGCCTGTGCCTACCACATGGACAAATAATTCAATTTCTCTATAATGTAACTGCAGTGCCTATAAAATGGGATCTATAGTAGTATTAACTCATAAAGATATTGTGGGGGTTAAATTAAATAATTTCCCAAAAGCACATTGCTTGATTCCAAAACTGCATTTGATACATAGTACGTATTATTATCACTATTATTATTTGTATTACTATGATTAGTATTGTTATTATCACTGTACTTCCATTAGAGAAGATGTTAGCCCACATCCACACAACTCCAGTGAAGTAGAATGCAATGTTTTCTGGCTCTGCAACTCCCAGTTGCTTCCTCTGTGTGCTCAAATACTTGAAAAGATCACAAACGTTTCTATCTTTACATCTCCATCAGGACAGACTCACAGAGGATAATCCCTGCTGGACTGGCTCTAAGGCACTGCAGGGACTCGCTTCGACAGACCGGGGTGCCCCGGGGACAGGGGGGATGTTCCAATCATTAATCGGACTTCCATCCCAACTTGCTTTCACTTAACATAATATCCTCCTGGGTGGAATCAGAAATAACTGAGCTTCTGTTGGGTGCTCAGCATCATGCATTTTCCACGGCTGCTCTTTGTCATCACATTTCTTTTTTCCCTCCAGACTCAGAAAATTAGCTTATTTGGTAACTTCTTTCTCTGCAGGTAGTAATGCTATGAGCAACAGCTACTGTGAACTTGTAAAGCCGATGGCGTCAAATTATTTGTGCAAAGGGATAAAGAGTTATAACCAGTGGTTTAGTAACGCAAATATCTCTGGGTTTTAACTGCGCGTGCTGTTTCTCCAGCTTGGACTTCCTGAGTACCGTCTGACGGGTCACTGGGTGGAGGCAGCTGGTACACACAGATAAAACCAAGAGCGTTCTAGGTTTGGGGAACGTGTGGTCCCGTAGACATATAGTGTCATTTCAGTTCTGTTTCTAAATAAAGCTAGTCTTTAAGTTTACGTACTCCTAAATACTCTCGGGAGAAAAATTTTATTGAAAATAGGGAGAAGGAAGAAAATCTGGAGGAATATATGAGAAAGCATTGAAACATTTAAATCATTATGCACTGGAAGGTTATTGTTCAGAAAACAATTATGTATAGTAGTCACCAAAAATGCCTATTGAGGACAGTTTGTTCTGTTAAGTTTGTTTGGGTTTCAGAAAGATGAGTCAATTCTGTCTTAAAGACAGAATTCTCTGTAGTAAAGAGAGAAGCTGATAACCAAGGACAAGACAGGAAATGAGGAAAGTCACAAGAAAGAAACAGATGACGCATGAATGAAAAAAAAAGCTAAGAGGGAAGGGTCTTAGTACTGATACTTTCACTGGGCCATTAAAGGTGGGAAGACCTGTGTTCAGGTCAGGTGGTGGGAGAGCCCAGGAAAATGTCGAAGCAAGGTCTGGACATACACACACACCTGAGACGTGGGGGGAACAGTGGTAGTTTGGTAGCCAGAAGAAAGGGAGTATGAAGAATGCCAAGGGGAAAAAGGGTGGAGATTGGGTTTGGTTATAATTGGACATCTGGCGCACTATTATAATACAGATATCTTTACCACTACCGAGACGTCTCAGTTTGGTGATGGTGTCTCTCTCACACACACCAACGATGAGGGTATAAAGAAGTTTTAAGGTATCTTCCTTTCTTATTTCTCACATTGTGACATTTTTGTATCAACCAAGACAGTTTTTGTTTGGGGGGGGTGGGGAATAATTGTTATAATCCCAGAAGTCATGGCTAGTACAATGCTGATAAAGTCATTAGACCTTAAGTGTGACAACTTGCAGGATCTACCTTGTGAATTCTGTCTGCCCTGTGTTCCTTCATGTCCCCCTTGGACCTTTCCTTCATGTAAGGGAACTAAAAGAGGACCATTTAATTACTCAGTTGATTTTTCAGGGCTTCTTTTTTGGCAGGTAAACTGTTTAGCCTCACATTTCTACTCACATGTGATGCTCAGTTCAATACTCTTCCCTTGATGACTCTTTCATCTTCACCTTCATTTTTTTGTTACTATCCCTCAAGTGCCTATCATTTCCCTGCCTCTGAATTCAAATAATGCTGAAGGAAATGGAAGAATATGGGGGCTCATGACTCATTATGGTCACTGAAGAATACCTGAAATACTCAATGCGGACTCAGAGAAGGCCAAGGTCTGCCAACTCACTGGACAGTAAACAGATATTTAATAAGAACCAGTGAATTTCTTGTCACTTTACACAGATAATATAGCAAAGATCAAAACAAACAGGGAACCATTGCTCTCAAGCCAAGGAAGTACATACACAGGCACCTGGAAGGTTACCTGAAGCAATTGAGAAACCAACAAGAGAAATGTCCAGCGTAATAAGGGTAAACTGGGCGGTCATGAAAGACTTCTCCAAATAGTGACTTTTATGCTAACGTGTGAGCACCACAAAGTAGCCAGCCATGCACAGTTCACAGATGTCACACAAAGAAGAGAGCTGGAGAGTAGTAACAAAAACAGATTTTATTTAGGACAATTGCAATAGAGAAAAAAGCATCTCAGTATAGAAATGACTCAAGTTTAAACACAACATGAGCAAGTGGGGATTTCTAGCCCAGCAACAGGCTAGGGGCCAGTAGATAGAAAATTACTAAGGAGAAACATCAGGGGCGTGGGGGTGCTGGCTAGATTCTTGTCAAAGGAGGCCTGCGTGATCAGATACCACCAGTGGGAAGGCAGGGCATGAAGACCCTGATCGTATATAGAAGGTGATCAGGTATCGGGGAGGCTTCTAATTAAACTGACTTGGCAGGGTCATTGCTAAGACTGGATTTTACAAGAAAGCGCACTTATGGGCCTCTAGGGAAGTTCAGATCCCTCACCAAAGTTTATCAAACAAATTTTTTTGTCAGTTATGGGACCTAATATTTTAACGCCTTGACCAGCTGGGTTTACCGTGCAGAATAGTTCCCCTGCTTGATGGTAGCTACATCACCTCCAGATCATCTCCCTGCTCCTTCCAGACTTACATAAAATACGTGATGGCAGGTGGAATCTGAAAGACTTCGCCGGTGTGGTCCACAAGTGCCCACAGCAGTGTCTAACGAGCATCACGTGACCAGAGAAGGAGGGGAGGATCTGGAAACAGGACACTGCCCTGGCTCAGAAACAGCGAGTTAGACACTGTGATAAACACTGTGGACAGGGGGCTGTGTCTGCTTGGGAATGCCGGATACTCTCCTGGACAAAACCCTGGGAGACGGTGTCACTCTGGTGACTTTGCCCTGGCACAGGACCAGCCTTTCACCTGCAAGCCCAGAAACTGCATCTCATCAGACATCTAGAGTAACTAAGGTGTCACCGCAACCAGCTCAAAAGAGACAGGCATAGGTCTCAGACTGTGTGGGCTGCTACAACAGAATAATACCACATGCTGGGCAACTGAATAACAGCTGGAATTCCTTTCTCACAATTCTGGACGCCGAGAGCACAAGATCGGGGTGCCAGCACAGCTGGACTCCGATGAGAGTTCACTTCCAGGTTCCAAATTGTTGGCATCTCACTGTGCCCTCACGTGGTGGAGGGAGCTCTTGGGGTCTCTCTTTTATAAGAGCGTTAATTTCCTTCATCAGGGCCGCGCCCCCAATGCCCACGTCTTCCAGTCACACTGACTGTTAGGACTTCAACATGGAAGTTTGGGGGGGATGCAAGCATTCAGATCATAGCAGTGTAGAAAAACTGAATGCCACATTGCTCGTTTCTGATGAAAAGAGGCATAGAGAAGATATGCATACTACTTTGGAAAATTATCCAAAGGTTTCTCGGTGAATATGAAGTTAGAAAACGAAGACCTCATAAGACTCATATAAGTAGAGGCTTCAGGTTTTACTAGCATGCCGGGGCCATTTGCACAACAGGGATGTAACCAAGGACCATACCCTCTGGGCACTGCTAGGGGTGGGGACCGCGTTCTGCTCTGAGTCTCCTGGTTTATCTTCCTCGGCACTGGATACTCCTCTCGGGTTTTTCTTCCTTTACTTTTGTCAATACCTTTGCTCTGATTTCAATCTGGCCTTTTTTTAACCAGAAAATATACACCCTGCTNCATATAAGTAGAGGCTTCAGGTTTTACTAGCATGCCGGGGCCATTTGCACAACAGGGATGTAACCAAGGACCATACCCTCTGGGCACTGCTAGGGGTGGGGACCGCGTTCTGCTCTGAGTCTCCTGGTTTATCTTCCTCGGCACTGGATACTCCCCTCGAGTTTTTCTTCCTTTACTTTTGTCAATACCTTTGCTCTGATTTCAATCTGGCCTTTTTTTAACCAGAAAATATACACCCTGCGTTTATATCTCTTCTCTGAGTCGCCCTGTCGTGATTTGATAATACTCTGAAGGCAATCGAACTTCCTTGATTTCTCGATTCTGGAAGGATGTCTTTTGCTTCCTCAGGCTGCACCCTGCAGTTCTGTGAACACAACAGTAGCATTTTCTCTGAAATCCACCAAAATAGGAAATTCATCTTGGCATTTTTAAGTTATCCATAGCTGTGTAATAAGCCAACCCAAAATGCTATGGTTTAAAACAGCAGCCATTTATTATTTCTCATTATTCTGTGAGTTGACTTGGCTTGCATGTGCTGTTCTTCTGTTCTGTGTGACATGGGTTGGGGTCTCTTATTTGGCTGCATTCAGCTGGCCGTTGGGATTAGCTGGAGGGCCCAAGATGTCTTCACTCACATGTCTGGTCTGTCTTTCTTCCCCACGTGGCCTCTTCATATGACTAGGTTGTGCTTCTTCCTAGTGTGTTGGTGTAAGAGGTCTTGTGTGGTGATTGGCTTTCAAGATAGAGGAAGTGAAAACTGTTGGTTCTCTGAAGTACGAGACTTGGTATCACTAATGCTACCTTCTACTGGTCACCGCCAGCCCTGATTTAGGAGAGATAGATAAACTCTACCTATTGGTAGGTAGAATACATACAAGGAAGGGGAGACTTGAGGGTGGCCACCTTTGAAGAATCTACCACAATTTTCTTCCTAAGCCCAGTATTCCCAATAGGCAAAATACTGTTACCCTATCATGGAAATGTTTCCTTGCATTACAGTATCAGCTAAAAAATTAAATATTTGATGATTTCAATCACACCCAGGTGCCACGGGACTGCTTGGGTGCAACTCCTCATACACAAAGGTATTTGAACTAAAAGTACAGTTTATCTGCTCTGCAAAGCCTGACATAGGCTAGTGGGTCTGGAACAGAACAATTGCAGCATACACTTTTTTTTCAAAAAAGTAGGGGCTTCCTGGGCTGGGTGGCTCAGTTGGTTTGAGCATCATCCCATACACCAAAAGGCTGTGGGTTCTATCCCCAGTCAGGAGATTGAACGTACAGGAGGCAATAAATATTCTCTCTCCCACTCTGTCTCTCTCTGTCTCTCTCTCTCTCTCATCAATGAACAGATCCTTGGGTGGAGATTTTTTTTAAAGTAGGGGCTGGAGGTGGGAGAGGCACATAGAAGTCACCGGCTTATTTGCACACATGTACCCAGTTCTCCCTACTCCAAGGCCCAAAAATAGTTACAGATTAAGGCTGAGTTTCTGCTCCCTGGTTTTGCTTCTTGGTGGCTCTTGGCTTCGCTCTGGGAGCTGGTAGGTCTGCTCTCAGGCCATCCTTTCTTACCTGTGAGAAACGGCCTGGATCTGAGCTGTAGCGCTGAGTAGTTTTGTCTGCTCCTCTCCAGCCCTTAAACATTTGGGGCCCAAAGTTTTGTAAATTTAAATCTGACCTGTCTCTGCCTGTTTTAGTCAAAGTTGGCAAAACTCCTCTATAATTTTTGTGGTTTTCCTGTGAATCAAATTATACTCTGTTTTCATTAAACAAAAGACAGAAACACAAATTGATTTGAGTCAGGCCTATCTCCTAGGGTTATGATCCGGGGTTATGGAACATTTATTAGATTTTTTAGAGCCAGAGTTCTCAACAAGGTCTCTTACAGCCATCCCCTTAGTTTGATTATTACACTGTGATTACACTTGACTGGAAGAGCTCTGGATTTGACCGCTGCCCTGTAGCCATTGGTTAGTTGGAAAACCTTAAGCTACTCAGAGAAGGCATCGTGGCAAGTCCTTTGCTGGAAATATTTCCTTTCAGTTTTGCTTGGGAACTGAGGAGTTCGTTCCTCCCTCGACCCCCCTCCCCCAACTTCTCTTGTAATCCTTTGTCACACCTGACCAAAACAAGTCAGTGGATATGTTCACATTCTTCCAGAACTCTGCTGAGTCAGGTCCGCAATTTCATTAGGTACATTTTACAATATGTACGTCACACAGGTAATAATAGTCTTGTCATTTTTTTTACCAAGTATAACATAGCTCTCCTGTTTTCAGGGTCCAATCGTAGTGATTTCCTCACCAGTTTTCAACCTCCCAACAGTCTCTTCACCATCCTCAGGCCTCTGCCACCACCCTGTCCCAAAGCCAATGCCCAAGTTTAAGGTTTTTGTTACAGTGGTACGGGCCTGCCGCCACCAGTTTCAGATGCGTGCACATGCATCACAAGCTCCCTCAAGTTTAGAAACATAAAAGCAGGGACCATATTTGTTCCTAATTCTGTGGGTTAGGGATTTGGTAGGGTGTGGTGGGGATATCGTGTCACTGCGCTGCCACCTGAGATGGCTCAAACAGCTGGAGAGTCACTGTGTCAGCCTAACTGGGGTCAGATGGCTGTGGTTTCATTTTTATTATTGATTGGGAAGCTGTTTTTCCCCATACTTATTTGGGGCTTCCTCACAGGAAGATAACTCATGGTGATCTCAGAGTAGTCAAACTTTCATGGTGCATGGCTTCCTTTGAGGGAAGGAGAAAGCTGTTGAAGGAGAAGTAGACCCTGCCCCTTGAGGGACATATGAACCAGTCTGCACAGGCAAGCAGGGGAAGAATGGATGGAGCCCCCGCTGAAGATTCTCAACCACAGAGTTTCTGCTTTAGGGTTGTTCAAACCTTCCTCGTCATAACCTGTAATAAGAGACATGTGACACCTAGGAAATATTATATATGTATAAATAAATACTATTTCAAGAAGTGACATTTTAACCCTATCACACTCAGATTTTTCTAATCTACTCTAGCAATTTTTTCAAAATGTTGGTTATAAAACTCCAATTTTATGTTATAACCAATGAGATGAGTAATTAAAAAATAGTGGTTCTTATTAAGGTTCCTTATTGTCTATATGACACAAGTGAGTATCAAGAAAAGTGTACCCCAAATAATCTGCCAAAAGTTATTCGGCTTGGCTGAGGCAGAGAGGAGGTAATCACGTCTCCTAGATTAAGCCAAGACTTGTTCAGTCCCACTCAACTTCAAAGCCATATTGGTGACCCCGTTGCCTGTCTTAGCTTGTTTCCATCCGAGCGTTGATGTGAGTTCCCCGTTTATGTTGTCACCGGATCCAGGAGGAAATCACTGGCCCTACAACTGAAAATCCAATTACTGCGCTTCCTTGGTTTTCCTGTAAGAGACCAAGGGCATTTGCAATTTCCATCCCTTTACAAACACCTTCTTAAAAAAAAAAAGAAGAAGAAGAAAGAGAGAAAGGAATTATTCGCAGATGGTATTGTGGGGCTTGTGACTGTGAAAATAAAAATATCCCTCAAACCCTTAGAATCGTGAGTTGCGAAAAGAGAGTTATTGTAAGCACAATTCTGCTGAAGGTGAGAAATGTGTCTCTCACCTTCCAGAATCAGCCAGTGCTAGTATCGCACAGTGTGGACCTTGCTTCCCTTCACTGGACTCTGATTTCCTGATTTGAATCACCTGTTTACATGCACCTTTCTAACTGGAGCTCAGTTCAAAGTCATGGTTCCATCAGGATAGCACAGGCCGGAAAGACCTACAATAACACTGTATGCCATACCCCCAATATAATGAGATCAAAACAATGTGAGCACAGTTTTTCCCTTTGTTTGAAAAAGTGTAACAGGTTGGGGAGGGGGTTGGGGGCTGGGCAAAAAAGGTGAAGGGATTAAACAAAACAAAACAAAAAAGACTTGTACACAGACAACAGTATGGTGATTATCAGAGGGAAAAGGAGGTAGAAAAGGGTAAATAGGGAGTGAATAGTGATGGAAGGAGACTTGATTTGGGGTGGTGGAGACACGATATAGTACACAGATGAATTGTACACCAGAAACCTATGTAACTTTATTAACCAGTATCAAGCCAATACATTCAATAAAAATAAAAAACACGCACAATAAATAAATTGTGAAATTTAAAAAAATTGGTTAAAGGTAGTAAGGAGTTTACATTTCTTCCTTAGTAATATATGGAGTTTGGATTCGATAATCTCCAAAAGATCCTTGAAATTCTGGGATCCTGTGACCAGAGACTTTCTAGGAGAGGAAATACTGACCTGTGTTGTATCTCTTTTAACACATCTTGGGTCAAGAACCCCCACAGATGCAATAGCCTGATTTTGAATTACACTTCTTTTTAAATAAGAAAAGATTTATCTCGGAAGGCAGGGAGATAGTGGATCTCCCGAATCCACTGTGGAAGGCAGATCATCAGGGGCTGCCTGACAGCCCTGTCCAGCCTTTGTTCCCAGACACCTCGTTTCAAAAATGTCACTTTCTGCTTACTCAGGGCTACTGTCCTATCTATTTTAAGCATTGAAATTTGTGTTCTGCAGCTAAGTAGGAATTGTTGCTTCTGTCTTTGGGCCTATTAGAAATAATCTGAAGTCCATTTAATAGCAATAAAAATCGCCTTTATGTTATGGTTGACTGTTAAAACTTGCAATGCAATTTTTGTTGTCTTTCATTAGTAGTATTGCAGGGCCCCTGTATATATAACAAGACTATTTTTAAGTACCTTCTAAGGAAATGGCTTTTTAAGCATGAATTTTTCTTCCATTCTGAATTTCCTGGAGTGAGAGTAAAGTACAATTAATTATGTGACAATGCTGCTTAAAATTTCAGACTTTGCCTTATATGGGTACAATCTAAAAGAAAAAACATATGACAGTGGAAACAAATTTTATTTGTTTCCCTAAATCATTTACTCAGTACTTGGACTAGGGTAAAAGCAGATTACAAATGGTAAGTGGAGAGAAAAATCAGTTTGTTAGAAAAGAAATTTCACCCTCCTTTAATTTTCCAGAGACAGGCATGCAACTGAAAGGGGGTATGGAATGGGAAGCAGATAATGCACCAAGGAAAAAAAGTGCCCCAATATTAAAGGAATGAATCTGTTGATTCATCCCAATCATATGTAATTTACTTAATACTCTACTTCTCAAAGAGCCTCAATACCCTCATTTTAACCTTGGTTCAATACACAAGGAGAGACAAAGGAAACAAAATGTGCTTGAATTGTATGGGTCTGCCTGCTTTACGCACTTTTCATCACACAGGGCAGGGGAGAGGGAAAAAGCTGTCCCACGTAATGGAGTCCGTATTTCCTGGGCAAGGATGGCTGGAGACTTGCCTCAGCTGGTGGGCAGCAGAACACAGTGGAGCGAGGAGTCAAAATGCCAAAGCAAATGGCAACAGCACGCAAAAAGCATCCAGAAAATGGGTTGGAGTCACAAAATGCCTTGACCCAAGTCAGAGGTTGCTGAGTCAGACCGGGAAGAAGGGCCTCAACGATGGGTCCTGTGGTGTGGGGGTGCTCCCCTGGGAATGGGGGTGCTCCCCTGGGAATGGCGTCTCTTTTTCAGATGTAATGTGCTCTTGGTGACGAGGTTTCAGGGGTAAGGAGGTGTAGGGCAGGAGCAGGAAAAAACTGTATTTAAAGGGCTGGGAAAGAGTTGTATTAATTATTTAAGTAACAGAGCTGGTTAAATAAAGCACTCCAATTCCAAGGAAGAAATTAAAATGCCTGCTCATCACTCAGCTGAGCAGGGTCTTAATAAATATAGGGTTATCTAAGTCAGCTTGAGCTGCTGTAACCAACTACCCAAGACTGGGTGGCGTAAACAACAGAAATTTATTTTACAATTTTTTAGGCTAGACATGCAAGATCAAGGTGACAGCCTGGTTGGTCTCTGGTGAACACTCTCTTCCTGGCTTGTAGATGGCCACCTTCCTGCTATGCCCTCGGATGGTGGACAGTGAGAAAGAAAGCACACCCCTGCTGTCTCTTCTCAGAAGGGCCTTAATCCCATCCTTTCCGAGAGCTCAACCCCTATGACCTCATCCAAACCTCATTATCTCCCAAAGGCCCCAGCTCCAAGTACCGTATCATTGGGAGCTAGGACTTCAACTTGAACTTGGGCAAGCATGATTCAGTCCATTGCAACTGTCAGTTCTGATTATCTCAGAGTCACTATAAGAGATACATATTTTATTTTATTCCCCTTTGTCAGACAGTATCTGCACTTGGTTTGGGGTTGAAGTTATTCTCACAGTACAAATGGATTCTCTAGATTTCTTCTGTTTCACCTTACTTCTAACTATAGTGTATTCTAGAACTGAACCTTTTCTTTCTTCAACCATTTTATAAATAGCAAAGGTCTTTATTTCATTTTTTTCTGTTCTGTTTGGGAAACAAAATGAATGTAATTTGCCGACATTTTGAATGCAACCCAAGCATTGGTCCTGCTCATCCCAAAGCCTGCCTTCTCATCCATGTGGGAAGAAGAATATTGGCTCCAAGGTTGTTCATGAGGCTGCTGTTTCACTGGGTAGCATGTCACTCCTGCCCTACCACTGACCCTCACAGCCTCTGGGAATCTTGGCTCTGGCCTCCTCTCGGTGCGCTGCTGTTACCTAGGCTTGGGCTCAATAGATGCTTGAATTCTGCCTGTCCTATTTCTCTCCATGCAAGTACCCATGTCTAATGGGGAATGCCTGCCTTTAGCAAAGGGTCAAAGAAGGCAGCAGTGAACAGTTTAGGAGGGAGACAAACGAAAAATCTTAATTCAGAGTATGATCATTTCTATACGATGGAGTTATCCATCACAGGGACACACGTTAATTCCTGGCTTTCGGTTAGCCTTTCATTCACAAAGCACCTCGTTATCCAGACTCCCTTCCTCTACGGACACCCCAGCACCACGCCACTTGACCCCTAGAACCCAAGAGTCAGAGGCAAATACTTTTCCAGAGTATAAGTTACTCAGTTTAGATTGATGTCCTGAGATGCAAGATCAGGAAACGAGCCTCAGAAGAACAGTCTGGGCGGGCATCTGTTCTTCTTGGTCCTGAGCCTTTCAAAGTGCCTCCAGAACTAAGCTGACCTTGTTCAAGGTTGTAAAATTTTACTTTCTTGGGGCTTGGACTTTTGTATATAACCTGGTGACATTTAAATTGTGAAAAATAATATATACAGTAGATTTCAAAAACAAAAAAATAAAACTAGTAGAAGATACAGAGAAGAGCTATTGGTCACTTTGGGTCCCTCCTAAAAAATTCTTTGGGTATTTTTTACCCCATTGTGTCCTGAGACTTTTGCTTTTGGAACTAAAAGCACCCACTGCTATACCCCCTGGAAAATAATATCTAATTTATTCTGAGTTAAAGGAAAAGTCTAGAGCACAGGTGGCAAACACAAGGCCCACAGGCCGAATCCGGCCTCCACCTTGTTCTATCCAGCCCAGCACCTTGTTTCTACTGGGTGGCAGCTCCGAGCTCACTGAAGTGTTAAGGAGTAGTTACATTTACACAGTCCTAACGTTACATTCGGCCCTTTGAAGGCAACCACAGACTGATGTGGCTCCTGGTAAAAACGAATTTGACACCCCTGGCTAGACACTTCACCTTCAGTTCAAAAAAACTATTTGATATAGTAAGTAGAATTAACATCATGGGTGCAACGGAATGGAATATTTGAAAGCAGGTATGATCTAGAAAAGTGAGAGGCATGGCCACTTCTAGAATACTTGATTGGTTCCCTTTCTCTGAAGGCATGACTGATGCCTAAAGCAGCTGCCTAACTAATCTTTGCTTCTCCTGTGTTAAGTTCCTGTGTCTTAAATATGCTAGATGGTAAAACAAAGGAGATTTCAGGTGTTTCCTGGTTTGTGCCTTGACACCCTCTCCCTTTAAGGCTGCAAATTGTAGAGAAGCCTATTATTTTCTCATAGTTTTACACCTAGAAGCTATATTGTCAACTTTCATTATATGCTACCGTTTACCACAAGCAACTACATTCTGCCACGTTGCATAATAACGATAATCACTGTAATCATATATCAACACAATGAGATAATGAGATAATAACAAGACTTCAGTACCTTCCCTGTGTGCTAAACAATTAATTTCAGTCCCAGACGTGTTGCTAGCCTGTCCCACCCCACTGTAGGTGTCAGAAGCTTCTGTTCTATCACAAGGACTAGGGCGGTGGGGAAGCGCACTTCCAGTAGGCTGTGCGATGCAGCGGGCCACCTAGCTGTGAGTTTCCAGAAATTATTCCTGAAGCTTGCGTGTCACCCTGTGGATTGTTCCCTGGCAAAACTCTCCATGGGATTAGCATGTGTCCGGGACACATATCCAATAAATTCATTCCAAGAGAGCATTTGGGGTATCATAAGAAATTTCATGAACAGCAACAAATTCACCCTAGTCAATGACACCTGAAGATTTAGAGATTAACTTGTCTGGACTCATGAGATTTTCACCTCAATTTCCCCTGAAGTTGCAGGCCCATCTCTATAGAAGTTACTTATCTGAACCAAAACAGAGATTAATTCTAGCAGGCCGAGGCATTTTTATCCGAAATGAAAGCAAGATGTGATTACGGACAATAGCCACATCGTTCAAAGGACTCAGAACCCATGGTATTTTGTGACCATTTGTGCTAACAGAAACTCTAAGGTTTTTCCCCTGAGTTTCTTTGTTAAATCATGGAGATTGATCTTTATGGAACTTGTAATTTTTTAATCCAACATGTTGCTCTGAAAGTTTCTATTTAAAAATTATGAGACTAAAGGACGGATAGTCCTGGTTTTAATGAATGTACCAGTGTTGGATCATTAACATTAGCTTAAGATAAATATTACTATTGTCCTCTCATCAGGTTTTTCTACGTATGAGAAATAATCAACTTTTGTTGAATTTTAGTCTAAACCTCCAGCCAGGAATAAAGCAGACCGTCCCTGCCATAAAAAATGTACAATAGTAGATAAGAGGGCAAATCATTTTTGAAAATGCTATCATTGTCTTCCTCGATTTTACTTTCTTTTCCTCTTTCTTTTAGTTTCAGCCAAACCAAGACCCAACAGTGAGGAATATTCAAAGAAGATTCCTCCTCCCAAACCGAAACGGAACCCGAACACGCAGCTCAGCACGTCTTTCGATGAAACGTACATGAAAAAGCACGCGCCCAGGAGGACGTCGCTCACGCGCGACCCCTCCCTCTCCCAGGTGGGCAGCCCCGCGGGGGACCCCGAGGAGGAGGAGCCCGTGTACATCGAGATGGTGGGGAACATACTCCGAGACTTCAGGAGAGAGGACGACGACCAGAGTGAGGCCGTCTATGAGGAGATGAAATACCCCATTTTTGACGACTTGGCTCAAGACTCCAAATGTGACCTTGACCATCACAGTTGTTCTTCGCAGTGTGCTACTCCCACGGTGCCTGACTTGGACTTCGCCAAGTCCTCCGTGCCATGTACTCCAAAGGGTTTGCTCTGTGACATCCCCCCGCCCTTTCCCAACCTGCTTTCGCACAGGCCCCCTCTGCTGGTGTTCCCGCCTGCCCCCGTGCAGTGCTCCCCCAATTCCGACGAGTCCCCGCTCACCCCGCTGGAGGTCACCAAGCTTCCCGTGCTGGAAAACGTGTCCTACCTGAAACAGGCCGGAGCGTCGCCCTCCTCGCTGCCCCCGCACACCTCAAGCCACCCTAAACTGGACAAGGACCAGAGCGGGGCCCTGGGGCCCGCGGCCACTGCGTCCGCACTCTCCTCGTCCCCTCCCCCGCCGTCCACTTTGTACCGAACACAGTCCCCGCACGGCTACCCGAAGAGCCACTCGGCCTCCCCGTCACCTGTTAGCATGGGGAGGTCCCTCACCCCCCTCAGCCTCAAACGGCCTCCCCCCTACGACGCCGTGCATTCTGGCAGCCTCTCAAGGAGCTCTCCATCGGTGCCTCATTCGACCACCAGGCCAGTGTCGCAGGATGGGAGCAAGATGGTCAATGCCTCGGTCAACACCTACGGGTCGGCTCCCAGCGGCTCCCGGTCCAGGACGCCCACGAGCCCTTTGGAAGAACTAACCAGCCTCTTTACCTCCGGACGAAGCCTGCTGAGGAAGTCCTCCAGCGGCCGCAGGTCTAAGGAGCCTGCAGAGAGTAAGTGTGCAGGTGGCGCTAGCCCAGCGGGTGCCTGTGGGACTTAAAATCGCACGAAGCTCTTATGCACTCATAACACACGTAGGCAGTGCCTGACCGTTAGTCCATTTAGTTGAAATCTCAAAAGGTGTTCTTTTTCTTCGGCTGTGCTAAAGTAAAGAGTGTGATCTAAAGCCAAAAGTGAAAATCTGCACAATATAACCTATCCATTTAAAATGAAGAATGATTTTTTTAAAAATCAAATGGAGAGTCTAAGTTCTTGAAGTGGCACTGGAAAGTCTAACTAAGAAAACAGATACTAACAATTTTAGGTCATAGTCTTGATTTGGAGGGAGAAAGTGTACATTCAAACGTGGGATTGGTCACTGTTAAATTCATCTTATGTTAAAAACCTGCTTGAGCCACTCTTAGAAAACCTTTGCTGGAAAGATAGCAGTTCAGATGGAATTCATTTTTTTAGCATAATGAACGACTTTCTGCATACTTCGTGTTGTTGTATTCTGACCTTCACTCTAAGCTGGAGTGGGTTCATTGCTTCTCTTCTGCTGCCGTGGTGGGTAGCAGCTTCCTCCTATGCTACTCTCCCTGGGTCCATCCACACATTCGCTGGGGGAAATCACTAAGTGAGAAACAGGTAGTGAACATTATATTTATTACTGAATTTAAAAGACCAAGAAACGTTTGTATCTGAATGTCTAATCCTTTTGTGAGCTCCAAATCACTCCAGAAATACATAGTAAAGTCAAAACAGATGTAGTTTTTTCAATGTCCATTTCATTAAATGACACCGCTTTCCCTTATTTAAAAATGCCTTAGGCAACCAGGCTGATAATTTATCATTTATATCTTAAATGATCCCAACATGGGATTTTCTTATTTATCTATTCATACAGTCACATAAAGACCTTCCCTAAAGGAAAAGAAATCCTTAATAATTTTGATGATGAAGATGATGACACGCCTTGGATTATTAATATTCATTGGTAGTTATAAACCACTTATC
This sequence comes from Sturnira hondurensis, assembly GCF_014824575.4. NCBI lineage: Eukaryota > Metazoa > Chordata > Mammalia > Chiroptera > Phyllostomidae > Sturnira > Sturnira hondurensis. The sequence goes on from NW_028092868.1 coordinate 7,738,340, forward strand.
TTGTCTATTTTTTTTTACCCAGAGAGATTTATTAAAAGCATTAGCTGCATAAATAATCCCCCTTCAAAGAAAAAAAAACACATTTCATTTACCTGACTAAAATTCAACGATATGTAATATGTTAGACATGTCTGGATTTAAATATATCCATACATGCATGCATCCACTTATTTTAAAAATTGAATTAAAAAATAAGAACAACGATGCTTCGCTGGGGCAGTATTGCCCCTAGGGATGTTAGGCAATGTCTGGAGACAGTTGCAGCTGTCAGAATAGGGAACGCTACTGAAATCTTGTGGGTGGAGACCAAGGAAGCTGCTCAAAGGCCCGCAGTGCACGGGACAACCCACCATCCACCCAAGAAAATTAGCGGGCCCACGAAATCACCAGTCGATGATGTCAAGTTTGGCAAAAGCTGGTCTTTACTTATTAAAGTGTAAAGTTTTGTCTTTACAGATGATAAATTCAGTTTAAACACAGATCCAGTAAGATTTGGGGGATAAGGTAGAAAAAAAACTTTTAAAGAAAAAAAATGTACTCTCAAATACGTCATGGTGAAATTCAGAGATGTGTCATCCTAACTTGGTGAAAGTATTGGAGTTTTTCCTTACCTACCCAATTCTTTGGGTGATCCTCCCCAGCTCCAGCTGGCAGCTATATCAATTAGCTAGAAAAAGTATATGCAGAAGAAATGATTAACTAATGAAGTTATTTCAAGAAAAATCCATCTGTTAGAATTGGTCTATGTGCTGTATGTCACAGACTTCTCCATTCGACTCCAAAATGAGCTCCGTGTGCTTCTGAAACAAAGTTTGTATGTGGGAAAGGGATCCAGGCTCTTTATAGCTTTTAGGGATCCGAGGACTGAATTTCTTCCCACGTACCAACTCTTCAGAGAAAGGGCATGCCCTGAGTTATTTGAACTTCAATGTTTTATTTTATATAAATGGTAAGGAGGGAAAGGCCGATAGCACAGATAAATAACCTAATGCTTTTTACTTTTTGACTCTGGAAGAAAATAGCAACTATCAGATGCTAACAAAATCATAGGGGCTCCCAGAATCTTTCTGTACTCCAAAAAGTAGATCCAAAATTGATGATAATTGCGACTTAACCCATGATTACTACTGCAGAATGCTCAGTGATACAACTCTCCCCTTCACTCTTGCCAAATAGGATTTGTAGACGCCTGCTGATACCATAGGGACAGAATAAGTGATATGAAATAGCATAATATTGATGACTCCTGAGTCTCAAGTGGTATTTTTTTTACATTTCAGGAATAAAAGTAAGACTGGTATTTCTCTTCTCCATACCCCTCTGGCTTTACTGGAAATATCAGTTTTGCTAATTTTCTGGTACTCAATTTAAAGCGCATTTACTCCTATTTTAATTTTTAAAAATCTGTCGGATAAAATTTATGTCTCAATTCTTGTTTTTAATAAGCTATAAAGGCCACACCTAATTTAATAATTTCATATCTTAAAAGTTTATGATTCTTGATGGGGATGAAGTAACAGGAAGAGGTAAAGTGAGATAATAGGGGTAGACTCCGAAACCACTTTAACTCCCTTTACGATTTTCTAAATATGGTCTTTGCATTAACTGTTCTAGGAAGCATTTTTCCCTAGCTGATGGGACATTGTCATACTGCTTAGCTGTATATGAGGACACCTGATAGTCTCTAATGATGACAATTTTGATTTGAGTTGGTTATTAATATTTTTTAAATTTGTGCAGAGGGATGGAGGTAGGAGGCATATCGGAAGTGATTAACTCGTATTTTATTGCTGTCAAGTTTGGGGTGTACATGAGAAGTCCGTGAAGTGCAAACATGTTTTGCAGTGAACTTGGAGACTCCACGGACCATTTTCTACCTGTAATTTTTATCTTTCTTTTACTGGTTTTATTTTATATACCCTTTGATTAGAATTTGTAGAACACTAGGTCATGAATGGAGCTAAAGAAGGAGCAAAAGGAAGAAGAGACGTGGCCCGCTCGTCTGGTATAGTCATGGGAAAAAAGCAAACTGGGTGAGCGGAGCTGGCAAAGAGCTTCCTCACTCTCAGCAACATTCCACATTAGTAGAGACACAGAGCTTTCTGCCACCGAGTTTCATTTTCAGCCTTTTAAAAATACTCCCATTTAAGACTTTTTAAGTCACTTGAGATCCAATGATGCCTAAAATATTAGCATTGCTGGCAAAACAACTGATCCAATTTACTTGTACTAACTGAAATATTAAAAGAATTTAAGTTTAAAAGGAATTTTTGAAATTTATTTGTTTATTATCCCACTTTTAGGGGAAAAAGAAGGGTATACTAACATAATATAGCCATCTTCATGATTCAGAATCATTGTTGTGATCCTTGATGTGTACCTACTATGTGCTAGTGCACATAAAGTGTTTTGCTCGGTGATCTGCACTGGAAGGCCTCACACAGTAGTGACTATCACTGCCCCTGGTCATTTGTAACAGTGACATGGTATTGACAGCTCGATTATTAGGTTACTAGGATGCCCTCAGGGGCTATCAGAGGTGGTCAATGAGGGCTAAATGATAGCCCTCTACGGCTCTATCATTTAAATTCACTTAGATTCTTACATCTTTTTCTTGTGGTTTTCCTGCCTCCTCCCTCGTTTTTCCATCTCTTTATTGATGCGTGTGGCCTGTCCTCCCCTCCCCGCCTCTCTTAGTCTCCTTTCAGGCTTTTCCTCATTGCATCATCACACCATGGATCAGTTGTGGACCGGACACCCGGTACCCAAACTTGTCTGAAGAGACTGTCATCTAATTTAAGTGTTTGACCTTCAGTGTGAGGACTTTGTGACCTTTATTTCCAGAGGCCACTTTCACCCCTTTACTGAGTCTTAAATGAGGTCCTTGGATTCATATCTGACGTGGCCAGAAATATCAGCTTTCCAGAAACTGAGCTGTCCTGGAAAACATGGAGTGAATGTTATTTTACTTTTGGGGAACCCACACCTATTTTTTAGCCTTATTAAAATATTCTTTTTCAGTAAAATTCATCACACAAAATAAGTAAGGAATTTATCTTCAGTCCTTTTCATTCTTGTGAAAGTAGGGACTGAGAAAGAGTGGGTAGGAAAAAAACAGGTACCGCCTTCTCTCGGTATCAAAATCTGAGGATGCACAAGTCCCTTATACAGTAACAGTGTAGCATTTACATATAATCTATGAATACTCTCCCACATATTTTAAATCATCTCTAGGTCACTTGTAATGCCTAATACAGCATTGGGCAAAAGTGGGTTTACAGTTGTTCATAAGGAAAATAATATAATCATTAATATATCCTAATAGAAGAATAAACTCTATTTTGCATACTCACAACTGTAAACCTTTTTTGCCCACCTTGTACAATGTATGTGCTATATAAATAGTTGTTACACCATATTGTTTAGGGAATAATGACAAGATAAAAGGATGTACATTTTCAGCGCAGACACAACCATCATAGACCTAACTATGTAGAAAACATTAGCAACATATTTTTCTGAATATTTTTGAATACGTGGATGGGGAACCCCTGGACACAGAGGTCCAACTGTATAGAGACACCAAAGGGAAGGGTGGAGAATAGAGTCCACAACTCTAGATCCCTCATTTACTATGGGGCCTGGGTGAGCCCCCAGCCTGTGATTGCCAACTGGCCAGGGTGTTGACTTTGGGCAGAACTTCTATGGGCATGGTAACTTGGAGCTGCCTGGCCAGAGGTGGGGGCTGAATTCCCAACATCTGGAGCACTGGGATTCTTTAAAGGCATTTGGGACTTGAGCTACACCCAGAATGCCTGACCATATCTCAGAAGATATCATGAGGAGGATTCTAGAAGACCTGATAAGACCAAGGCCTATAGATTCCATTAAACATCGCCTTTGTCAGGCTCCTCTCCTTAGGTTTGCTGGTTGCCTCCCAGTTCAGGGTCCCACACTGTGGTCTCAGACTGGTTTCTGCCTTAGCAAGGCTCTTTCCAGTACTGAGAAGGGAAATAAAGCTAAGTCCTGGTGAGGACAATGTTCCCAGGCCAGGACCATGGGGATGGACTCAGGCTCCAGAGAAAGTCCTTAGGTTATTGAAAGCATGGCAGACAAAAGGCACTGAAAGCTCAGTCATCCACACACTCCCTGCATCATAGTCACTTGCATGTTGTTAAAAATACAGACTCCTGAGCCTTAGCACAGACCATTCTATGAGAAATCCTGGGCATTAGGCCTGGGTTGTTGACTACTGAGTAACAGCCCTAGTCATATTTATACTTCCTGTCACCAATAGCTCAGGAACTGTGCCATTTACCTGTAGGCAAGAGAAATCTAACTTTGTTTTTATCAAACACCGTCAAGAATACGATTTGTTTAAGAGAAAGAGAGGGGAAAAAGTAACCTGCAGACAGGTTGAAAGGATGAATGGTTTCCTTCCCTTACGTAAGCTGCTGATGGGGTGGTGGCTTGCAGAGAAGACAGTTAGGGACATCTGAATGGATCAGCGGGAAAAACACTATCACTCCCTGCAGATTCTCCCGGGGACCTTGAGAGTTTGACAGTGAGCATGTGGTGGACGATCTGTGAATAATGTCCATTCTTGTTCTTCATTAGGATCTCTGTCATAGGCATGCCAGTCCTGTGCTGTGTCCTGTCTCAGTATCCCTCAACAGTTAAATTTGAGAACTACTGGTGAGGGCTGTTTCAGGCAGGGACTGACCCTACTATCAGATGGGTACGGGTGCCTGGGAGCCAGGGTAGCAGCGGTTCTTACCCCGCAGATCTGCTGAGATGGTTCCAGGCCATTTAAGGGGGAAGACTAGCCGGAGCAGAATGGGGTCCCCAAATAGGATCATGATTCAGAACAAGGGTGCGCTGTCTGGAGAGGACAACCAGTCACAGGACCTAATCAGTGAAGGAGAGCAGACAGAACACTGTGACTCAGAGGCCAGGCAAGAGAACGGGAGTCTTCACTGAGGGACACTGAAGACGGGGGTGGGGGGTGCGGCATTATGAGAGTACTGAGAAGGTCTGGCTGGCCAGACTGGGCCAATGATCTTGGGACCTAGACCCGACCATCCTAATGGGAGAATGAAGGGATGAGGTTCTTAGAAAGTGATATCATTTGTACAAGGAATGATATTAAGACCAAATAAGCCCAGGGTGGGATGCATCAAAGAAGCAAGCGTTGAGAACCTGGGGAAGGAGTGTGGTATCCAACCTTTTCCTTGCAAATGCTTCCACAATGATAGTAGCACATACTTATTTCACTGCCATTTACTCTGTATCAGACACTGTCCTGAGCATCTTCCATCTCTCCAGTCCTCATAGCTCTACTCCAAGGCAAGTGACATTAACATCATCATTTTAAAAATGGAAGAAACTGAGGCGCAACTTACCCAGAGTCACATAGGTTGTAAATCTGAGACTCGAACCCAGTTTATTTAGCACCAGAGTTTCTGATCTTAATGATACTTTATCTACACTTGGCTAATTTCCCCTACTTTTTTCTCTTCCTTATTGCCATTAACAGGTAGTAGTTATCATCAAAACTCTGACTCATAGGCTTATCATTCCCTGGACTATCTGTTAATAAGAGAAAGCTGAATTTGTCCCTAAATGGCCTGGGCCACGTATTGATTGTCAACAATTTAGGAAAGGGGTGGAAAACTTTTCAGCCTCCTCCCGAATTCACTCTGGACTATCCTAGTCGCTGCCCTGGGCTCTTCTGTAAGCCCAGGACTCTGAGTTGCTCCTGATGGCATGAGTTCTGCCCGCTGGACTTGGACTCACCTAAATGACCTGGCAAAGAGACTGAGCGCTCACCTCTGTGGCTCTGGGCCTAACTTAAGGGCGCGTGTGTGCATATCTGTGTTCTCTGAGATTTCACTACTGACCTACCAACTAGATGACCTTACCTTAGGGATGTAGGGCTTTTATCTTTAGCTGCTGACCTCTTGTTTCCAACTATGCAGTAGCTTCATGGCTTGTGGCTACCCCAGGGGAAAAATAACACTCTGTGGTTTAAAAACCCAAGCCATTGGCAATGAGGGCTCTAGCATCACTCACCTAGAAAAGGTTCTAGGAAAATGAACAAAAACTCCCAAAAAGCCCTGTGCAAAATGCTTTGGAGCATCACCTCTTTTGTCTTAGATTTGTGTTTATGTGTTATAGACAGAATTAGGCACTTATCATTAAAATTAAAAATAAACACAGTGATGGCCAGAGGGAAGGGGGCGCTGGGTCGTGGTGGGCTAAGCAAAGGAAAGTGCGGACGTCTGTAATAGTGTGAACAATAAAAATAAAGTTAAAAAATAAATACTGGTCTGCCAGAATACCCTGACCTATATAATTGTTATTATTTTTAAAGCCAAATAAATTTTCTTTCAGGATGATGGGGCTCACTAGAATATAAGTCAAATCCCTTGATTTTGAAAATGCATGTGACTTTTTGGTTAATTGGGACCATGACATTGTCTGTTTCCCTCGTTTAGCTTCTCCTAGGATTGAAACATGGAACCACTGAAGAAGACATAATTTCATAAATAATTGCTCACCTTTCGGGAACTAGACTGCAGCTGTCTTTGACTGATGCAGGCAGACGTGTTTATCCCCGGTGTTTATAGTCTCTGGCTGCTGAGCCTTTAAGTGCAATTGCTTGTCAGCAATTTAATCAGCAATCCTCTCCATTAAGAAAGAAGCCTCTCTACTTTTTGATGTATAAAATGCAAAACCATTTTCAATTCAGAAGTAACGCTACAACTATTTCTTTAAAATTGAGGTTCACTCAGTTGTGTTTAATTTTACAGCCATGAAACGTAGTAAGACAGATTTCTTTCCCTCCCGTTGAATACCTGAAACAGAAAATACAGTTTCTGATTTGTGCTCAACACGATGTGCATTCTGCACTTTCACATCTATAAATAATAAAATATTAGGAATAAGTAGGGGCTCCTACCGGACATGTCATACTCTGCTCGGTGTGTCCTACCTTCTAACTAAATGGGATCTAGGAGGCTAGGACAGGGGTTGGATGTCACAAGAGGTGGCTTCCATTTGGGCTCAATCCCTGAAAAGCGTTGAGACTTCGGATTAGTCAGTTCATCTCTGCGTGCCTCAGTGTTCTCATTTCTCAAATGGAAATAGCGGATGTGAAAAGTGTGAGTCTCTTCTGGCCATGCTGGATGCTTCTGTGGGTCACTGGATGATCTGTAGACCCCCCAAAAATGGCCCCTTCCTGCTTCTCAGGCTTCCTGCTGGTGCTCTCTTTTTTGAAAGGACTTCCCCAGTCACCCCATAAAGCAAAATCCAAAGCTTAGATCCCTGCTAAGAGACTATTTGCTGTTTTGTAGAGTTTTTTTTTAATGCTATTGTCTGTGAGTAATCTCTCCTTCAAATTCTGAGAGCACTTTATAATGGTATGTGCCTTACAAAGCTTTTTTCTGTCTTATTTAATATTAAGACAAATGGCCAGGGAAGACAAAGGCCATACCTTTTTATTAGCATTTTATTTCATGTGACACCTGGTCTAATGCAAGATTTCTTAAAGTGGATGCATGAGAAGTATTTATGGAACTTGTTGAATAAATAGACATGGTAGCTTGAGAGGGCTAGTGAACTTGAGGAAACAAAAGCTGTGGGAGAAATGTTGGATCATTAAATGAAAAAAAAAATCAAATAAAAGAAAAGAAATCAGATCCATGACTTAGAAAATTCCACACTGAAATCGATATAGTTATTCAACCACAAAGGCACCAGGCTAAATGCTAAATTCATTGCTTGTGCTCTTAAGTGTCCCATTTTTAAAGAAAAAACGCCCATTCCATTGCAGGCAGATTTATTAGGGGATAGATATAAAGAATATAGTCATAAAGCATTTAAATGTAGATCATTTTGTAGATGTCAAATTGTCAACAGTTTCTGTACAAGTGACTGAGCTATGAAAATTGATCATTTCTCCATGTTTGAAGATAAGAAGATGGATTTTTAAAGAAATAATAGAAAGCAACATTTTTAAGAAGAAACTCCCACCTGATTGACATCATTCGTTACTGAACTCAGTTAGCAAAAAGAGTGAAAGCCCCACTCAACTAAGTCATTTGACTTCTTGGTGTAAAGTCGGTGTGTGAATCCAGGGAGCTATTAATATGTGGGAGGTGGTTTTAAATGCATGTGCTTCTGGGTACAAATGGGTTTAAGTTATAAAACATTTGAAAAGACTTTTTTAACTCTCAAAAATTTGATTTTTCAGAACTCAGGAAATGGGTGGCAATTCCAAATGTAATGAGTGTCTAGAGTGGTGTATGGTGTTTCTCGGTTGAGGGAAACTCATTATTGTTGTGAGCGGCTGGGAGCTAGTTAAATTAAATGTTTCATTCCTGGTAGACCAACCAATCAACTGGAGAACCTGGGCCATTGCTATTCCCAAATGAAAACAGTGGAAAGATTAAGGAGAATCCGAGAGGGGAGGAGGGAATGATAGTTACATGAATTTTAAAACAGACATTCTTTCTAGCCACATATGCCCAGAGCTGAGAACTTACAGAAAATATTTTAAATCCAGAGTCTATTATATTATCTGAGAAATGGTGATGGTACAGAGTAAACTCCCTCCTACATTTTCTTCTGGTAANCCAACCAATCAACTGGAGAACCTGGGCCATTGCTATTCCCAAATGAAAACAGTGGAAAGATTAAGGAGAATCCGAGAGGGGAGGAGGGAATGATAGTAACATGAATTTTAAAACAGACATTCTTTCTAGCCACATATGCCCAGAGCTGAGAACTTACAGAAAATATTTTAAATCCAGAGTCTATTATATTATCTGAGAAATGGTGATGGCACAGAGTAAACTACCTCCTACATTTTCTTCTGGTAAACTTTCCATTGCATTCAATAAAATAGGGCTTTTCTATTTTTTTTTTTTGGCCTCAGTTCTTTTGTTATAGATTTCAATGCTAAAATTAAGTCAAGAAAGAAAAACAGATAGAAAATAATACGTAGAAAGAGTCAGCAGGTAGAGAATGGGGGCATTCATATACTGTTGAACCCTAGGTCCAACCGTAACACTGGGAGTGGTTGTTCTCATATAGTTTTGTTCCCAGGGCACGATAAGAAATCCAGGGTTCCCGAGAACTGGGAGGCGGGGAAAGGACTGAGATAGCAGCAGCTTCTGATGAGATGATCAGAGAGGAAGTGAATGGAGCATGGCTCTCTGTAAGTTACCACATCCTGAATATCAAAGTCGCCTCTCTATTTGCAGTCTAGTTTCACTCTTTCACTGATTGGTTAACGACCCCTTACTGATGATTAATCACAAAAGATATAAGTCAGAGTGATGAGCCGTTTGTCAATTTGGCCAAAGAGAAATTTCAAACCTAAAAAATGAAAACAGACTGCCTCACAGCGGTCCTTCTTTGGTTGATTGATGATCCCACTTTAAGCCTGCAGAATGCACGTTGGTTTCGAAGCCAAGTTATGTAAATTATCATTTAATGTAAAGTATAATAAAATTGTCCATTGATGTCTCAGCAAAAACAGCTTGATTCTACATCCAGCCATGATTCTCCATTTCCCTCTCATGGCCAAACCACTGATGGGAATCTTTTGGACTTGCTGCCTCCATTTCTTGTCCCTCATGTTACCCTTAATCTCCTGCAACCCAACTTCCTCTTCTGTTCACTCCAGGGTCACTCAGGGCTTCCTCGTTGGTCTTTGGTCCTGTTCTCTTCTCACTCTTCATTGTCTTACATTTCACAGAACGGCTGACTTTGTCGGCCACTCTCTGTCTGAAGACATTTCTCTTGGTTTCATGCCATATGACATACTCATTGGGAAACTTTTGGGGGCTCTGCCCTGATTCTATTTGAGGAGCTCTGCTCCTTCGTCGACGTGCATAAGAAAAGCTCTTCGAACAACGTCGCTGACACAGGGCTGTGAATAGTGTGTGAGTGTTTGCCGCCCCAACTAAATTGTCAGCACTCAATGCTGAGACTTTTATTGCGGCCACTGACATGTTTTCTGGCACAAAGTCCACTGCACGCGTGTTCCTGAACTAAAGTGGATGCGTGTGTATCTAACCTCCACAATTAAATGGCAAGTTTTAGAGAGCAAAGACTTTATATTTATCAAGTGCCTATCGTCTCTATGACTGTTTTTGCATAATTAATTTACATTTGTGCATTTACTGATTTTACCAAAGCTAACATTTTATTAATGGCAAAGTCTAATGGGACTGTCATGATTTCCAAATACTGAAAATAACCTGAGTGATGTCCAAGATACTAAGATCAACCCTAGTTAAGGTGCTTCAAAACTAAACACTCCAGGAATTTCAATGGAGAGCCTAGGCTTAGGTGATTTTTACGTAAAATCATCGGAAGGGAAATCAGTCCTGTTTCTGATTGGGGAAACCAGACAGCACTCAGCAAGAAAATGAAAGGAAGTATCCACAATGTAATCCAAGTATTTTATAAAAGAATTATAGTAGGGTCCATGGAAAATACCATGGCATAGATTTTCACTTGATGGCTCTGGAAGCAATGTTAAGATATTACATTGAAGAGAGAAACTGTCAGCTAGATTGTACGTGATGTTGGGTGGGACCCTTCCACTGTTTAATTTCCAGAAGATAATAAGGAAGCTAAAAATGTATTGTCATTTCTATATGAAATGTTTGTTTTTAAATTTTTTTGACCATCTTAAAAAATGATCTCTTTTGTAATGGAGGGTAGATTGGGGAGTCACTGGAAGTATACGTAGGGAAAAAACCATGAAAATCAAATGTTTTGGGGTCCAAAGACGCCTTTGCCTCTGCAGAGCTGTGCTTTTCAGGCAAAGCAAACCCTCCAAGCCTCAGTCATTTTATTTTCATACTTACCTCCCTGAACTGTTGTCAAAAATTAGAGAATATAGTATATAGGGAGAGACCTTGTAAAATATAAAGTCTAAGGGCTGACTTTTAGATGTTTGTGGAGAGAATAAATATTTTATCGAAAATGAAGTAAGGTCAAAAGGCATTAAATTTTTAGAGATTCCATATTGTCTGCACAACTCCCTTCAGTGGGGCTTGGATAAAGGATCTGACATCTTAAGTGGATCACCCGAGAGCCGCTTTGAGGGGCGGGAAGCGCTGGGGAGAGTGTAAGCCGCTCTCAGCTCCCGCAGGACACAGGCTGTTTGAAGGTCTCTGGGTGATATCCCAGCATCGAAGGAGGAGGGGCATCACACCTGATGAAGCCCAGTCACCCTCTCCTTACCGAAAACAGCTCTGAGAGCTGAGAGGCCTTCTTCATTGTACAGAAGGGCGAGCAATGACATTACAATGTGATCATGAAAGATGCTTCATTAGTAAGGGGAACTTCAGTATAACTGGGTTGACGTGTTTTTCAAAGGTAATGGATACTTTTATCTTTTGATTACAAATGCTTTATCTTTTGAATAAGAGCTTGCTCCCAAGAAGGCATGAACCAGGGAATAAGGATGAAACCAACAAGACCCAAAATACCTACTATTAAAAAAATAATATCCCCGGGGAGGGTGGTTCCAAGGGTGATTTGTGAAGGGTTGCTTCTAAGCAGATTCAGATAGAATAGATAGAATCGCTTTTCCTTCCAAAGTGGCTAGTCATCATGAGAAAAAAATTAAAGTTAGCACTTGAAAAATACAATATAGAAGACAACAACAAACACCGAAATTTTATATAAAAACAAGCGTGCGACCAGAGATACAGAAAGAACGCTGACCTCCTATCTAATGATTAACTCGTGCGAGAGGTAAGGCACAAAATGACCATCCATGATATTTCCCACAAAGGAAAGGTTACAGACCCAAAAATAGATGGTAAAATGCTCGTTGTCGGTTTTTTCATTTTGCATTAACCTCCATGGCTTTCCTAGTAAGTCTTTACCCAGATGCTAATTAAGCAGAGGTTTGCTTTGCGCATCCATGTTTAATATTCACCCCTCATAGTTCAGTGAAACCTGCAGCACGAGGCTTGCCAGTTAAAAGCCGTCCTGACCTACTTCCCTGTGAAATCAATGGGAGACATACAAAGACTCACAAGAAGCTGACATTTAAGGCCAGCTCCTAATCTGCGCTGTGTTTCCGTGCGCTTCAGCGTTCTTTCTTTCTGTATACATTTTAAAAGTTCTCCTAAGGATAGAGAAGTGTGTGGAGGCTCTGCAGCCCGAGGAGGGAAGCCATCCCTGAGTGCTGTGTCCCTGGGGGCCTTGTGAGCCCAGGTGGCACCTCCATTTGTCGTGGTGTCCAATGAACAGCAGCCTCCAGGTCTGGAGGTGAGGAAGTAAAAGACAGGCCTAAAAGGCACCCACTTGCATTCAGATATGATCTACAAAGAAGCAGAACGGAATCGATCAGAATAAGGTGTTCAGACACCTGTGTTCCAAGGCTTTTGAAAGTAAAAACATGCAGTATATGGCAAATCTTTATGAAGGCCTATATGTCAGAGAGCTGAATTGTAAGGCATGAGACAGGAACATGAAGAGAACCAGTGGAACAGGTGGTCATCAGGGCAGCTGAGCGTGCTGGGTCTCCATCTGGGGAGGGGTTCCTTGTAAAGAGCAAGCAAGTTCCCTGTGGGTGGAATATGCAGTCACATAAAGGGGTCCATGTGAGACCTGATGGAAATGGAAGGTCAGCCTTATGCGAAATCCTAGACTACTAAGCTACAGTGGGGTGAGCCTGTAAAACTGACGGAGGAAATACCGTTCAGTGCGCATATCTTTTACTTCCTTGGTTAAGTTTATTTCCAATAATTTTATTCTTTTTGATGCTATCATACATAAACATTTCAACTATGTATATGCATAATTCAGTGTTTTATTCATTCAGTGAACACTGATAAAATTCCTACTGTGTGCCAAGTACTATTCCAGGCGCTAGAATGTTTATTTTGAAATGTCAGTCAAGAATTCAAGTGAGGATGAGAGAGACATTTATTAATAGAGAGAACACTTTCTGAGGCAAGGTTTGGCAGCCAAAACTATTATTACGAAGGTATGAATAGTCAAGAAGATGGGCAGATTGAGAGTTAAGCATTTGAGGAAGACATTCTGTGCCTCTTCCTTCTTTGCCTCTATATGGCGCCATTCCAGCCCTCCTGGCCCGTGTCACAGCGTCGTCATAGGTTCTGAAGCCCACAAAGCCCAGGCATCCAGGACTCACCCCAGCGGCCTGGGCTTGGAGACCCTTAGGAGATGACTGTTTTTTGCCTGAGGTGTAACTATAGCTTCATCTAAACCATATTGTATCACAGCAGCACTTTCTCCTCATCCTCCTTCCATTTTTTTCTTTTTTCATGGCTTCCTTCCTATTCTTTAACCCAGGAACCTAATGCAAAACAATGGATATTATAATGCTCTGTGGCCTTGTTCATCATCCACATTGATTTTGCCACAAAGAAGTCTGCTGTCAGATAACTTATGAAAGAAGATGCCATGCTAATAAAAAATGCCACTGCTGTCAGAAATAAGAAGTGACATTTAATTCAGGTCCTGGTTCTGTTTTTCATTTGATTTTCAAAAAAGAAAAAAATGAAAAATGAACACCTTTATTTCTGAGCCAAATTGTGATTACGCTGCTCACACATGTACGTGTGTGTATATATGAAAGTCAAGGATGAAAAAAATGACAGGAGTTGAAACCAGGGGACAGGTGGCATGCACCTAATGTAAAAGGAAGCTGGAAAAGTGACAGCTATAGAAAGGGAGGGAGGAAGAAGTCAGTGATATTACCACGTGAAATTTCCAAGAGAAGAACTCTTGTACGTTACCTTCCTTGGCTCCAAAGAAAACAGTGAAGAATAACATCATTGACTCCCTACTCTTTGTTCTTCCATCGTGATTCACATAGCAGGAGCTCCATAAATGTTTGCTAGACCTCAGGAATAGTCCTGTTTAACTCCTTCACATTTACACACTGAAATCCAAAGAGCTTCAATGACTTGAGCAAAAATATAATGTTGTGTAGAAGAACAACCTGAAATGAGTTCTAGCTCTTTGGAGCTCCTTCTAAATATGGATATCATCATTTAAATATATTTCTATTGGTTTTTGCCTATATCTTCACTTGATCTTCTTGACTGACCATTTCAGCCCTGGCTGGTGCAGCTCAGAATATTGATCATCAGCCTAAAGACTGAAAGGTCTATTGGATTCCTGGTCGGGCACTTGCCTGGGTTACAGGCCAGGCCCCTATTTGGGGGTGTGCTAGAGGCAACTGAGCGATGTTTCTCCCTCTACTCCCCCCTCTCTAAAAACAGATAAATAAATAATCTCTTTTAAAATAAATAAAATACTATTTGGGGGGCAAAGGTCAAACCTTGCTCCTTGGAGACTTCTCCTGACCAAGTGTAGTTTTTCCCTTTCAAATTTATATGACTATTTTCCTGAAGAATCCTATAAGAAATTCATATTGGCCAACAGTAATTCCCAGACACCATTTATTTCTCTAGCCATATTTATCTAGAGAATTGGTGAATGAAAACCATCAGGAAGTACAGTGCTGTATATATATTCAGTTCTGTAGCTGTCAGTAAATGTCCCCTAGAAGGTTTACTATCCCTACCTTGCTTTTCTTGTAAAACCCCTAATAGATGTGACTTCTTTAACCTCCCCCCCAGTACAGCTATTAATAACTGTGATTACAACACCCTAAGTTTTTGCATTTACTTTGATAGAAATGAAATACTCTTATTACCCTTTGTGATGAAGAAATTATTCTTCTTAGCATTTAGTGTTTGCTTCAGAAACATGTATGGATATATTTTCAAAATTACATCTTTCAGGAAAAATGGAAATGATCTTTTTCTTCCCATGCATTAATATTTTTAGTGCCTGAATACCTCTGTTTCTTTTACAGAAGATTAAGGCATTTTTTTTTCCATCTGCCTGTTAAAGTGATTTGAGTCTTAATTAAAGTTCATTGCACCTGTGCATATATTCCACTACCCACACACCTCCCACCTACCAGTGGAAAAGCTTGTCTTTCCTTCACAAAGTAAAACAGGCAACTATGACCTTTTTATTAAAAAAAGTCTCATGAGCAGAGAAAATAGACAGTACTGAGAAGTATGAGTTTTGGTTATCTTAGATGAATTATGTCTTATCTTCCAATTATTATTAAAAAGTGGGTTATCTTCTTTAAACTGCTGGTTTCCTTATCATGTAGAAGGCAGCCTAGGTGAAGAAGTCAAGTGAAAGAACCAAAATTCAGCAAATTTTCACCAACCCACTCATTGGTTGTCTGTGTGTGTGTTTCTAGCTTGGGCAGATTAATCCTTCCTTATTTATGAAGATGCGGAGTGATCATAACAGAAATAACTAAATGAGTGATGGAGGTCATCTTAAAATTTAGTGTAGTCAAATATTTTTCCTCTCTAAGAATAAAATTTTTTTCAAGGAATCTAATAAATAAAAATAGATTAGCTGCTTGTTTTCTTCTACCCACTTTCTTTTCTGTTGAGTAAGAAAAGATCATTTAACTGCTTTCAGCTAAAATAGAAAAAAATGGAAACAAAGGACCCAGTCTACAAAAAGAATGATGAAAAGTATTTTAAATGTTGTTAAAAAATGTTTTATTATGTTTAGAACAGTGGATCTCAACCTTGACTTTATTTTTTAAACTCACAGGAGCTTTTAAATTTTTTAAAAGATTTTATCTATTCATTTCTAGAGAAGGGAAGGGAAGGAGAAAGAGGAGAAAAACATCACTGTGTGGTTGGCTCTCAAGTGCCCCTCCTGGGGACCTGGCCTACAAGCCAGGCATGTGCCCTGAATAGGAACTGAACCTGTGACTCTTTGATTCACAGGCCAGTGCCCAATCCACTGAGCCACACCAGCCAGGGCAAAACCTTTGGGAACTTTTAAAAATCACCAGTGTCAAAGCCCAACCTTCAGTAATCTAATTTAATTGTGGCCCAGGCGTGGGTCCTATTGAAAGACCCCCCCAATTTTCCTAATAAGCATTTAGCACTGAACAGCTCTAGTGTAGAATATACTCTGGTGTTTGTCAGTAAAATCTAAAACTTGAGGCTCCTCCAGCCCAGATGCTTCATTTAAAGATAAGCAAATGAAGGCTCAGAAGGGGAAAATGATTTGCTCAAGGCCTCACAGCTAATTAGGGGCTAAGTCTGAACTGGCACCCAGGGCCCCACTAGCCCTCAGACAGCTCTGTTTACACCATACGATGCTGTGGCTGGGACTTCCCAGATCACAGCATTCAGAGGTACGAACCCTCGGCACTCGGTTGCTAAATTGCTGGTATGAACCCACGCACTGCATCATTAGCTCGGTTTCATATCCTCCAATAGCAGCTAAGCCCTTCCTGCACACATGTGGTGATACGTCATGCAACGGCAACTTCAGTTTTGATCCCAAATGCCTCATAGTAATTTCCTGTGCACATTAAGTCAGCCTTGAGGATACGTAACAGTCTCCTGCATTACAAAGTCTTCTCAGTTTATAAAGCGTCTGGTAACAGAGTATTGCTTTGGTCTTTCCAGTCATTCTCTTCCTCTCCTGTTGTTCAAAGGGCTGCTCTGACATCACCACTTTAAAAAATAGATGAAAACGGAAGCGCTGGGGAGGCGTGGAGAGAATTCCGCATGTTTTCCTATAGAAGAAAAAGTCCATTTTAATTTCTTGCATCTGATAGATAGTTAGTTACTTTCTCCCCTTGGCCTTAGGAAGCAGTGATTTGACTCCTAAAGCCAAATCTCCTTGAATAGCCCACAAAAGGGCAGCTCAAATTATAGTCATGTTTTTTTTTTTTCTTAATTCCCTTTGTACCATTGTTACTTCTCCTCGAACTCGGAGTTTTATTCAGCGTTTTGGCTGTGTGATTGTTCGTGCAGTTGGCTGCACCGGAGGGTGTTTTGTGTGGAAAACCACCCCTCTCTGTCCCGTGGTATCAGCACTTAGTTTGAAAATCTTAAAATAAACCGAGGTTGTAGTTTTAGGAATATCGGGTTTCTGGGTTTGGACATTTTGACCAAATATCGTTTCCATAAGGTATTTAGATGCACATAAATCCTATTTCACTTTAAACTGAGGAAATAAAGTAAGTGATTTTAAGATTTGGCCTCTCTCTATATATACATGCACACACACACATCATGGTGTGTGTGTGTGTGTGTGTATATATAGTGTGTGTATGTGTGTGTGTGTATACTTTCACATCCAGAAGGCATCTTAGAGATATTGTGGTATGGATCCCTCGTCGGAGAGAAGAATACAAAGAAACACAGAAAGCAAGAAAACATACCCTGTGTCACCCAGCTGATGGCGGAACCATCCCAGGGTCAAGTACCCCCAACAATTAAATCCAGAGATCTTTGTGTGATGCAGGTATTCAGTCAGCATTACTATGATGGAGCTGTGGGGAGGAGGAAAAGTGTAAAAACCGCACGTTTGAGTCCCTGTGGCCCCCTTTAAGGAGTTTTTTTAGATTGTTGGCTTTATGTTACTTTGCTGCCTTGTGTCCTACTTAAGAACAACTTTGTTACCGGGTCTTCTGTAGCTGTTGACACATCATTTTGGAGTTTGTCAAAAGATACAGATATTTCAAAACATCTTAAGTCAAAATGTGTGCCAGGCCCGGGTTATAAAGGTTTATAATCTGAAAACTCTGTGTGTCAAGTATTTGAGAATTCTGTTGTCTTTCTCAGAGGTTTTCCACAGCAGCTTCTCTGTCAAGTATGTGGAGAATTTGATGAAAAGGAGATAAGAGAAGATAAAGTACTACCAGGTCCTAAGTGAGGAAGAAAAATGAAAGGCAGCCATTGGCATTATGGGGGCCGTGGAGAGCTGTGTGCGTGAACACTTAACGTGGTAAATTACAGGGATGTGTTTGCATTCTCGTGCACTATTTTAAAGTAAAAAGATTGTTGAACAATAAGGACACTTCCCATAATTGTGTTCTGTTTTAGATATGCAAAGAATTGACTCTGGATTCAGGGTCATTATGTAATTAATTCTCAGTGTCACCTTGTCTGGTATTCCTGTAAATCTTGACATCAGATTGAGAGCAGACAACAAAGTTAGTTAAAAAAAATGATTACCTCACTATTGAAATGACGGTAGATTTTTAAATTTCCAAAAGTGATCTTTATCTGGTAAAAATACTCAGGAGTTCACCTGGTTTGGATGCAAGCACTAAAAATTGTTGATAAAAAGATTCACCACGAAATATTTTGTGCTTCTGCACCTTTGCATGTATGTCCATACACCTCACTGAAAAAGATGTTTAAGAACTTGCCAACACTGTAACGTGGAGATGGTGGTATGTGGAGTCCTGTGGGTTTCAAAATGGTGCTAAGAATGAGTCTCTAACCTGGTGTGACTCCTCACACACCTTCCTCCTGGTCCTTTTTGCGCACTCCTCCTGGGGGAGTCTTCCTTTAATACTGATGGTAGTTTTTAAAGTATTTTTATTACACCCAGAGTTAAGGAACAAAGCCTTCCTTGCTGAATTCCTATCTGTATTTGACAACTTAACTAATCTTTCTGTTCTTTATTTATGTTCATATGCCAACAAAAATATTATCTTCATTAGAAAATTGAGGATTTTAAATTTAGACTATATTTTATAGGAGAAAAAAAACGAGAGACAATATCTGTCAAAAATCTGTATTAGGAGAGTCCAACTGTTGTAGCAAAACCTCAAAAAATCCCAGCCAGCAGGAGTGGTGTGCAAAAGGATGAGAGTTTTGTGGGGAGTCCTTTGACCAGACCTGGAGGTGGTGTGTACCCCTCCCACCCACATTCTCACAGCCAGACCTCAGCCAGGAAGCACGGTTTAACAAGACCTACAGAGAGAACAGTCAGATTGGGTCAGCCCCTGGCCACGCTCAGCCCACAGCCCTCTCTGCTTCTGTATCACGAGAACAAATGAAAATATAAATCACATTCTCTGAGCAAATTGTCTCTTTGCCCTAAAATACTAGGATTTCTTAAAGACAGTGTTATGAAAATGGGTCAACGCTTGAGCTACGCCTGATGACTCCGGTGAAGGTGTTTTAGGTCGAGATAGCCTGTCTCTACAGTCCTCACACATGTGGATTTAAAAAGGGGGGATGGTTAAATCATCTGAACATTTAACTGAGGGTTTATAAAGACCAAACATGGTCTTGGAAATTCTAGTTATGGTTCCATGACTATGAATAAGTGTTATTTCTTGCAACCACAAAAAAGAACTGTTGAAAATAAATAGTAAGTTCCAGTGACTTATGGCAAGAGGTGTATATACTATGTGTGGCCAGGAAGACTGTCCCTTTATCAGGTCTTTGCTATGTGCCATTTCTGTGGCCTTGAGCACGTGAAGTAAAGATCTGAGCTGCTTTCACACCTATAAAATTTTTAGAATTCTTTGCATATTTTATTCTACTTCAGCGCACCTCATATACTTTATTACCTTATTAAGTAATGTGCCTCATCTAATTGATTAAAACCAGGGTTCAACCTTCCATGCCTTCTGGACACAGATCTGGACTTTCTTTCCCATTTTATTTAAAGCCATGAAATCTCCCAACACCTGAGCTGTTGCTCTTTATGTTTAGGGATGGCATCCTTTGGACGTTGGAATTCACATAACTGACCCAGGTGACAGTGCACCCGAGAGAGAAGTAACAATACAAAACAAACACAAATATTGCCCCTGTTCCCTGATGCCCTTTTATTGTGGAGACACGGAGCCTTTGCCCTAGTTTCCCTGGAGACTCGGGAGACGGAATAAAAGACATTCAGGAGGAGACCCCAGGGCTCGCCTGGACTCGTAGGGCAACCGCCTCAGGTTGTCTGGCTCTGACCAGCTCCAGACACCAGGTCATAAGAGGCACCATGACATTCAGTAAGTGTCCAGGCCAGGTAACCACGGGAGTCAGAGTTGTAGGTCTGTGTTCTGAAGAAGAGTGATTCAGGAGAGACAGACCCCTCCCTCTGGGTTCTAAAAGGTATTTCCTTAAAAACAGAAGTCTAGTTTTGAATTGCTCCAGAAACAACTACCAACCACCAGCAAATGGTGGTTCTGGGAAGGAGGCCGACTTGCACTCTGTAGAAGAACTTTCTAGCAATTCAAGATGTTCGTAGTTGAGCCAAGCTTTCCCATGCGGTGGGAACCCTTCCTACACCCTAGAGCTATCATTGCGAAGGCCAGACTCCATCTTTGCAAAGATGTACACTGGCACCTTGCTTTTTGTGTGCAATTGTGGTCACCGAGGTCCCTTTCAGCTCTAAAATGAGGTGACTGAATCTCATACCCATCTGATAGAGCAATTTAGTTTAGTGCCTCCTTCAGCACTTCAAATGTATTGTCTTCTCTGACTAAATAAGCCTTTGGGATCACCTTTCATTATTTTCATTGTTCAGCCGTTGGAATAGGATGGAGAGATTTTTATCCTGCTGCTTATGCCAATAAGAGGGGATAGTTCTGGAGGATTCCTTGTGTCCACAGGAAACTCGGACACTCATCAGCAACATGAACATTGGCGTCTGTATTGCCAGGCACAATTAGAGTCCATATGTGGTAACCAGGCAATTCCTATGTGACAGTGTGCAAGGTCAAGAATAACAACAGTCACAAACCCCAGATATGAAAGGCTTTTATTTAAATTATCTGAATCAGCTAGATGTTCATAGAAATAATAAAATAATATGACAAGTTAATCTTTTTAAATATTGCAAAACAAGAAAGGAAACAAAGCGGAATCTAATGTTCCCCTATGAAACTAGTGGTACTGGTCATTTTTCCAAATAACACTTATTTTCCCAGGGAAATATCTTGTTTTCTGCTCTATCATTAGCAAGTCAAATAGAAACCTCTATGGACTAACAAGGAAAATAATGTCAGTTATACTAACTAATCCATGCTTGTCAGTGCGGGTCATCAGCTCATGTCATGGCCCAGGGGCTCTGAGACTGGAGAGACAGAAAGAGTCTCTGCGTCAGAGCCTACCATGCGGATAGATCTGGGACTGATAATGAGCTGAGTTTCCTGGATGAAGCATTCATGAGTTCATTCACCCTGTCTGTTCTCACTGTAGACGCTATCAGACATGGAGTCTTTATTTTTTCCCCAATTTTTTATTTAATTATTTTTCAAGTACAGTTTTCTGTCTATTACTCCCATCCCATCCCACCCCCGTGCTCCCTGCCTCCCTCCCATTTCTACCCTTCTCAGTTGTTGTCCATGTATCCTTTATATATGTTCCTCTAAATCCCTCCCCTATTTCCCCTGAAATTCCCTCCCCTCTCCCTTCCGGTCACTGTCAGCCTGTTCTCTATTTCAGTGTCTTTGGTTATATTTTGCTTGCTTGTTTGTTTTGTTGTTTAGCTTCCTGTTAAAGGTGAGATCATATGGTATTTGTCCTTCAACACCTGGCTTATTTCACTCAGCATAATGCTTTCCAGTTCCATCCATGATGTTGCAAAAGGTAGGAGCTCCTTCTTTCTTTCTGCAGCATAAAATTCCATTGTGTATATGTACCATAGTTTTTTGATCCATTCATTTACTGACGGGCACCTAGGTTGCTTCCAACTCTTGGCTATTGTAAATTGTGCTGCTATGAACATTGGGGTGCATAGGTTCTTTGGGATTGGTGTTTTAGGGTTCTTAGGATACAATCCCAGCAGTGGAATTGCTGGGTCAAAAGGCAAGTCCAATTTTAGTTTTCTGAGAAAATTCCATACTGTTTTCCATAATGGTTGTACCAGTCTGCAATCCCACCAACAGTGGACCAGAGTCCCCTTTTCTCCACACCCTCTCCAACATTTGTTGTTTATTGCTTTGTTTATGATAGCCATTCTCACCGGTGTAAAGTGGTATCTCATTGTAGTTTTAATTTGCATCTCTCTGATAGCTAGTGATATTGAGCATCTTTTCATGTGTCTCTGGATCCTCTGTATGTCCTCCTTGCAGAAGTGTCTGTTCAAGTCCTTTCCCCATTTTTTAATTGGGTTAGTTGTCTTCTTAGAGTGAAGTCGTGTGAGTTCTTTGTATATTTTGGAGATTAAACCTTTGTCTGAGGTATCATTGGCAAATATGTTTTCCCATACAGTTGGTTGTCTTTTTATTTTAATGCTGTTTTCTTTAGCTGTGCAGAAGCTTTTTATTTTGATGAGATCCCATTTGTTTATTCTTTCCTTTATATTCCTTGCTCTAGGGGACATATCAGTAAAAATGTTGCTGCGTGAAATATCTGATATTTTCCTGCCAAAGTTCTCCTCTAGGACTTTAATGGTGTCACTACTTATATTTAAGTCTTTTGTCCACCTTGAATTACTTTTAGTGTATGGTGTAAGTTGGTGCTCAAGTTTCATTTTTTTTGCATGTAGCTGTCCAGTTCTCCCAACACCATTTGTTGAAGAGGCTGTCTTTACTCCATTTTATGTTATTGCCCCCTTTGTCAAATATTAATTGACTGTAGAGAGTTGGGTTTATTTCTGGGTTCTCTATTCTGTTCCATTGGTCTATGTGCCTGTTTTTATGCCAGTACCAGGCTGTTTTGATTACAGTGGCCTTGTAATACAGTTTGATATCAAGTATTGTGATCCCTCCTACTTTGTTCTTCTTTCTTAATATTGCAGCTGCTATTCGGGGTCTTTTATGGTTCCATATAAATTTTTGAAGTGTTTGTTCTACAGACATGGAGTCTTTAGTTCTAAGGAGCTTACAGCCTGATGGCGGGACAAGACTTATAAATCACTAATTATATGATTTTTCCAGCCAGAAAAAGAAAAAAAGTTTGGAGAAAGGATCATACTGTCATTTTCAACATGTTGAAGTTCCCCAGAGAGCCGAACGCAAAGAGCCATTGGTGCTGTATTGTTTTCTTTGTCTCTAGAGCTTGGGAGGGATTTTTAGGCCATGGAGATCTGTGAGACTCCTCGCTACCATTTCGTTACTGAGAGAGTGAATGTCGATGAGGACGAGTGGATTAAAGGTGCTAGGAAAGCTCCGTGTCAGGTGTGGGTCAGACCAGATGATGAAAGCCATCAGACCTGGTGGTCCAGGCTTTACAGCAGGAAAGGAGAGTGGAAGGAATGAGTTAGAAGTCAGGGAGACAAGTGTGGACCTAGAGACAGACAGCATAAAGAGGCAGAAAATGGAGAGACTTTGAGAATGAACTTCAGAGTTAGCAGCATGGTGTGTGATAGATTGGAATCCTAGAGAGAATATTTTGGTCATGAAGAGATTGCTCCCCGTCTCTAATTCTTATTTATCATTATTTAACTATAACACTGCAAGAAGTTTAAGAAAATTATGTGCACAACACACAAGCTTAACGACAAATGTAATGCAATTTTCACAGCAAGATTTCAATCCAAGATCTGATTTCAATATGAGAATCAGATTTTAGATGAATAGTCAACATTCAGTCCCTGACTGGTGAGCAGAGGGAGGGCACAGTCTATGCATTTGGTCCTGTGCTACACGTGGAGGCTGGAGCTGTGAAGAGAACATAGATTTCACATGAAACTCCACCATAGTACCTAAGATTGATCTTGTTCAGGAAAGTTTATGTTACTAAAATGAATTTTTTGGACAGATTTTAAGAAAACATTGAAACAGGTAGACATGGATAAATATGTCCTTATTCCTCTGAATAGATGGCTTTGAGCTTTCCATACATTTTACTCTATCATTCTTAGACTAATTATCCACTTTCCATTTGTCTTTTTTCAACAGTTAATATTGAAGATTTTCATATTTCTTTTAATTAGAAAATGCGTAATGTAGGAAGCCACACATGGCTATTTGGGAAACCAGATTTATTTTTAAATACAATGCTCAGTAAATTCACTAATGATTTTCTTACTGATTTTTCAGTTCTGCCTTCTATTTTGGAGGCATATGTTAAGGTGTGAGTCTTAGGACCACGATTTCTTCCATCCTTTTGTTCCAGTTTTCCTAAATATAGCTGCCAAAATTTGCCAAAGACTAACCTCTGGGACTTGAAAACAAAGAAGGAAAAAAAGAAGAGAAAAAGGCCCCGTTTCATTTCCATAGTTGCATTGGGCTTTCATTAATTGAGGTTGGAGACAAGTTCACTTCCCTGGTATAGGTATGAGAATAAGTTGAACTAGGGGAAAAAGTGATGTTGATGGAAGTCCGTTGGCATACATCCTTGGCCTTTGTATGTAAAATGTTGTCCTAACCTGCAAAAAGAGTCTTGGACCCAGCGTTAACTTCAAGCATTTGCTTTGGTTTGGTTATTGCCCATTCCAGTGATAGATGACTCTGTGTGTAGGAAAAAAGTGGTAGTGTTTAATGGTGATCATGCAAACGAATATAGGAGTCAGCAAAAATGGGAGCACCCTTATGGTTTGTTTAAAACCTAGAAGGAAAGGTGAGGAGAAACAGATGGGTCACGGGGCTTTGAGGCTGTGACATTTGGAAGCCAGAGTACACTTTCTTTTCTTTGAAACTGTGAATAAATAGCTTGGGAATCATCTAAGATGTTCTTTTCTGACACTTGTTTGATTCACTTGACTTAGGGCGCCGATAAGCAAGTGGTGGTTAAGTTGTTTCACTGTAATTGTAATATCGTAATGCACTACTTTTACAATATTTTGACTTGTTCTTGATTTCAGTGTTATTGGGACTTAGGCTTATCTATGGGCTCACTTAAAGACCAGGACTCTTTGTGAGGTGGTTCTGAGATTACCCACCTGGTTTAAGTTCAAGCTCCTAGAATGGTACTCGATACACGCGTTTACCTAGCTGCAGAGCCTCTTGGAGCTGAAAGGGGCTATAGCACTGTGGGAGTAAACCAAGACCAAACAAATGAGAGGAGCCAAAGGCTACTTGTTCAGGGCAGTCGGCCACCAGCACTCACACTTGGCAGAGACTCGAAGGCAGGGAGAAGGCTGGGAAAGCTTTATAGTGGGAAAATGGGCAAGCAGTAGTGTGCCCTAAGTGGAGGCTGTTGGCATGGAGACGCTGTGGGCAGGCCAACTAAAAGCAAGGTTTCCTGTGTGAATAACTTTGGGTGTGTATTTGACTTTCTCCATTTGGCCCTATGTTGGAGGTCGGGCCAAAAGTCCTGGCTGTTTTGGAGCAATTGTTACCCATGTGTGGCTTCTTGGCTTGGTTGCAGGGGTTAGAGGTCTGACTTCCTAGAGCATGACTTAGAGATAGTGGGCTGGCTTCCTGGGCTGGTTACTCTAGATACTGGCTTTGAGTTCTATTTTTATACGTGGCTGGCAGTTTCCCATGAATGCCCAGTTTCTCAGCGATCATCTACTCCCAATGTACAAAATGTAAGTTAAAGTCATACAGGACAAATGGCTATAATGTATTTAGGTTAATATTCCTTTTTAGTTTTCAAAATATCTTAAAATGTAGAATATCATTCGATCTTTCTAATCAAGATGGGGAAGTTAGGCAGAGCTGGTATTATCTCCATTTTGTGGTGAAGAAAAACCAGAAGAGAAGAAACAAAGTAGTTAGTGTCATGGTTCATTAGTCCACGAATACGACCAAGGCCGCAAAGCTGGGCTCTTGGATTCCTTACCCAGGGCTGCCTGTGCTGGCTCTGACTCCAGATTCAGGTAACGGGGAAACAGAGTGTAACATTTCTACCATACGGCTGAAAGTTGATGGATATTTTAAACCTACACACAAAGAAAACAATACAGATTATCCTAATCATTTCTGTGATTTTTTTCCACTACAGAGATTTTTCAAAGATTCCTTATTTGAATTAAGCTTTCAATCTAGTGGATTTTACAACTTGTTAATGTTCAATAATCCAATTTTTGAAAATATAACTAGCTTTGTGCCACTTTCAATACACTTATAGTACTCATTTGATTCTCTCATTCCATTAGGAAGGCTGTGTTTCCTGCACACATCAGAAAGATGCTGGAGCAGTTGAGAAACCTACTAAATTAATTAAGCAATTAAATACTTGTGGAGCAATATGCTAGGGGTGCTGGAGACACCAAATGAAAATAAAGCAAAAAAAACCCCTGCCTTTAAAGAACATGATGTTTCTTGATAAGAGCAATGCATAGAAAGTTGATACAAGACAATGCCAGGGCAGACACGACCATATGCCTCAGCTTCAGCACAGGGTGGGGTATGGGTGGGAAAGGCTTCAGAGAATACTTAAATTGAGTAACCATGGCTTTGGAGAGTTAGCCGAACAAAGACAGGACATAACGGTATTCAACGCAGGAGAGGTAGGAGATAGTAACTACAGAAAAGAGCATTGTTTTTTGCTAGAGGTAAGGATGGTTTGGAAAAAGTTACAACAAACTTAGTGATCTGTTTTGGGGGAAGTGGCAAAGTTAGAGAGGAAAGGAAGAATAGATGGTGGAGAATTTTTTGAAACTTCTGGAAGGACTTTAGTCAGGGGTACATTATGAATATATTTGCATTTTTTTGTTTTTGTTTGTCTATGCACATATAGAATGGCTATTTCCTGAAAGAACACTGTTCTCATGGTAGCAAGGGGGTAGCGCCCTTACAAACCATCTTTATTACATGCATTTTTAAGCACTTCTGTACATGCATTACAGAATGGCTATCACATCTATTTCCTGAAATAACACTTGATCGTATTTTCCTTTTAAACAAATCACGTTAGCAGTATTTGGAACTTGTACTTTGGGGATTCAAGGCAACTAGTTGCAATACATAGAGGGCAATGATTTGAGCTTGAACCATAGCAGTTGAGGCAGACATACTACAAGTGTAACAGAAAAGAAAGCAAGATATTTAGAAATAAAATCTGTAGAATCTGCTGACTGATGGATCTAGGGAGTGGCAGTTAAAGAAAGAGAGGGGGAGCTTTTAGCTGGATGGTGGGCTGGACAGGAAGAACCATTAGTTTGGCAAAAATGGTGTCTGTTCAGTATCTGAAATGTTGAAATTGTTTTCCATGGGTACTCATGTAGCAGGAAGTTGAATATTTTTTTCTTTAGTCTAAAGCTCCAGAGAATGGTCCAGGCTTGTAATAAAAAGAAAAAATTAGAAAATCTCTAATAATCAGACAATTGCTAGTTGAATCCTAGAAAATCACAGACAACTGGAACGAGAGGAACAGTGGCTAAGCTCGTACCATGGGAACAACTGTCGTGCAGGGGTGTGTGTGGGAAGAGAAGTTACGGGTAGCACAGAAGTGGCGTGAGACACAGAACACAACACAGGGAGATGGGCCATCAGAGAAGCTAAGTAAGTTGAAGATGTAAATAAGAGGGTATCAAGGAGTTGTCAGATGGCTTCACCATGTCTTCTGAATTTGCCTACTTGAAGGCCAAGGGGGTGACAGCAAGCACAGTTTGAGCAGAGTGGCTGGAATGGGTTATGTCACAGTGGGCAGTGAAGTGAAAAGAGCCGAGACAGTGAGGACAGTGAGTGTGAAGTGCACTTCAAGAAGTTTCCTTGGAAATAAGCACAGGGAAGAGTTCCTAAAGGAGCCTCAAGGTTCACTCACCTTCTCCTCTTCCTACAAGAAAGTTATTTACCAGGGAGATTAACCTGTGTTCCTCAGAAAGAAAATGCCCTGTGTGATCTCCATCCATCATATTTAAATGTTGTCATCTCTAATATACATATGAAAGCGTTTTAGACAGTCGTTCTTCAGCTTTTCAAAAGGGTATGGGAAGGATGTGACTTTTGTTTAACAAAGTATAATTCTGATTAATACGCAGAATCAACAGAAGAACTGAAAGTGCGAAGCCACAGCACGGAGCCGTTACCAAAGCTGGACAGCAAGGAGAAAGGACACCACGGGGCGTCCTCCCGAGAGCCTGTCAAAGCTCAGGAATGGGATGGGACACCGGGGCCACCTGTGGTCACCAGCAGGCTGGGAAGATGCTCTGTGAGCCCCACCTTGTTAGCAGGAAACCACAGCTCGGGTAAGAAAGATCGTGATCTCCCAGATGGTAATTTCTCATGTGTCCAGAAACCGACTTTATGCAGTTATCACTTGGAGAACCACAGCCACAAATATCTCTTTCCACTCACAGGAACAGCGTGCATAGCTCTTCACAGGGGAAGGGAATGATGTATGGGGCCACTCCGGGAGCGTTATTCACATGGGCAGTAGAGAAGTGGACAGTGCTCCTTGGAGCCACGTGGTGCCACAGCCTTGACATCGCGTAGCATCTTGCACTAAATTTTACCTAAAACGCCTGGAGTCCACATCTGCAGCAGTTTTCAGTTAGAGAGCTTAAATAATTTCAAGTTTATGCCTCTTTTGCTTCCAAAACATTAACAGACAGTAAAACTGGGGATAGAAGTGTAACAAGATGCTCTGACGGCAGTGGAGGGAGTAGATGTCCTGAGACATCTGAAGTGGTGAGCTGAGGAACCCCAACTGGGAACTGGGCATGGGACTGGCTTTTGAGTCTAAGTCAGAAGAGTTAGAAAATTATACTCTACTATACCTTTAAATTTCACAAGTCATAATTAAAATCTGCAATGCAATTTGCATTGTTAAAAGATAAATGTTATTGAACCTCAATTTTTCAAATGCTTTGAACGGATTCATCTATATGGTGGACTTATGGAGAACTGTCAATTGAAATAAAAACAAATAATCGAGCAGCTTCCCGTAGTCTTCAGGTTTCTATTCCTTAAGAGTGTTAGGGCTCCAAAGAAAAGGCCAGGCCTTTAATGTTATTTTCAACTCTGATACTCATCTTTGAAGGCCATTTACATTAATTTAGCCTGTGGGCTTCCTGCCAGTCATGCACAAGGTAAAACTGAAACAGGATGAATAATCCCCGTAATTGGGGAGGGACATTTCTAGAACAGTACCCAGACAAAAGCAGAGCAGTGAGTAATACCTCCCCCCAAATTAAAACGCAATTTGCAGCTTTGGTGACGCAGGTGCCTCAGGTGTCGTGCGGATCACTGACTTCACAACATGAGTGCAAACCTCACAGGGGAAGGTAGATTATGTGAATTTAGCAAAAGTTAAAAAATGTTTTTGATAGTAAAGTATAAATAGCTATATATAGGTATATGAGAGAAAGATATTTGTGGATTTTCTTAAAAAGAAAAAGATAGGAAATAAATAGTATTGTGTAGGAAAAAATGCCACTCCCCAAAAAGGCCTGTGTCACTGTTCAATTGGAAATTATGATTAGTTTTAGGTTTATTATTAGTATTTAAAAAACTATCTGAATTTGTACCAATTCTAACCGAAAAACGTGCATACTACCTGCTGTTGTGACCAAAGATCTATTTTCTAAAACCCAAAGCATTACCTGAGTGTTCATTATGTAACTACCATTGTTCCAGGATCTGAACGGACAAGGAGTACATGCTGGTGGTCTAAGTCAAGAGTCAGAAAGACAGATGGATCATTGCAATATAGTGTACAATATTATATACAAATTACATGCAAAACAGAAGAGACATTAATTTTGGCGGGAGGTATGTTTGGGGGAGGAACAATCAGGGGCTTTTGCTAGAGTAAATGATAATTGCTTAAGGATGTGACCCTTGAACTAGAGCTTGAAACATCAAGAGCTGCTTCCAAGGCATTAGAAGAAAGAGGTCTGCCTTCTGGAGGAAAACCGGAAGTGCTGTAGGTGGGACTTGGTGTGTTTGGTGGGAAGAGTGGGAAATGTTGAGGAAGAAAACTTCAGAGTAGGTTGGAACCAGGTAGCAAGAATCCTGAAGAGCCTTGTGTATCAGTACCAACTGGCAGTGGCTTAGGTGGCAATCACCTTTGTTAACCATAGCACGGACTCTGGAGGTAGGGAGCTTCCAGTGTTTTGTCACTATTCAGTGGGTCATTGGCACCTGGGAACTTTCTGTCCTAACTCTCCTGGCCTGCCACCCTTGATATTTTTTTCATACTAACAAGTGGCTATGACTGTTCTGGGCCTCATGTCCCTGTCGACTCCCCCTTTCATTCAGTTGGGCAGAACTTGGACATGTGTTCTCCAGACCAATCACTGTGAAAAAGGCAATGGTAATCCCATGGGCTTATAGAAGGCCTTCCTTTCCCCGAGGTCAAGGGACTTCTGCCTTGTACCCAGAACTGACACCAACAGTCTATTTGCAGGGAAAATGGGGGTGGGGTGATATTGCATGAGCAATGGACAGTATCTGCCACTGTCTATTGATTGGATTTTGATTTTGAACATTCTGTAGTGTGTAGTTTGTAGTCAGTTAAATTTTTTTTAAGCACAGGTATAATGTCATTCAGTTTTCATGATTCCAGGCCCAGTGGTGACCCCCCAACTCCAAGCATGGTGAAGTTGGACGGGTGGGGCGTGTGCTGGGACAGAGACAGCCAATGAGACGTGGGGCAGGCTCTAGGAGGGAAGGCCAGGACTTAGGTTGTGACTGTGTCAAGTGGGAAGTGCTCTGGGAATCTAATTGAGAAGATAGCAGACAGCTGAACGGACAAGGTCAATTGTCCGAATTCCAGGTCCTCTGAAAAAGAGATTTAGTGCAATTAAACATTGAGACCAGAGACCTTCAGAATGGTTAAAACCATAAGACTACATCAGAGGTGTCAACCTCATTTTCACTGGGGGCCACATCAGCCTTGTGGTTGCCTTCAAAGGGCTGAAATAACTTTAGGACTGTATACATGTAACTACTCCTTAACTGTTAAGGAGTTGAAATTACATTCGGCCCTTTGAAGGCAACCGTGAGGCTGAGGTGGCCCCCAGTGAAAAGGAGTTTTGCGCCCCCTGGACTAGATGATTCTAAACAGGACAACAGGAAACAGAGGAGAAGGAAGCTGAGATTAGACCTTGGGGAATCCAAACATTTCCAAGTGTGGGCAAAGGACAAAGAACCTATCAAATAAATGGAGACAGAACAATGAGATGGTCCACAGTTCACTTTTACTGAACACTTAGTAAGTTGCATAAAAACAGGTAATATGTCTGTGACACTGTGACATGAATGTTCCAAGAAATTCAGAGTATAAGCAAAATTTCTAACACACGTGGACATTCTTCCATGGCAAACTCCTGAAGTGTTTCTTTGGCTTTACAGCGTTGGAATCTGCTCTCCTAAGTCTTTCAGCTGTTCGTCGAGCAGTTAACTGTCTACTGACCACAAGGAACGTCATAAATACCTGTAGTCCCTCACATTCTCCACCCTAGATCAGGGAGGAGGTGACAGAAGGAAAGATGATTGTCACATTTATTTACAAAGACATTTTTGCACCCGTGTTAAAAGAAATGTGAGCCCTGACTGGTGTAGCTCAGTGGGTTGAGCACGGGCTGAGAACCAGAGGGTTGCCAGTTCAATTCCCAGTCAGGACACATGCCTGGATTTCAGGCCAGGTCCCCAGTAGGGGACATGTGAGAGGCAACCACACATTAATGTTTCTCTCCCTCTCTTTCTTACTCCCTTTCTCTCTCTAAAAATAAATAAATAAAATCTTTAAAAAGAAAAAGAAATGTGAAAGGTAAGGCAAGTGTGTAGTCACTTACAATGTCAGTCAGTGCAAGTCAGTGTTTCTCACGTGAAAGTGGAATTACTGACGTCCCCACTCAGAAGAACATTACAGTTACCCAAACTTTTACAGTGTTGTACTGCATTACACCTATCGAGTACATCCTCATTCAGACTTGAAGACAAAAAAAAAAACCAAGAAAATGAAAAATGCTTAAGTTGGCAGTTGTTTCTCTGAAAACAAAGAACCTAGTATGAGCCAATGCTATTCTGAAAATGCCATAGGTCACTAGCAAAATGTATGCAATAGAATACCTGAAGTTCACTCACCTTTGATGTTTTAACAAAGGAGGGTCTTTGTCCAGAACAGACAAATAACTACAGCAAGAAAGCCCTTTGGCTTTGATCTTTTGGAGCTCAATGGAATGAAAGAGTCAATATTTACTCTTTTTCCTCCTTCTCTTCACATTTCCTGTCCATTCTTGTCTCCTTGCACCGACTAGTGATCTCCTAACAGAACACACTGGAGCTGCAAAGGTTGGCCCTCCTCCCAAAGCGGCCGGGGCACTCAACCCCACACCTGTCCGCGGAGGGCGGGGAGATGCTACCCGTAAACTCCACCCCCACCCCCATCAACTTTCTCCCTGGTGCCCTCACCCTCGCTCGCTCTCTCTCTCTCTGTCTCACTCACACACGCACACATACACACACTTCACCAAAAGTGGTTTAGCCATTTGAAAAAGTTGTTCTTAATAGCTCTTTTGAGGCATGGAGCGATTGCTGAAGTAAAACAAATGAATGTGTCAGATCTCGATTCTAATTAACACTGCTGCTGGTTGCTGTGGTCCTTTATTAGAATCGCAGTTGTTTAGTAAATCAGGGATTCCCTGGAGGGTGATTCTCGAAGGCAGTGAGGGACTGGGACCCAAATGTTTGTGTCAAGAATGGGGAAAGGGGGGAATTACATAAGTTAGTACGGTAGTGACAAAAATTCAGAATTCAGTCACTGAATCAATCAACAGATAGTTTCCAAGCAGCTTGTACCCAACTGTGTAAAGGTTTTGGGGTAACAAACACTCTCTCACTCCCTCACACACACCCCCACAAACACACACCCGTAGGGTGTATCCAACCTGGTCTCTGTCCCTCTGAGATCTTACCATGCTTCCTTATGAAACAAAACCCTTGAATAAAAATTAGTTAGATTATCATTAAATGTATTGTTTTCATTGTTACGCACTGTGCTATCTCTATCCTGTTTACTGTAGATTTAATACCATGCAAATACAATTAGTGCAGCCTTGAAAAAACATGGAGGACTTAATGGGAGACATTGAGTTTTAAACCAAGATTATACCAGGTCTTTTAAAAACTCATTAATATTATTATTATTAATTGGGTAGACATATGTAGACGGAACTTTCCATACAGAATGAAGTGGAGCAAAAGCTGAGTGGACTTTGTCCTGCCTACCTGGCAGACTGAAGAAGCACTTTGGGAAGTAAATTCAGAAGACCTCGAGCTCATCCTGTATGATGGGATGATCTTAAAGAGACCTCAGCTTCTGGGTGCACAACTGTGTGTGTCTGCCGCTCTGAGCGGGTCCACCTTGGCATGGTAATGGAGACACCTGCAGGACAGGCTGGAACACGAGCGAGTGTGTTAGGAGACGGGCCTCTCTCAAACCAGGCATGTGGTGCTCACACGTTCCATACATAGGAGTGTCCTTTGCTCTCACCAAGAAAATGATTGAACCCATTTGTATGGAAACATGAAGCCCTGTTGGTCTAAGCGATACATTTTCACATTTGTTAGAATCATAGGTATGGAGAAATATTTCTCCACTGCAAGGAACATCCACTAGAAACTGACAAACATCAGCGCGGAGTGATGGAAGGGCAGGTGACCTGGAAAGCCAAGGACATCTCTAGGGGACAGACGCTACTCAGTGCCAGCTGATGCTCACTGTGAGCAGTGCTCAGAATTCCCAGATTTAATTTCTATTATGTAAAATCACTCAATTTTCAAATAGAGCTCATTTAAAAAAAAACATTGAATTGAATAATTTGCTTCCTCTGGCCGTATACGACATACAGGATGTCAGTGCGCACTTTCTGGTTTGTAAAATGAAGGGATGACCAGGGGAGGCATGGATTTGACCCTAAAGCATAGAGAAGTTGGCTTGTAGAAGAACCGGCAGATGCCAGTAAACATCTTGCCCATCCTGCTTTCATTCTCCAGAAACTGCAGCTCCTTGAGAAGGCTGTGCTAAGGGCAGAAGTGGGCATTGGAGGGGCACGTAGCCTTTGATAGTCCAGAGAAAAGGGGGGTCGTCTTAACTCTGAAAGAGGAACGGAGGGCTGGCATTTCGTGACTCACAGTAAAGACCTTCATAGCAGATATATTTGCAGGTGCTGGCAAAGTGGCCTGGCCTCTGATTGGGAGGGAGGACAGGTGGAGGAGAATTTGCATGGGCCTTCTCCAGTTTCACTGAATTTTATGCTTTATGGTTCCAACCTCCAAAATATAGGAATCCTGTGCTTCAAGGGGCCCTGTGCTTACCTGTGTGGGATGAAGACTAGAAGGGCCATCTTCTGTATTCTGGTCTCAGAAGTTCTGGGCTTTGCCGTGACCCCTTTCAGAAAAGCATTCCCCCCACCCTTCAGGAGTCAGCCCTTCACATCCAAGAGGAGTCTCATGCTCACAAATTCAGAGCGGTGAACAACAGATATGCATCTTATAGGTACCACTTCTTGCACGTCACATTAGTAAATTCTATGCTAATGATAAATGCAAACATCAAGTGTAATGTAGTAGTTGACTATAGAGGTTGGGTATCCAACGACTATGTATTTAAATCTGAATTCTGATTTTTTTATTAGTGATGGCATTGGGAATATTCCTCAGTCTCTCTGGCCTTCATATATAGAAGATGGATGATGATGGCACTAACTTGTAACAAAGTGAGAATTATCTGAGATAACATATTGGCACACCCAGCATGCTGTGTGGGGCTCAGTAGATAAACACTAGTCACCCCTATGTTTCCAGATACATCTGCAGATACCTTCACAGCAGAGCTGGGAGAACCACTCATCTGGGTGATACGGAAAAGTTTGCTGGAAATAGTGGCATTTGCGCTGGGTCTTAAACTGAGCAGAATTGAGATAGAAAATATAATAAGGGAAACGCAGCAAAAACATCACATTATGCTTTTCTGGGGATGGTAACAGCTCTCCTTCAACATGGAACTCAGTACACCCACACCCATGAAACTATGGTTCTTAAGACATCGGCAGCTCTAATTCATATTCTGATGACATCTTTGAAGATTGAGAAATCAGAGATGTCAGGGTGTCAGCAGAGGCTTAAAAGGGGGGATGTCTGGGAAGATCTGGTCTAATGGGGACCACTTCACAGAAATCTCTGAAAACCAAAGTTCAGGAGTGGGAACTGCAATGGAGTCCAAAATGGAGACTTTGAAAACTGAAGATTTTCATATGAATGCATTATCTATAAAAATGATGCATTCTTCTGAGAAATTCTGAAATTCGTATTGTACTTTACTTGGTGATGCCGGAATGACTGGCTGACTTTGCTGATACACCTCCTGGCAGCCATAACTCAGAAGGTCTGAGTCAGTCCTGCACACCCAAGAGGGGTCCCGTGGGCACAGGGTTGGAGGAATGAAAGCCAGAGGGCAGCGTGGAATCGGGCAGCGGGGCTGGGGGTTGTGAAGCAGAATTCATGACAACAATTCCGGCAGGCTGTAATAAAGCTATGTAGCTTTTTCAGTGCAAGTCAGCGATGCCTTACAGTAATATTAATAAATTAATACTTTGATGGGTATGATTTGAAATCACATAACACCACTGTACCCCAGTTTATCTATTTCAACAGAAAAGATAAAGGAAATCATCTCACTGCAAAGGTCATTATGAGGATTGAATTTGAAAGTGCGTAGAAACAGTACAAAGCTGGTTTGTAGCAGAGTGTATTCTGTTCCCATTTACTTTTACTGGAAAGGTCTCTCTGATTCTTTTCCAAGACCAAGACTCGAGTGATTCTTTCAAAAGCTCAGTTCATCGGAAAAACGATACAAAGTTTTCTCAGCTACACAGAGTATTGGTAAAACTGCCTTGAGTCTGCACTTATGAAATTTGAAGAAAGAATAAGGCGCAGGTTCTAAGACTTGGTTGCTGCATTATACACAGTTATCAAAAAGTAATCTTGCTCTTTGGCAATGTTTATGCTCTGCTTGGAATTTAAAGTCATGCTGGCGAGGACAATAAGAAAATATTGATATATGTGAATGCACGTATTTTCTTTAATAAATACCCCAATTCACTCATTTATATACTAGTTCAGTCATTCATTTCCTTTTTTGTTTAGTTTCTAGCAAACTTGTCTTCAGAACCACCTGTTCTATGCAGGGGCCAGATGTGGGGTGCAGGGATGCAGGGTGAACTGCGGTGGAACAGCCTCTGTACTCCCAGGGCTCGCAGTCCAGCAGTGGGGACAGAAATGAAACAACAGATTCTCATAAACGTTATGGTGGGAAAATGTTCAGGGCAGTCACATGATATACTGTCTGGCAGAAAGGGGGGGAATTCGACAGGCTTCCTGGAGAAAGTGCCATTAAATTTGATATTAGCATGACGAATATGAGACTGACTGCTAACGGGGGTGGGGGGGAGAGTGTTCCCTACCACTCCCTCACCGATGTAGGGATGACAAAGATTTCCTTCTAGAACCTGGTGAGTATTAAATGCTTTGATATGGCTACATAATCCCCAAGTATCTTCCTGCCCTGTCTTCCATTTTCTCCCACGGCCTGGCTTCTGTGGATGCTGTGGTTGCAGTAACGGTCCCAGTTACCCGCCTCTCCCTGCATTCACATGCTTTTCCACGGGCTGCCATCACTGCTTATCAAGATGTAAGGCCTGTTTCCTACCCCTTGAACCTGGGTCGGCCTTGGGTCTTGCATCAACCAACAGAATGAGGTAGAATGAACGAGTGTCAGTTGCAAGACCCAAGAGACTGGGAACGCTTCCCCTTGGTCTTCTCCCACCCTTCCACCACCGTCTGAACGAGCTTGAGGTAGCCTGTTGGAGAATGGCGTGCCTACGGAACAGAGTCAGGAATCCCCAGTCTCCACCTTGCCCACCCCTAAACGTGTGAGAAAGGACAGGGCAAATTACCAGAAACACTGACCTGACCCACAGCTGACCACAGGTGCACAGGTGAGCCCGGCCAGGACTAGAAGAATGACCAGCTGACCGGGGACCAAAACTAAATGTGTGTCATCTCAGGTCACTGAGTTTGGGGGCAGGGTAAAATAATTAACCCATGTAGATACCATGGCCTTTTAGAGCTTGCTGGTTTTTTCTCAAGTGGAAATGCTTTATTATTATTATCATGTGAGTAGAGCACGCCCACCGAAAAGCAAAAGGTGAAAGTGAACGGGAAGATCCATTCTCCCCTCTTGATTCACTTTTGCACTCCCCAAAGCACCGTTTTCAGCGGCTGGTGTTACCGCGCCCTGGGCTTGTGTATTGGCAGGGACGGACTTCTCCGTTCCACTTGTTTTTATCACGCAACAGGAAGGAGAGACCAATCGGGCAGACCTCAGTGAGCAGAGAAGCCCCCGTAACTGGGTCTTCACCTGGGAGATGGACTGGCTTCCTGCCTGAGTCCACATTGGCCTGAGGCAGCTGTGGACTCTGCGGCCGTGGCCTGAGGTCTGTCGTTCAGTCCAGTCTCAGGCCCCAGCAGACAGTGCTCCGAGTCTGCCTGACTTCCCAGCTGTAACTGGGCGCTTGGTTGTTTCCTCAGGGTACCTTGGCGGCCTCCTGTTGCTAGGTGCTACTCACTCGTTTCACCCTCCGGAGTTTAACTCCCCCTTTCTGCGTTCTAGGAGTAAACACAGGACAGGGTTCTCATTTGAAGAATCTTTGGGGAGTGCTGTGAGTCCTACTCCCAACGGTCCCGCTTTCATTTCTCTGTGGAAAGTGGCGACTTCTGCCTGCTAGGATTTGTCTGCACTGAAGAAACAGTTGTATTTGCATTTCTCCTGATACTGGTGGTAGGGCCTTGAGAAACCACCGGAAAAGGGGAATGTGGAGTGAGTTGACTATTTTAAATAAACAAAGTGTGTCTTTTTATCAGCCGGCTACAAAATAATAGAAGGTAGTTACTCTCACATCTCAAAGCAAATGGCTGGACCACAAAAGCAGAACTTGCAAAGAAAGCGATCAAAATGAATTTTGTGGGCCTTCACCTGACTCTCATCTCTAGCCTCGGAAAGTGGTTAGAGCTCAGAGGCTTGAGACCAGGTGTCAGAGAGACGTTTTGACTTTGGAACTAATTTGTGGGGGGAAAAAGAACCCCTCTGTTTCTGGATGACACCTAAGGTTCCCTAGTTCAATTTACCAGTTAAATATACAAGTTTAAACAAAACAGAACCTAATATAATGACAAAAGCTGTTCTAGGATTACGGCAAAATACATTTAATCTGAATTGTGGACTTTAAGTTTTTCACCTCTGTGGCGCATCTCTTATTTAAAATAATTTCTTATAGCTGTATCCCATGTATTCAGTTTTAATATATAGTTATAAAACATATTTATAAAACACATGTGTCTTCAGAGAAAACTGTACACCTATGGGTTGGGGTTAAGATCTGATCCTTTAGGTGACTAAAATGGAGTTGCTGAGGAACCCGGCAAATTGCCCAGACTCATTAGCAAGTAGTAGAAGCATCGAGAAATGAATGGAGGGGGGGTCTGACCCGCGGGACACCTCTCTTCCCATACTCTAACTAGGCTGGGTTTCCCTATTTCCACCTCTGTGCTCATAAATTTATTCATTGATTCACCCATTTATTTATTCACCTATTTTTACATATAAACTTATCAAGCATTATTGATGCTGTGCCAGTGAAGGAGATTGCTATTAATCACAAAAGTCAAAAATATAATTTTCATTGCTCAC
Organism: Sturnira hondurensis; assembly: GCF_014824575.4. NCBI lineage: Eukaryota > Metazoa > Chordata > Mammalia > Chiroptera > Phyllostomidae > Sturnira > Sturnira hondurensis. Next base: position 7,776,733 of record NW_028092868.1, read on the forward strand.
AAACCCCTCCCCACAGAGAAAATGACACGGCACTCTCTGTTGGGCATGTTATAGGACAGCTAGATGACACAGGAACTTAGATTTAAGTAAATTAGTGAAATAACAATGAAGGACTTGGACCCAGGAGGGACAATGACCAGGGACACCAGGGTGCCTGGGAGAGTGGCTGATGGAGGTTAGAGGCCCAGGGACGGTGCCAGGGAGGGGGCCGAGAGCCTGATGGGGGACAGGCTGAGTCAGCCACATCGGTGGTGCTGGGCTTGCCTAAAAATCACAGGAAGCCACTTCCGGATTCTGAGTTCAGGGATCAGATTTACAAGGCCAGTTAATGCATTACCATCCTAAACCCAGGCAAACGGAATTAGGAAGATAATATGCTGCCCCAAACAACCAGCCTCATAGACCCAAAGGAGGAATGTTTTCTCCACTCTCCAGCCATGAAGTTTCTGTGCTCCTATCACTAAGAGATGTTTACCACTGAGTGTCTGATAGATCAAAAAACGAATTCTCAAGCACCTGAGCAACCATGTTACGTGTGGGGGGCTTTTTCCCCCTAAAACACAGCGACGCTATACATGCTGGTCATTCTTTGGTTCAGTTAGTTGCTCATTCAGCAAACCTATGACACTTGGTGGCACAGCTCACTATGAGGGGATGACAGATGACCTCTGCCCAGACAGGCCGACCTGCCTGTGACGCACCTGGTCCCACCCACCTCCAGCGCGCACTTTTGCCTCTGATTNGCATTATTGATGCTGTGCCAGTGAAGGAGATTGCTATTAATCGCAAAAGTCAAAAATATAATTTTCATTGCTCACAAACCCCTCCCCGCCTAGAAAATGATTTGTCACTCTCTGTTGGGCATGTTATAGGACAGCTAGATGACACAGGAACTTAGATTTAAGTAAATTAGTGAAATAACAATGAAGGGCTTGGACCCAGGAGGGACAATGACCAGGGACACCAGGGTGCCTGGGAGAGTGGCTGATGGAGGTTAGAGGCCCAGGGACGGTGCCAGGGAGGGGGCCGAGAGCCTGATGGGGGACAGGCTGAGTCAGCCACATCGGTGGTGCTGGGCTTGCCTAAAAATCACAGGAAGCCACTTCCAGATTTTAAACTAGTGAATTCTAAGTTCAGGGATCAGATTTACAAGGCCAGTTAATGCATTACCATCCTAAACCCAGGCAAACGGAATTAGGAAGATAATATGCAGCCCCAAACAACCAGCCTCATAGACCCAAAGGAGGAATGTTTTCTCCACTCTCCAGCCATGAAGTTTCTGTGCTCCTGTCACTAAGAGATGTTTACCACTGAGTGTCTGATAGATCAAAAAATGAATTCTCAAGCACCTGAGCAACCATGTTACGTGTGGGGGGCTTTTTCTCCCTAAAACACAGCGACGCTATACATGCTGGTCATTCTTTGGTTCAGTTAGTTGCTCATTCAGCAAACCTATAAGGACACTTGGTGGCACAGCTCACTATGAGGGGATGACAGATGACCTCTGCCCAGACAGGCCAACCTGCCTGTGACGCACTTGGTCCCACCCACCTCCAGCGCGCACTTTTGCCTCTGATTCCGTAAGACAGGGCTGGACTCGGTTGTCCAGTAGTTTGTAGGCTTTTCCCTAAACCATGTGTATTCTTATCCCACTTATTTTTTTCTAGCAAGATGGTTGTTTAAAATGATGAGAGATGTTTGGAGTCGAGGAATTTGGTGACAGAACTAATTGTGTGTGTGTGTGTGTGTGTGTGTGTATTGTATGTGAAACTACTTACGGATTCTAAGTTAAGATCTTATGTGATCAGACTTGCAAAGTTAGCTAACTTAAATTTGATTTCTAGTAACTGTATGTGTAGTCCATAACATAGTGTGTTATACAGATACCCTGAAAACTACTGGGGAAAATATAGCTTGACAGTAACTAATTTCATTCATAGTAGAGAAGTTCCAAATTTCCAACTATTCTCTGATTCTACTGGGGGAAAATAATTAACCAGGCATAAAATTTAAATCATGCAGGAGTTGCCTTCACCTTAAACTTGACTCTCAACAAACCAGTCATACCCTGGCTGGTGTAGCTCAGTGGATTGAGCGCCAGCAGGTGAACTACAAGGCTGCTGGTTCGACTCCCAGTCAGGGCACATGCCTGGGTTGCAGGCCAGGTCCCCCATGGGGGACACATGAAAGGCAACAGCACATTGATTCTTCTCACCCCCTCTTTCTCCCTCCCTCTCCCTATCTAAAAATAAATAAATAAAATCTTTAAAAAATAAAATGGTTCTTTTTTAAAAAAATCAACAAACCAATCAGGTTTGAAAATGTGAGTTTTCAGTAGCATGAATTTTGACTGTCCTGCAAGCTTCTCCCGTCTTTCACTGTGGGGAAGGCGTTCTACCCTCTGCCCTCTTGCCTTGACATTGGTCCTAGTTAGCAGTGGTTGGCTTTCTCTGGAAAGGCCTTGTGGGTATGCTACACTAACCGTATTCTCAAAGAATGCCCGTTTTCTTTCAATGAAAAGCTATTGAAGACATTGCAAAAAGTTTTCTAAACATTCTAACTTATGCTGGGCTTTTACAGAGACTGCTTCCAGAAGCTTTGTAAACTCACCAGAATATTTGCACTGCCATCTACTGTCCACAACAGGCACTGTCACTTCCCTCGATTCTTTTTTTCTTACGTTAAATTCAATTGAAGACAGGTCCATGTATTTTTGCCTTTTTATTAGAAACTTGGGAAAGATAAAGAAGTGAGGGGAAGTTCTTTATATTAATAATAAATGCACACATAGCTTACCTTTTACAATGACTTAATAGTCTTTAGACTATGCCTTAAAATAATGCATTCAATAAATACTTTAAGTCTTTCTCAAGAATTGGTTAGCGGGTTGCTCAGGGAAAACACAGAGAGGAACGAGATGGACATGATTCTGTTCTCACAGAATACGCTGTTTGGTAAAAGAAAAAAGGGAAGGAAGGGAGAACGGACAAATGCACCAGGCAGAGAACAGCGTCATGACGAAAACCTGGAGTAAGAGAAGGTGTGGGGCTCTAAGAGAGTTTAATGCTGTGAGGCAGGGGCGAGACCTCGATGAGGCTGGTGGCACCAGCTGAGCCATGGGGACCCTTGAGAGAAAGCGGTTTAGACCTGAGCAGTGACCCTGGTAAACTAGCTCATGGCCCAATCAAGAGTGTTTTTGAGGTTATTTCAACTATCCCAGCAGGTTTCATTTATGAATATTGAAGAGTCCGTGAATGAACTCCGGTGTTTTCTTCTTATCGTAAATGTGGAAACCCTCTTGAGAGTTCGGATGGCTGCCTCGGGCCTCCCAAGCAGGGAACGGCTTTTCCTGGACGTGGCCATCGAGGTGTTCCCGGGGGGAAGACTCCTAACTGGAGGTTCCCCAATTCCTTGGAGTTCTCAACATGGTATTCTCCTGTTTTGACTTTTTTGAACATTCCACTCACAAATGAACGGTGTAAAACATTACCTTCGTCAGAGACGTGTTGGGAACTTAAGAGATTATAAATCAGTAGTCCTCAAACTCTTCAGTTTTAGGACTTCTTATGTTCTTAAAAATCACTGAGAACCCCAAAAAGCTTTCCTTTATGTAAGTTAAAATAAAAACATTTATTATATTAGAAATTATATTGAGAATTACATTTTTCATTAAAAATAAAATCATTTATATTAACACAAATAACATCTTGTATGAAAAATAACTATAATTTCCAAAACGGTGAGCAGACTGACACTGTTTCACATTTTTTTACATCAAATGTCTGGTTCAGTGGAATGTAGGTTCTTGTCTCCACTTTGGATTCAGTCTGCTGTGATACGTTCCTTTACTTAAAATATATGGAGGAAATCTGGGCTCACATATATATGTATTTGAAAAGGAAGGAAAATTTTAATCGCCTTCTTATACAGTTGTAGATAATCTTCTTCCATACCCTTCTAAAAGTCAGTAAATGGCAGTTTCATGTTACTTACATATCAATGAACCCATCATGCTGTTACAGTAAAACCCAGCAGTCTATGTTGAACCTTAAATGGATCTTTTACCCCGACATGATTTATAGCATCATGCTTTTAGAAAATACTGGTTCGCTAAGTCATGCAAATCTTCCGCATGGTGACACATTTGTTTTACAAAAACCACTACAGTGCATTCATTAACATCACCACTGATCCCATAAGAAAAGCCCTTGAAGTATTAGGATGCTGTCAAGCTCCCAATGGTGGGTGCAAGCTTTTCATAATTTTAATTTTTGCTTGAAAGCTCCAATGTATCATTGTCAACAAGTACTTTGAATTGTCCTTAAAGCAATAGGCCCACTTTATTTATTTAGTTATTTTATTTATTTCAGAAAATGAGGTTTTCCTTAAAAGCTAGAGTTTGAAGTTCCTTCCCCTGACTCTCCGTCACACTGGTTCTGCACTCATTGCCTCTGCAGACCCAGGGCTGCTGCGTCCCTAGGGGGTCGGGGGTGTCTGTGGGTTGAAGGTGAAGGGCTGGTTGGCCTGCCCAATGAGGGATTCAGGCCCAGACCTTTGCAGGACCACAAGGCAACAACAGCCTCCCGTCTGCGTGATCTCCCCGCCTGAGGTCCCATCTGCGCCGCAGCGAGCACTGTGGGTCCACTGACCACCGGAGAAAAGACTCGGGTTTCTGATCTGTAAATTGGGAGCATTTTCAGCTAACTCTGTAATTTCAGAGTGTCTTTGGGAACAGAGACACTAAGTGTAGTTCACACAGAAGCTGGAATATACCAGGAACCCCAAACCAACACTTAACATAAAAGATTGTATTAAAAGCAGAGCTTTGGGGTTTTTCACACCTTCTTTTTCTCTTGTTTATCAAATAACTTCAAGTGCATCTGAAAATCAACATTCTCTGTATACTCTAAATTCTATGTTTCATGGATAAAGTGATTTCTTTCCATCCCCAAATTCTAATCTTCAAAGTATCTTTGACTGAACAACAATTAAAATAAATAAAATTTTTTTTAAAAGTATCTTTGTCAACGGCCTGGGCAGCACATCTGGGACCCTTAAATAGAGGAAGAGTTAATACAGTGCTTCTAATTTTGAAAATATTAGTATTATGGAAGAGTGCAAAAGTCTTAGAAGCTGGTTATAAAATTAAAACAAATGAAGATAAGTGAGATAAAAGTCGCATTGCAAACCTAGTGAAAGTAGTCAGCTCAAGCACAGTAATACAGACTTCAAACTAAGGGAGACAGAGAGAGCAAGGGAAGAAAGGAAGGGAGGGAGGGAGGGAGAAAAGACAAGTACAATTTGGAGGCTGAAGAGGACATTTTCTGAGTTAGGAGCCCTGTGGACAAAAGCCGAACATAAAGCACCAAAAATGGTTACATCACTTGCTTTTTCCCCTAATGGGGTGTCCTGGCTCCGGTAATCACTCCCAAACAAACTCAAACTGGGGTAGTGAAATGTGCAGGAGGACAAGGCTTGGCCTTCCTCGATCTGTCCTTCATTCCCAGGAGCTCATCTTCAGAGAAGGCCCCTGTGGTACCGCGCAGGGCCAGGGCACTGGTCCATCACCGCCCCCAATCGGCCGGCATCGGGACTGTCCCGTGCACTGGAAGAGCGTTCGGCCAGATACAGTGGGAGTCATCGCTGCCGACTGTGCGCCTCTAACAGCTGGTCTTTCTTTGTCCCTTGTCCACAGAGCCGAAAGTTAGCTGCAAACTAGGCCGGTCTGCGTCCACATCAGGTGTGCCCCCTCCGTCCGTCACTCCTCTCAGGCAAGCCAGTGACCTGCAACAGAGCCAGGTACCATCATCGTTAGCCAATCGTGATTGACTTCCTGTGATGCAACATGCCAAACGCTTCCACCTGTCTGTCCTGTGTTGCCGTAGACGACGTTTGCGTTGCTTTTCGTTCCCTCTGTGTGTATGGGTTGCGGGGGCGCAGAGTGTGGCGGTCTGTGTTCTCATCCGAACAGGCGGGTCTTTCTTCCCTGTGATTGGGTGGAACTTTCTTCACTGTTACCAAACCGTTTGTGTCTCTGGTTTCCATCCTTCTGTAACGTAAATGCAGCAAACCTGTACTATATGTATTGGCTTAGTGGTTATTTTTTAAAGTTCTTTCTCTCTTCCACGTTTTGTGTACTTTTTTATACTGTCTCTGAAAATTTATCAACATTTGATAAATTTATCTACTTTGTTTTATGTAGATTTCCTTTTCAATGTTTTGTCTATGACACACAAATGTTGTCAATGAATTTGTACATATTTTTTAGCTCTTATCCTATTATGCTGTAATATTTGTGGCCATTTAACTTCTATTTTTATTTAGCTTGGAGCATGATTGTAAGACACTGTGAATATTGATGTCCTTATAAATATTCATATACCAACTGATCTGGATTGAACGTGGCAGCTAGTCTTCTCTCTTAGGCCATAAAGACGAATTGACGTATGAAATAATCTAGATATTTACCAAACATTGTAGCTTAATAAGGCAATCCTTAAATAAATGCCATTTTCCTCTTTTACCAATAATGCCAGAAATGTTCTCAGAAAGGGGATGTCTAAGTATTCATGCATGGTCAATGAGATCTCTACTATCACCTGAAGAAAAGAGACAAAAAAATAAAGGCATAAGCTAAAATATCGCCTAGTCCTTCACAGTACAGTATGTTGCTCTCATGTTCATTTGGACACACGGTTGTACAAGGGGAATTTATTACGGGGAAAATTACTACATGTTACTATCTGTCATTCACCCTATAGGAATTCAGTACCTTGACTTAATTTTTCAACCCATAATTGTTATTGGTGTAAAATAGGGTATTATCATCCTGAAGCGGAATCCCTCTGCTTCTCAGATTTAATCTTTGCATTCGTAAAACCGTTATGAAATAGTCAGTTATGAAACTAGGGATGAAACCTCTGTGAGAAAGGAAAAACTGAGTACCTAAGAATGGCGAGGCTTCTGCCCTGGCCGGGTGGCCTGGTTGGTTGGAGCAGCCCATACACCAGTAGGTCGAGGGTCTGATCGCCATTCAGGGCACATCCCCCGGTCAGGACATGCATGGGAGGCACCTGATCGATGTTTCTGTCTCCCCACCCCTCTCCTTTCCTCTGTCTCTAAAATCAACAAAAGTATATTCTCGGTGAGGATTAAAACAAAGAATAGAGAAACTTCAACTCTATGTTCTCTTTCTCATTCCTGTGCTGCTGTTATTACAGATGTGACTAGTTTTGCTGAGATTGTGCATGCTGTATCCCAGCCCTGTATCCGGTGGACCCAGAACACACGCATTACAAGATTTCATCTGATCATTTGCATGTACATTTCCAAATGCCTCCATCCATTGAAGGTTTGGTGACGAGAGAAAACAGTGCCAGGAAGACGAGGGAGTGGGATATATGTTGGGGGGGCGTGTGTACCATGGATGTGATGAAGAGGCACCTTTTCTGCCGCTCCTTTTGCAAGTTTTGGGCAGACATTTTGTTCTTGTTGAGACTGGCATATCCTGGGTCCTCCTCTCAGGCTTTACACAGCTGGTTCGGTCGTATGCTCAGGGTTGCATTATATGATGGAAATGGGGGGATAAAAGCAGGAATGGAGCACACAGCCAATCAGCAAAAGCCCAATTCACTTCATTAACACATAGCCTCCCACCGCCTGAGCTGTGCAATAGATTTTAAAATGACTCCCATTGTTTTCATTCTGTGTGAAAGTTAACCTGACAAGTATTTACAAGCATAAAAAAAGCCCCAGTCGGAGGACGTGGAACATGCCACTAGATTTACAATGTAATGGCAGCAACACAGTGGAGAAGGGTTTATCTGCACTACCTTCAAACTGCAGAATAAAGTGTTATGTTCACAAAGATTACATTACAAATACATTTGAGTTATTTGTCATAAGAATGCTATTTCCCAAAGCGATGGGATCTGGCCCTCCCTGTGTGATGTGGAATAAATTCATGTTACCAATGGGAATGTCAGTGGTGAAATCCATTCATTGTCATTTATGACGGCAGAGCCGCATCAGAATAAAGCAAGTACCAAACCGACCAACCAACCAACCGACCAATCAAAAGCCTTGCCTTATGTGATGCTTTCACCTGGACAGGCTTGTCTGGTTGGTTCACGAAGTCGTGACACTTCAGTACTTTGTGGAGCCCTCTGTCACGGGAGCCATGTGTAGAAAAAGAAAGGGAAGTTTGTTATTACCTTTACATAGCAGCTCAATGCAGTCATGTGCAGAAGGAGAAGTAGGCCCTATCCGATTTGCACTTTCATGCCAAGAATCCAGGAACTCAGAGAACTTTCCACAACTGACGACAGTAGGAGCTGAGAAATTCTGACATGTTATTTAGGCTTTACATGCGTGTTAACTTCTGCGTGTTTCAAGTGGTGGAATCATTGGCTCCCATTGAAAGGCCCATGGTCTCAGGACCCTCTCAATAACTCCAATACTGAGTAGAATGAAATCAAGCGAGCCATCCCTTTGCCCTCATTGCAACTCCCCCCCCCGCCAACCGCATCCAAAAATCTTACCATTTATTCCCTAGGAGTAGGAAGTGGAATGTAATAAACAAGAGGATGTTTATCTTTAAGGAGTCTTCAACCAATTGACAGGCAGGAGTGGGGTTGGGGGCAAACGGACCACGAGGGTGTGCTCCTCCTGGCTTTGCTGTCCCCTCCAAACCTGCACCTGGCCCTCTCCTCAGCATGAGGAGGGTTACCCTCCTCAGCAGGGTTACAGGTGAACGTGTGAAGCAGCTTAAGTATAGACTCCAGCCTCCTTTAACAACACAGAAGGGGCACAGAGTTCGTTACGGTTCTTAGACGATGGCTGCAGGATGAAAACCATGTGCTATTTATTGTCCTCTCTGTGCCAGGGTCTACTGAGAGCTTCCCTGCCTTGTGGGAGGGGTGGCCACGGTCGTGTCCTGCCCTGTGGGGACAGCTATCATCCCACAGCACAACAGAGGACCTCAAAGGGACATTATGTACCTTGTCCATGCTTTGTACTTCTTAGATGCCAACGTCCACAGTCTTAACTAGTCCGCTGGATAAACATTGGGGATGTAGAAGAAGTGAGACTTCTGGTAGAATCCTTGCCCCACCAGCCACTGGCTCTGCGACCCTGAATACATTCTTCAGCTTTTCCGAGTCTGCTTGCCCGTCTGTCAAGTGAGGGCAGTGTGTTATCTGTCTTGCCTCATTGTTGTTGAAGATTAAAGACATATGCACATAAAGCCCTGGACAGACAGTCCTCGCTAAGAAAGTGATAGTTCTTTCTCCTTTCCTTCTTGCTTTCCCCTTTTCCAAAAATTCAACTTTCCAGCTTGCTACAAAATCATAAGTGGGAGAGTCCTTCTATTCAGGGGGATTCCGAAGGGGCGGGGGTGGGCAGGTTCCGTCCACCTGGTATCACTGACCTTGTAGGAAATGGCCAGCTTGTCATAATAACAAAGACAGACTTCAAGTCTGTTTTATCAGTGGCTTTAAATTCTCTAGACAGCGCATCTTCCTATTGCCGTCATTGGGGACAGAATGGTTTCTCCCACCCGTCTTTGATACGCTTGATTTGATTCCTTCATTATTTCTTCCCCAAATAGAAAACTAGACACTCAGTTGTTTACTGAATACCAGGGAGTCTGTCCAGCATGGCTTCTCACTTTGTGGATCCCACATGTGGCTTCGCAGCACAGTGAGTGGACATCAACTAAGGGTATCTTTTCAGAAACGCCTCCTGCCCTCGAATACAACTCACCCTCCTATTTGAGTTAACGTGGGAGTGAGCAGGGCGAGCCTGCTGAGGCTGCACAGGAAGCTGTTACCTGCCAGGGTCGGGAGGGAGGGTGGAGAGACACAGGATGAGCGAGCGGACAAGGGCGGCGTGTTCTGAGAAAGGCCCCAGACCGCTGTGTGAAATGCCTTGTCTTCTGATTGCACATGTAATTTACCCAGAAGCGTGCTCAGTGTAGTTTTATGTCCCTTTACATTGATTTAAATGCTTTGTTTTTCATTTTAATGAAGAAAGGATTGAGGATAATACATTGTGAATTGTTATGTAAATCGGAGACTGAAGTTGAACAGCATTTGGTCTCACCCACTGAGTGTGCGCGAATATGCAACTCTCGGGCAGCACTACTTGGTATTTCTTACACAAAGTCAGTCAATGGGATACATAGTTTAAGAAATCTTTTGGGCCCTCATTTATTCCTCCGCAAATGCCAAGGGTGGTCTTGTTGACTATGTGAAGGGAAGCCGAAGACTTCCACTTCACCTTACAGTTTATTCCACGCGGTGTCGGGCGGATCTTTCACGTTTCCATTTCTATGTCAATGTTTATCCACGGTTAGAAAGGAGAGACTCTGGGAAGTTGTTGGAACAGTTCGGCCGCTGGGTCTGTCCCACACGTCAACGCGGGCGAAAGGGAAGCTTGGGCTCCAAGCCTAGAGCTCAAGTTACCAGTTTATTGCTGTCGATCTTGCCCGAGTTGTACACAGACAGCTGTTGAAGCCTGGTCATTGCAGTCGAGAATTTAATGAGATGATCGCGTTCAGCTGCCCGTTATTAGCAGAAGTCCTCGTCCTAGAAACCTTCCGCACCTGCACCCGAGGCTGTTCACTATTGAAACTGATGTCAGCCTGCCATGGCCAGCCTCGCTGGGGAAGGTAGCAGAACTTTAGATGGACCCATACCGCCATCTAGTGTCTGAGATGCACTTTGCAATTTGTACATGGGTTTTAAAAACAACAGAATCTAATAAAACTGCCTTGTGACAGAAAAGATATACTGCTTGGGATAATAGACATAAAGCTTATAGAAACCCATGAACATGTTATTGGTGATATTTATTTATAATTCATTACTTTATTCCTGCAGTTTTAGGCTGTCTACCTTTTGAGCATACCCTTCTACAGTTCTGGGAGCAGGACAATAACAAATCACACCCATTGATCTCTGAGAGTTTTGCATTATTTATGTCAGATAAATAACATATTTATGTAGATGCAGCTGTTTCCATTAGGATTTACGGCCTCTTCTATACTTTGGGGTTCCCTGAGTCCCACCCGAGCCTCCAGGGAGGGCGAGCAGTATCCCGATTTTCAGACTGAATAGAAAACTATCAGAAAGCCCGACTGGCTGATGGAACAATCCCTTCAGTGCTTTTGTTTGCTATGAACATGTCTGCAACACAGCACTTTAGATCCTTTCCTGGAATGAGCCGTCTTCCTAGCTAGAGGGCAAATTTAACCCCAACTTGAGTTCCATGTGGACTAGGGAGAACAGCTTACACAATGTTAGTATTGGCTCCAAGAAATACTGCACTTGATTCAAAATGAAAAATACACCCTCACTCCAAGTGCCTTGCCCAGGGAGTACAGGGGGTCTCTAGTCTCTCTACCCAGCTCTCCTGCTGGGCAAATCGTTGTCTTTGCTCTGTGCTGCAAATAAACGTTACCCTCCAGGTCCAGGTGGATTCCCAAAGTGACTTTTGTTGAGTGCTTGTCCATTGGGCAGAAGTAGGTTTATAGTTGCTCATATGGAAAGTAACACAATAATTCATACATGATAATACAAGAATAAACTCTGTTCCACATACTCACATCTGTAGCTCTACTTTTGCCACACTTTGTACCTGCAGGTGGCACAGTGTTTATAATGTCATGTTATCTAATGTTATCTATTTTCACAGCCTATACATGATGTAGTAATATCGCCCCCCCACCCTTGCGTTGATGAGAAATAGACCTCAGAGAGTTTTTACGTGTCTAACAGCTAGTAGGTGGCATGTGGACATGAGCTGTAAACCCAGGTGGTTCTGTCTCCTAAAATATTGTTTTATTTTCTAGCAGAAGTAGCTGCCTGTCCAAATTTGCTTTCATTATAAAGTTCACCTTCCCACACTTTCATTCATCCATTTAATTTATTATCCTTTGATTTTTCAGGCCTGGCCTTTTAAACTTTTTTGGATTAAAAGCTACCTAGCAGAGGGTCAGATTCAAGCTGTGCAAGACGCCACTTCAGATCACAGCCTCCGTGAGTGAGACAGGGCTGCGACTGTAACTCCGGGGAGGAAGACAGATGCCGCTCACTGGTTGTGTCATTTTCTGTGGCCCACGGACTAGTGTAGTGAGAAGGCAGCCGTGCATGTGTGCACGCCTCTGCGTGTGTGCACATGTGAGAGCACAAACATTTGAGCACATCTGACTTTCTGCCGCCGGGAGGTATCAGGCTCTTCCATGGGATTGCAGGAAAGCGTTTCAAGGAGCCACACACGGGAGTCTGTGGTGTGGAAAGATGCGTCACTGGTGTGGGAGCCTCCCCCCGTGTCTTCTCTCTGCCTGTCCCACCAGGGAAAAGTCCAACTGTGTCTGCAGCAAGGCCAGAATGGAAGCCTGCGTTTAGAGCTTTTGCTTCCCATTAAGGCTCAGTGTTTTGGAAGCCCATGCCATAGACGGTGGGCCCAGCAGCTGCTAGACTCACATGGCCCTGTGCTCCCAGGGGAGGGAGCGTGCCAACAAATGGGCTGAGTGTGTTACCAGGTGGTGAAAGAGAGAGAAAACACACACATGCCCAGTGAGGAGAGGGACAGCGTGTGCACCTCTTTGTTCCCCTGGGGTTATATTCAGGAGCTTTTTCAAAATGACCAGCTTCCCAGGTTTTGGTGGGTGTTTGATGAGTCCGTTTCTCAGCTAGTCCTTTCCCCTCAGGCTACATCAACAGGCCTCTTTGGTCAGGCGTCTCCTGCTGTGCCTCCCAGCAGCTTGGTGCCTGAGCAGGAATGGTGGGAGGAGTGTTAATCACCTCACTGCAGAAATACTGTGATCCCCTGGGGTGTGAGGCTGCAGCTTCCCCCGGAGGCAAAAGGCCCACGCTCCCCAGTGTATTAAGTTCAACATCCACTTGCCTTTGCTTCCCTTTTTATGTATCACTAGTTAACTACCTACAGTAATGTTTCCTTGTTCTGAAAAGAAAATAAACCCCTCACACACCAGCACATGTTCACACCGGCTCTCAGAGTCCTGGTATAGATTTAACTGACGACACACAAAAGGGAGATAACGTACTTGCCGAGATTTATCTGGCTTCTGAGTGTCCGAGGCAAACCTAGGAACAGACACTGTACAAGGGAAAAGAACCCCATAATGTGACTTGGAAGCCTGTGTTTTCCAAAGTAAATGCTGCGTTAGAAAGAGCAAATAACCCCTGGTTGTCAGCAGTTTGGACAGGGATGGTATCTGGAATGCTGCATTTAATGACTTACTTCCCAGAAAATAAGGAAGTTATTTGAAGGACCAAAAGGTGTCCAGAGTAATGTTTCGTAGCCCAGGCAACTTTTTATATAGAAAGGGGTAGAGGCTCTTTCTGGAGAAGCTGAAAGACCCACTTATTCGGGATACAACCTAGAAAGGACCCCCGACTGTGCTGTTACCAGTCTGGTACAAGCCTAAATAATGAACAAGGGCCCCGTAGAGAAGACTTGTGTTGGAAGCATTTAGCTCCTTGGTCCCTGTCCCCAGGCCTCATGGACTTTCCAAGTTGACTTCCACATCCATATGGAACAGAATATTGAACGTGAGAGCACATCTTAAATAGAACGTTGAAACGTCAATCCACAGTAGTTTATTTATTTAACACACAGACTCTTTTTTAAAAACATTTTGTGAGCAATGAGGGGTGAAGCACAGTGTCTCACCTCTAAGAGTCCTGCTAGTTTGGGGGACGCCAGACTAACCGGGGACAGGGGACCAGGAGAGAAGGGAGCTGTGGCCACTTCGGCACCTCGGTGGTGTGGCTTCTCTCGGATCCAAACATCAGTTGCAAGATGGCCGCGCTCCCCATCTCTCACTCCTTCCCGAACTCGTGTCCACAGCCTCCACCTCCCTCCTCATACGTCCTCCCTCCCAATGAGAGGAGCATCCCTGGTGGCTTCTCCACACCAAACTCGGCAAATCCACCCGTGGCCCAAAGGGTGGAAGATGAACAGCTTTACGTGCATTTCCAGGCCTGTGTGATCTGGTCCTGGCCTTTCAGTTCAACTCCTGGCCGTGACAGCTCATGTGCGCCCTCATACACTCTGGTTCTTTCTCATTTTTAAAGGTCTCAGTGGCCCTGGCTGGTGTAGCTCAGTGGATTGAGCACAGGCCTGCGAACCAAAGGATCGAGGTTCAATTCCCAGTCAGGGCACATGCCTGGGTTGCAGACCAGTTCCCAGCAGGGGACGCAGGAGAGGCAACCATACATTGATATTTCTCTCCCTCTCTCCTTTCCTTCCCTCTAAAGATAAATAATAAGAAAATAAAAATAGCCCTGGCTGGTATAGCTCAGCAGATTGAGCACGGGCCTGCGAACCAAAGGATCGTGGTTCGATTCCCAGTCAGGGCACATGCCTGGGTTGCAGGCCAGTTCCCAGCAGGGGCCAGTTCCCAGCAGGGCATGCACGAGAAGCAACCATACATTGATATTTCTCTCCCTCTCTTCTCCCCTCCCCTTCTCCTCTAAAGATAAATAAATACAATCTTTAAATAAAAGAAAAGAAAAGAAAAATAAAGGCCTCAGTGATTTACAAGATTTGCCTTCTCTGACACACCTTCTTGGCACACCCTCCCCAGTCCTGGGGTCCTAGAAATTATTACTTACTCATCAAGGCTAGGATCAACCCTCCCAAGCATTGCTCCTTTCTTTATTGTGTTTTGTACTTACACACATAAGAGCAAATAATCTTATTTTTGTATTGAAGGAGAACATTCCCCTCTGTCCTGTGATCCAGAAAAGCAGCCGGGGAAAGGTCATGTTAGACAAATTCCTGAACCATGGGAGCTTTTAACTTGCAGACGTCCGTTGAAAACTGCAAATGGGAGACCCTGGCGTGCCCTGCTTCTGTTGATGCAAGAGACGTCCAAACTGCAGAGAATTTCGTTGAGTTATTTGAGCCAAACCTACAACAATTGCCGGGAAGCAAAATCTCGAGAAACTGAGACAATGCTCCAGAAAGTGGCAGTTTTTCACTTTATTTTACACGTTAGAACCAAAGAGTAAGACATGAGAGGGTTGTGCGGAGTCCATTGGAGTGAGATCAGGGAAGTGGGAAAGAGTGAAGCAAGGAAATCTCTGAGACTGGATACAAAGTAAAATAAGGAGCCGTGAACTTCCTTGGCGTTGGTGGATGGAGAATAGTTAACAGTTACCAATTAAGAGGATGAGGGTGACAAGGAGGGGTTTTGTGGCTTGTGCTCTGGTGCAGTGATGGTGCCCTGAGGGTCTGAGGGGGGGGGTACAAAACGAAATGCCCCTGACATCCCCAAGGCATGTCACCATGGATGCAAAAAGGCAACAGACTCAGTTGAGGTAGCTTGACCTTCATTAGGGAGGGTGCTGGCCTAGGATGGGATGGCCCTCCGTGACTCTTCCAGTTGGGAGTTTCCGACCGTCCTGTGTGGTTACTCGGGTCTCTGGGGCCTCCCCTGAGCTTGTCAGGGTCAGTATGTGGCTCTTTTCTCTTTATACGTTTGGAAACCGAACCCCTTCTTCACTCTGCCAACGAGCACTTCTTTTGACACCACAGGTGCAAACCCTAAATGTTTGCATTAGATTTCAGGCTCCTCGAGGGCTGGGGTGTGTGCTTTTATCTAGGAAAATTCTAATTGTCTTAGTGCATATGGAATGAATAATTTAGTTAATGCTAAAGGTAGAAAGAGATAAGTAAGCATTTCACCGGAAAGCTGCTATCATGATTTGCAGATGCATTCGGGCTCCTGGCAGGAGGCTCTGTACCTGGTCGGCAGGTGTGCCCACCTCAGGTAGTTAACTAACTAGTTCTACGGGCTGGTGGGGGTGAGAGACAAATGTCAGAGAAGAAAACTGGCACCAAGTGCCACTGCCAAGGTCACACGGTGACTGCAAGTCACACCGAAAGGGAACCTCTATTAAATTCATTCCTAAAAAAAAAAAATGATTTTTTAGAGGAGGAGAAATCATGGGGACCACTTTAGAAATGTAAACTGTCACAATGCAGGTGTGTGTTTAAGGCAGAACACGAATGAGGTTTGGAGCAAATTAAGACCTTTACGGCCCGTAGTGGAAGTGATTATGAAGCCGTTTCCCACAGATTGTTAACAGAAAATGTTGTCTTTTCAAATAACGTAAAACGTGTCACCAACACCGACAGTCTGACACCAGCCACAGCCAGTACTCGGCGGTTCGGGTGTTGATGGGTGTGGGGTGTCCCCGCACCACCAAGCCCTTCTCCTGCCGGGGTGTCCGATAACTACACTCAGTTCTGACACTGTACCCAGGGTGGTCGCACCAGGTCCCACGGGTTAAGGGCTTGGCCCCCAGGACTGACCCAGGTCAGACGCCAATCGCAAGTGCCGGTCATGACCTGCGCCCTGCCCGGCCAAATGGCTGCAAATCAGCGGTTCCCACGACCCCTCCGTGCGCGCTGTTCATTTGCTAGTGCAGCTTACAGAGCTCAGAGAGAAACATTTTACTTCCTGCATCACAGGTTTAACTGAGGAGAAGGTCTTAACTGAAGAGCAGCCTGATGGCAGGGATGCGGAGGGCACGGTAGGGGGAAGGGACCGGCAACTCCCCGGCTCCCGGCGGGCTCCATTCTCCCTGGACAGCCGCAGGGTCGTCGAGATGTGCCTGGGACCCAGTGCTTTCGGGCTGGAGGCTTCATTAAATAGGCCTGATTGATTAGGTCCGCGGCTTGGTGGTTGAATGAGGTCGGGGTGGGTGAGGTGTGAAGTTCCAACCCTGGGATCTCAGGGTTGGCTCCACGGGCCCTCAGCCCTCAGCCTTAGGCGCCTTCCAGCGTCACCTCATTAACATAACAAAAGACTTTATAGCTCTCATTCCAGAAATTTCCTGTGGTTTTTAGGAGCTCTGAGCAAGAAACAGAGAAAACCAAGTTGTAAGTCACAATGCTGCACCCAGTCTGCATATGTATATGCTACTTCATTTAGATTTTATCGTTACAAAATTTGGCGTGAGGTTATTGAACCCGAAATCTCCATTTATCTTTTTTCCTTTCTTTCTCTCTCTCTTTTCTCTATTGTTTTGCCTCGAATTTGCTGAGCAGTTTCCCTAAACACAGGAGAACTTGTGTCTTGGCTGATTCAGCACACAGAATTCGTGTTTTACGCCCACATAATTTCTAAAACTACTGCAGTCAAATTAAAATGCAAAGCAAAAGTGAAAGTTAAAAGAAGGTGTGAAAACTCTCAGTGACAAAGAGCTATTTGCTACTACAGTCTATTGTATTAGAAGAAAGCCTACCTCCATGCTATACACTGTCTTCTCAAAATAATGAGTCACAGAATGGAATTAGTTATACCACCGCTCAATGAATGAGCTGAGTGTGTAGATTTGGTAGAACTGCCAGCAGAGGGCAGCATCGAGTTTTTCCTACCGCCTGTAAAAGTTGGGATGGTTAGTAGAGGTCCCAGGTAGAGTAAGGTCCACTCATACCCCGGGAATGGAGTAACACACAGCATGTCTTTTCTTTCCTCCTCTTCCCGTCCATCATCTCTCCCCTGCCTTCCAGATGCTCCCAGGGGCTTTTGGGTGTCGTGGCTGTCGCTGAGGAAACAAGACTCATGGGGAGGATGTAACTAGGTGCAAACGTTCGAATAGTGTTTTGAGAAGCTTAAGTGCCACCACCCTGCAAACAGCCATCTGGGGTCTGAGCAAAAAGGTAGTGTGGGTGAAATTAATTTTTAGCTATTTTACCTCATCCTTCTTTTTCCAAAGCCTCCGTGCTCTAAAATCACCTACTTTACCCCAAATTATCCAGCCTTTGTGTCCCATGCCCTAGTCAGTCCACTGTCACTGGTAGCACCAACCAAATGTCAACAACTATTGTGTAACTGTCATGACTCATAATGAAGGGGTTGTCACCGACTATCATTGAAACTGTGAAGTAATTAGCACTTCAGAATTTGCATGTTGCTTTCTTGCTTTCACTCATCAAACTCTCCTTCTCCACCAGTTAATCACCAGGGGTTCTCATAGATGCTCGGTGTTTGATGCACCCTCCTCGAGTTCCGAGGAATTCTAGCCTAGTAAAGGCCACACACATGTACACACCCTTGCAATTAGTGAGTTAGCGGCCAGTACACAGAAGACGGGGAGAAGAATTCAGTGAGTCTTGATGTCTACCATTGAAGGGGGTAGAGCATGATTTTACAGGCGAGGAAGTGACAATTGACCAATATTTTAATAAAAGAAGGTGAAAGTCTATCGCAGAGGTAGGGAGGATTCCAAGAAGTGGGGAGGCTAGAACCATACAGTTTAGAAGAAATACAAACAGTTTAGCATTGCAGTCGTCGTAACAAATGTTGAGTTGGGAAAAACTGGATGAAAAGCAAATAGTAGATCTCATGGACAATTAAGTACTGTAAACGTGAGGATTGTTATTACTCCCGTTTTACAAATGGGGAAAGTGATTTGTCTAATGCATTAGGCAGAAATGTTCCGGGGAGCTGTCTGTTTATACGTGGAACACCAAGTACCTGATGACATCTCAGCCTCAGCTGACGGGGAGATGATCACGGAGGAGCTCCCTTTCCTGGCCAGGCAGCATGACAAAGAAGAAAGCAGCCCAGAGGAATCTTCAACTGACAGAACGCCCGAGAGCTTTCATTTGTTTGTTTAACATTGTTTTTTATTTTGAAAAAATTAATGATAAAAATTAGCGAGCTAGCACACCAGCATGCTTTTCACACACACACACACACACACACACACACCAGCGTGTGCACAGGCAAATACATATTAATCGTGACACTTTATCGCTAACTGTTTAAAGATGTGTCTCCTAAGATCGAGGATATTGTTCTAAATAATCGCACACAAAATGCAAGCAAATTATAATGGTTCGCAACTACAGGCTCATCAAAAGCCTGTTTTAAAATAAATATTTTATTTATTTATCTTTAGAGGGGAAGGGAAGGAGAGAAGGAGAGAAATAGTAATGTATGATTGCCTCACCTGTGTCCCCTGCTGGGAACTGGCCTGCAACCCAAGCATGTGCCCTGACTGGGAATCGAACTTCAACCCTTTGGTTCACAGGCCTGGGCTCAATCCACTGAGCTGCAGCAGCCAGGGTGAAAGCCCATTTTTAAATCTCCACAAATGCCTGGTGCTGCATCTCTTCCCAGTCTTGGGTCCAATTTACAGTTACACCTCACATTTAGTTTGTAGTTTTTATTTTGATCTCTTTTTATCATGAATATTTCTCAGCCTCGTTGATTTTTTCCAAGATACTGAAATTTTCAGAGTCTTTTCCAGGGTAACCCTTCGTTTTGATTTATCCTGATGGTCCCTTTGTGGTTAGATTGGAACCAAACATTTTGAGCAAGAAAACTAAGGGTGGAGGTCTTCTCAGAATGCACATGGTGCTTCACTGCTTCATAAAAGCTGCTTTTGCCCTCGAAATACTCTGTGGACCAAGAGGGAGGGCCAGTGGAGGCCAAGTCGGCCCCCCGCATGATCAATGCAGTTCAGTAAATTCACTGTGCCTCCTGTATTTTTTGAAAAAGAAAAAAATCTCCAATTTTATTGCATCAATTTCTAAATAGATTTGACGTAACATTTTCTCGTGTGACCAGTCACAATAATCTTGCAAATCATAATCATTACTATATGCCTGATGAGAAAACTGAAAAACAAAGGTCAAGTGAAGCCTCAAGTTCACGTAGTTAGAAGTGATGGATCCGGGACTTGAACCCTTTCTAGATGTAACCTTCTTTCCTGTATACATCAGGTGCGCTCCTCTACTACAAAAGCTTATACCGTTGCTGACCACTAGAGGGGGGAAGAGGACTAGAAATCTTTTGACGAGTTAACCAAATGAACACTGGGCAAGGCTTAATTACTCCTGGGGGAAAAAGTTATTTTGAGGTGTGCCCCCTTTTTTTCGTTTGCTAATTTTAAGCGAAAATAAACATAGACTATGCAAGAACATAGTTAGGTAAGAAAATGCAGTGGGACTTTTTGTTTACAGTATGCATTATTTACCTGAGCTCACAAAACATACTACATGCACTTAGGGTTAGCGTACTTTTCATGAATCTGTCCTTTCCTGTTTAGAGAAAAGAGCGGAAGTCACGATGGGCCGTGAATTTGATCTTCTTTTTTAAAAAAAATATTTATTTATTTTTAGAGGGGAAGGGAAGAAGAGAGGAAAAGAGAAATATCAATGTATGGTTGCTTTTCATGGGTCCCTGCTAGGAACTGGCCTGCAACGTAGGCATGTACCCTGACTGGGAATTGAACCGCGGTTATTTGGTCCACAGGCCCGAACTCAATCCACTGAGCTAAACCAGCCAGGGCTGACCTTCCCTTTAATGCCCTGGTGTATAGTTAAAACTCCCGAATAAATCTCTCTGTTCCACATATTTAACTACTACAAATAAAACACCAGTATGGCTAATTCATTCTTTAAAGCTCACTCCGCTGGAAACATATGGGCCAAAGATAATTTTTGCACTGACTGGATTACAAAACCAACCTCTCCCTGAAGCCCTTAGGAGAATCCTACATTTTTAATTGCCTAAAGTTACAATATTGGTACAACAGTGTGATTGCTATTTAGTGGAAATACTATGTTTAGTGAGAAGGTAAAGTATAATAAAGAAACACAGTTTTCTCATACTAACCCTATGAAAACTGGTACTCAGGAGGTACTGGGCAGATTTCAGTTTGTTTTATACTTTTAAAAAATGTTGGGAAGTGCTACAGTGAATAACATTGAAAAACATCAAAATTTCATGAATATGTAAAGTGTTAGATGAGGAAAATATAAAGTAACTATCAGGATTACAAAAGGAATAATTATGCTAGATTTTAAAGCAAAAAATTAACATCTAAATCTTCGTTCTGTTCTGCAGTCTGAGATTGTGGAAAAGTTTAATGCATAGATACTGTGATTCAGAAATCTCTTGTTCAGACCGGTTTGCACAGGACCTGGGAGACGGTTGGGGCGGGTGCGAAAGTGCCCGAGGTCACAGGGTGGCAGTAATGCAAGTGACGACCTGTGCTTGGCACACTCAGGCCCCTTAAAGCGCACGGTCTGCCCTGCGGTGAGTGGGCCGCGTATCTGCGAGTCTGACTTCGAAATGAGCCCCTCTGACCGAACGGATCCACATCCTGCGATCCTGCTGTGGTTCCTTCTCCCGTTCGGTTGCCTTCCCGATCTGCACAGACGCCGAGGAATCAAAGGAGACCATCCGGTTCTCCTCTCGGCCAAAGACGCAGGTGTAGCTAGAGAAACGGGCGCGCGCCGGTGTGGGAAGTATTTTCATCACAATTGAGAGCGAAATCCTGGCACGTGGTACTGGGAGACGTCGTGGTATCTTCGCTGCGGAGACTTTTCAAACCACAGCGGGTCCCCCAAATGGGAAGGTGACCCCAGTGTAGCTCTGCGCAGGCAAGGGCAAGGGCGTGCGTGAGTCTGTAGGCCTGTATGGATACAATAGGAATTTTTTTGTAAGACCCTTCTCAAATAACGGTCTTAATCACGGTGCACTCCCTCCTATCACCACAAAGCGGTGCTATTGACTTAGTTTATCTCTTCCCCGGAAAAAATACTTTCGGTATTTTTTCTAAAGTCTTACTATAGGCTTTAGGCAATTATTTTTGGAACACCAAATAATAATTCAAAAAATTTGTGTACATTTCAGAATGACAGTGATCTGGATTAAAATTAATTTCCGTAAAATTTCTTTTTACTTTTCATAGCCATTTTTAAAGAAAAATAAACACAGTCCTTGGGTTATGACTCTCAATCAATAGCAGCTACACTTTTTTGCAGGCAGTGTTAGGAGATAACGTGCATCAAATTCCCCTCCTGACCTGTGGTCGTGGGGCCGTGTTGACCACAGAATTCTGGTACTTCTGAGCCATCCGTCAGGAAGCTCCGTGTCCTTCGAGAAATGGCACGCGGTGACACAGGGACAGTTTGGGACGTCAGCGGTAGGGTCTTGTCCTACCCTCCGTTGGCGGAGAGGGTGAGCACGCGAAAGGAATCTTCAGCCAGCTCTGCACTCGCTACCTACAGTTCTCTGTTGACCTTGACCTTGGACATACTGGCAAAGCAGGCGCCCTGCAGCTGAGCTGAGCTGACCTTGGGCTCTCACGTGGGCTGTGTGGTGAGCAGGGGACACCAGCCGAAGCCACGAAGCTGAGGGTGTCCGTGTCCCTGAGCTCGGCCCAGTACGAGTTTCAGCAACGAGCGCTCTACTCGAGACACTGGGTCCAGAGAAGCAGCAAAGGTCAAGGAAGCACTTCGGGTTCCCTACCGAGACTTTGTGCGCGTGTGTAACCTGAGCAGTTTAGGGCGTTGGGAATGCGTTAGTTAGATTGTGGCGCGCGAGGATTTGGGGGTTAGCGAGCATTCTGACACACCTTTGTTTAAGAGGCTGTGGTTTCTGGTGTTTGCAAATGAAATGCTTTGAGAAATGAAGATAAAAAATAGTCTGAGCGCTTGTTAGTCCCTCTCCAGGGGAGTTCATCATTCCTTTATCTAGAAGCTTCGGTGGGGAGTGGGGACGTTAGTGAATGTGGACCGACTGCCAAGGAACAGTCACGTCTGTCCCGCGGGGCTGTAACTGCTGAGCACGCGCAGGGCAGCTTGGAGTCTTGGTGCTGTCGTGATTCCTGGAGGTGCGGGGGTGAGCAAAGGGAACAGGCAGGGGCGGGTGGAAACCTACCTTCAGTCCAGAAGCGCTGTCCTTGGACCAGGACCTGTCGTTGCTCTGTTGACGTCTCTCCTTTCTCTGTCTGCGACCGGGAAGCCCTCCAAGTCTGCCCTTAGTCGATGTGACTGACGGTGGGACAGTCACATCGTTACCCCCTTGCAGGTTCTCCCGGGAGCAGCGCGGCGGAGAGAGAACCAGAGGTTACATTGGGTCCCAGCGGGAGAGTCTCAAAGATTCACTAGGGTTTGCCAAGGGCACGGGGACACGCGGGCACAGAGAACTTGGACATGCGGTGTAATCTAGAGGTTATATTCTAATTGCATATTGATTTTAGAATAGATTAGGTTTGAGCAAATCGAGAGACAAAACTCTCTTCTTAGGTGTTAAAAGGGGAGAATGATGGGATTCTTCCTTTCTATCGAAAAATAAATGATTATGTATTACTAGCTTCTCAAAACATTTGACGAGATAGAATTTTTCACAACCCTCGTAGATGGCATTACTGATTTTCGTTACTCATTGTTTCCTAATGATGAAATGGTTCCGATGGCTCGTCTGGAAACTTAGAACAAGTTCATGGGCTTCTATCTTCAGAGGTCAAGTTCTTTGGGATTTTCTTCTAAAATTTCATGGGAAAGAGGCAACCTTCCCTTCAATTGGTGAGACTTAAAGTGAGTAAGAATAAAAAGAAAGACCATTCAGTTCCTCTCAGAATATTTTGAACTGCACGATAAGGCGCGAGATCTGGGCGTGGGCGGCCCGGAGAAACCCCAGCTGGAGCCCCGTGATTTGCGAAGCGCGTGGCCCAGGACTGTGGTGAGATTGGAGGTTCCTGTGCAGATGGGCAGAGTCTCTGGGCTCAGTCCCGGCCCAATCACCCTCTTGCTGAGTTCCGTGGATGCACTATTTAACCTCTCTGATTCAGGTGCCTTATCTGAAAAATGGTAGTAATTAAGATGAGCTGTAATTACAGGCCTAAAGAGTGTAGGATGATGGTAATTTATGATCAAGTGGATTTGACAACATCATTGGTTTTGTTATCATTTTTCAGTCCTTCAAGGACCATGAGTAAATGATTTCATTTCTCTTCCAGCTAAGGGAAAGATATTAAATATATTGTACGAGAAACTTGGCAAGTATGTTCAGGGAAAAATGCAGCTTAGCAAGTGTGGACATAATTACAAATTGCTTTTGGAGGCATGTTCTCATTTTTAAGGAATGCTTTAAAAAAGCAAGTACTTTATTGCAGGAACAAAGGTGGAAAGGAAAATATAAAAAAAACTGTATATTTGAAATCTGGTCTTAGAAAAAATAAGGCTAACTCGTAAGTGGGATGTTTTGCACTGATTACAAGATATGATACAGAAAGTGCCTTGGTGGGTTTTTTTGCAATTTTGTCTACAAGATTCATTAGGACATTTGATAATTACATGGAATTACAGGAATTCCAGTTACCATATAATGTAACTTAAAACAATATTTAATTCTTGCAAGCCACTGACAATACATGTCCATTTTTGGAGTGGAGTTTCTAATGGTTTTAATTTCTTTTTCAGAGCTATTTTGTTATTGGCTTTTTTTTTTCCTTTCTTCTAATTTGAGAGAATCCTTTGGTGTGGAGAGAGATGGCAGGTCCTAGAGTCATCAGCCTTGGCTTTGAACTCCCTGTTCTTCACCAGCCAGCCTGGAAAGGCCGTCTCCTCACCTGCAGTAGAGACGCATTCACACCTGTTTTTAGTAAATGTGGACGGAGACACAGAATGAGATGATCTGTAAGGTAGACAGCGCAGGGTTTCAACCCCTGAGGTGTTCCGCTGACCGGTTGCGCTTCCCCCTGTTTTGTCAGATGCTCCCATACTCACCGGGTTTGGGGCGCCTCCGTGCCCACTCGGAATGTTGATGGAAACCTCTGAAAGCTGTTTCCATGAAGTTTGACAAAAGAGAGCTCTTCCTTATTAACTAAAGATATTTGGGGCTGAGAACAAAGTGTTGTTCAAGTTCAAAAGGGTGAAACCACTCTAGTTCTCTCAAGGCCCTGCCTTGTAGAGTAGGAGAGTATGGAGTTGATTCTGGGGCTTAAAAAAAAAAAACCAACTCACTACTTTATTTTTTTTTTTGAGATTTGATTTATTTATTTTTAGTCGGAGGGGAAGGGTGGGAGAAAAAGAGGGAGAGAAACATCAATGTGTGGCTGCCTCTTGCACACCCCTCACTGGGGACCTGGCCTGCAACCCAGGCATGTGCCCTGGCTGGGAATCAAACCAGCAACCTTTTGGTTCTCAGGCCGGCACTCAGTCCACTGAGCCACACCAGCCAGGGTGTTGCTGCAGATGTAACATGTCAGCAAGGAGGGTCTGCAGTTCATTCTTAGAGTCTGCCTAATGTCACTGCCGACTATGCCGTTGCTCCCTGCGTTATTCTTCCCACAATAATTTGCTTTTGTCTAAAGTTCTAGTGCTCAGTTTTCACAAGAGCTTCATTTTTTTTAAAATTCAAAGAATTTTATGGTCAACATAAATCTCTTAATAACAGAGGTACTGTCTTTTATTTCCATAACTTTACTATAAGTGTATGCTCTATTTCATTGCCCCCACATAATTGTACTTCTATAGAGACTAGTATTTTAATTTTATAAAGTGAGAAGCTGAGGCAGTTCATAACTTGCCCGACGCCCCTCCAGTGTAGTTCTGTCCCCTGAAAACTGCAAATGGTCTGTTTGGACGGTGACAAGCCAAGTGAGTTTGTGGTCCTGAACTCATGCATGCCCTTAAAAACCATGCAGAGAGCTCATCTCTCTGTATGGCATTTCCATAATTAGGTGTGTGTGCCTCCACAGAAGTCATTTTAAGAATAGGGTGTGTGTTACTGGAAAATAGCACTCTACACCATCCAGACGGAACAGAAGCCTTTGGTTTCTCATTACATTTCTCATTTCGAGCAGAACAGCGAAGGTGGGACCTGCTCCTCCCTCAACAGTTAGATGAGCCTGTTGTGTCCCTTCCTGTCTCCCTGCTGGGGGGATATTGCCTTGGGCAGCAAGTGGGGAGGGGGAGGCGGAGTACGAGGGAGGAGGGAGGGGTTGAATACCTCAAGGCAGCAAGGAAAGGGGCTGTATGTTGAACTCTTGGCTTGGATCAGGACAGGTTGATTTGGGGTTTTCTAAGTGTTCATTTTTTTTTCTGCCTTTCCACCCTGACCCCGTGAAAATTTGAATGAATTGTGGCTGAAGAAAAAAGTCCAACTTCTTTTGAGGGAATTCAGTTATAATAGGAGTCCAGTTGATTTACGATCGACCTTACAAGGATTATTTTGATTCCGGGGCAGGGGTGAGTGCTGGGTTTGAAGGAGGATGAAGGGTAAACCCAGCTCGACTCGAATCCCAGAATGGAAAGACCTTTACTGGGAGGGAGGCAGCTGCCTGGGGGGGTGGGGGGGGGCACTGGAAATGGGTCCTTTCTGGCTCTGATGGAATTCACAGTGCAGATGATATTTTTCTGTTACACGAAAAGTTGTGTTACCAATGAAATGAAAAATGGCAGGTGGCGCTTCGCCTCAGGGGCGAATGACAGTGCAGGCCAGGTGGAACTGGAAGGGGAGACCGAGTCACAGAAGCCGAGGACACTCAGCTCCAGGCAGCCGTGGGCCCTGGTTTCTCTGCTTTTTCAAGAAAACCCCAAATCTAGGAGCTCTCCACCCTCTTACCCCCTCCTGCATCTCTCTCTCTCTCTCTCTCTCTCTCTCAATGCATACTTTAATGATTCACTTCATATTGGTTCAAAATGTTAAATATTGTGCACTTCATACAAAATACAACTGTGAGCCTGAAGCAGCCCTGCATCTCACGGTTTGCGCCTTCTGGTCCAACAGGAGGGGCAACAAAGGAAAGACTCGCCTGGACCCGGCAAACAGCAAGGGTGGCCTCCGAGCGGAAGGGCTGTGACGGCCAGCTGGCTTCTTGGGCTGTAACGAAGTTGTGTTCCTAGGGGGCCCTGCGTGCTGGTGGAGAAAGAAAATGTGTTTGCTGCCCTTGCCCAGCTCTGTTCCAGGTTACAAGGACTCAAGAGGATGGGTAGCTGTTCCAGAGATCAGTATTCAAGTTCGTTTCTTGAGGGTTAGGATATTCTGCTTGCCTATTAGCTAGCTGCCTTCTCTTTGGGTAGATAAAGCGAGTGCTCATGGTGTCCTTCCCTAATTTTTTCGTGGCCCAGTTCCTATGCACTATTAAAAACCAATATTTCGTAATAAAATTAGACTTGAAATTAAATTAATGCTCATGTAAGTGATTAACAGAATATACTTGGTGGAAAACATCAATGCATGTGCCGTAATTGAATTTTATCATGTAATACTGTTTGCTCCTTCAGGGAATGTCTCTTTAAGACATTCTACTTATAAACTCCTTGCTCATTTAAAAACACAAATTAATTCTGAAACCTGCTCAGAGGTTTTTTATCTTTCCTTATTGCAAACAATTAGCTTAATCAATTAACAGCTGAAATTGTATCTGTAGTCATTAGGTTTAATTGCTGAGAAATATGTCGTGTCTTCTTTATTGGGAAAAATGTGTCACCATTTTTTTATCGCCTTTTTATTTTCCAAGGGCAAATGCTTCATAGCAATAAATTAGTAAAAGCCAAATCAAGAACGTATACTTACACACACATGTCTGCTTGCATGCAGTTATTTTAAGATTATACGTGGTCCTGACTATGGACATAGACATAATATTTTTAATATTTGGGCAGCTTTACTCTGAGAAGCCTCCTGCTGCATTTTGACGTATGAATGTCATATACCACCTCATATGTCATTTATGCTTGTATTAGATGTCCTTCATACCTTTATATAAATTTTAAAGCAGCAATATTTTAAGGTAATTTCAGACACTTGAGAATCATATCACAAACCATTTCTCATGCAATGTTAGCACTGCATTTTTTCTCTGTCTTTACACAGAAGAATTCACTCTGTGCTCCGAGTGCATGTAACACAGATGCAAACAGCATGTTGCTCACTTCTGGACACACCATGTGGCGCTGGGTGCGGAGGTTCGATCCTAGTGTCACCCCAGAGCACAGGAGCTGAGTCACACACAGTTGTCAGTTTGCATTTGTTGATACAGAGTTAGCATGCTGTGTCAGCAATGTCCTTTTGCATATAGTTGTCATCTTGTTATATGCTAACGTGATGCCTTTGCAATGTTGAAAACCTTCGTTTTTCCAGATGAAATTTTGTTCCTCTCCAAAATTCTGGTACCACCAGGAATTTGTAAAATGATGGTTTCACACAACTAACATGTTCTTTCATGGTGTTGGGAAAGCCACGCAGGGCGTTTCCCCTTCTGCAGCCTTTCTCTCGGGCTTTTCCTCCTAAAGCAACTCATTACATCAGCTACCACTTCTGTGCAACCCCGTCGAGAGGCACTGAAACCTCATCAGACTTGTGAATATGCTCGGAGAAGCAGATACCTGTGGGCATTACCGTACTGTCCACTGCTGTCCAACTGCAGAGGTATCCTTATATTGACATTTCATTGAACCAAGGTTAAAAATCTCTTTTGAAGGTTGTCTGGTGGCCTGCCATGTCACACACTCATGCACACATGAACACATATACACGCATAATGCCCAGGAATTTGCATTTTGGCAAATGCCCAAGGGAGGCTGAGTGCGTATTACAGATCAGGGAGCAACCGTTTGCCATGTAACCTAAGTCAAAAGGGTAAGGATTCTGAGACCCCCGAATTCGAAGGATTTGAATCCTTGAGGCACCCAAGGACGTCAGACCCCCAGCTCTGAGGGAGACGTCTTCAACTGTAGAGCACCCATATTATGGCTCACTGAGGGCTGAGGTGGACCGAGGGCTGAGTTTGGGGGCAGATGCCGCCTGGGTTCAAAAATCCCAGGAAATACACCTTCTTAAGCCTTGGGCAGTTTAGGATAATTGTTGGATTCAGCGAAGCCAAAGAGAAATCAAAGCATTCATTAAACGAAAAATAAAGATCAAAAGCTCATCCCCAGATCTCCCAACTGATACGTGGTAAACCCCATTCACGTTGTCCCCTGGGTGCACCTGTGCTGTCTCCTGGGGAAGAAGGAAACACTACAGGCTCACACAGACAGGCCTGTTGTCACATGAGGGGGATGCCCAGGGTCTCGGAGGAGCATGGGATCAGCTCTAATCGTCTGCAGTGTGTAGCACAGAAGTTAAAACCAACCTCAGACTCTGCAAGTAACTTGTGCCCCAAGGCTTGACTGAAGGGCATCGCTATAAACCTGAAGAGTGAGGTGTTTACCTCAATTTTGCAGCCAGCAAACATGAGCAAGCTATGTTAACATGAAACTCTGTTTTGTCTGTCTATCCATGCAATGTTAAGACTTACTAACTTATTCTTAAACCTTTTCTGGAGTGAGTTCTACATAACTGATCATGTAGGCAAGCACAGATGTATAAAAATAACATCTATGGCTTAAAATAGTATCAGGAGATGTTTTTAGTTCTATGTCTAGTGACAGATCAGAGGTGAACACTGAGGGGGGTCTTCAGACGTGGAAGCAGGAGGGCGCTGATGTATACTCACCGTAGTGCGTTCACACGCAACTCTGCCATCAAGGCCCGACCCTCACATGATCAATGTGTCTATCTCTGACAGCTAAGTTTAAACATGGGAAATAAACCGTGCAGTTCCCGTACACGCCTCCGGTGTAAAGTTGTCTAATGATTCTTCCATAAAGCACAGGTTCTGAGTCAACATTGCTGATAAATGAGCAAGGATTACAAGAGATGAAGTTTAAAAAAAACACCCGATCAATAGATCAGACTTAAAGATGAAAAAAAAAAATAATGCCAAAAACTATGGTAAAGGCAAAAGCTACATCAAAGGTGCTATTATTTCCAACAATATCATAAACCTCTAAAAGTTAGGGGCATTTCATCCATAATTATTAATTCTCCTAATCTCTCAGGCATGAAAAATAGTGGACAACTTGTACATCACAGAAGTGAACTTGACAGCCAGGGTCAAATGGGCAAACACTTAAGTTATCTGTTCAAACCGCTTAAGTCTGACCTTTAGAGAAAAGAGGGAAAAAATCTTTGTGTTCAACCATCTTTCTGGCCTTGAATTTATACTTTGAAAGTTCAATAAGGGGTGTTTATAATAATTATAAAGTCATGAGGATTCTTTGACTGGACTTTTTAAATGCTTTCCGTATACAACAATATGATATCGGGTCACCTCCATGTAGTTTCAAAATATCAAGTATTATAAAACTGATAACACGGAGCAAACCTCACTCATTGAAACCGAAAGACTGCTTTTTCTATGTAATGATCAAACATATGGATTGAATCACTTGTTATTTGAAAACTAACTAATAAAGTGATTTTACCTGTGAATCTGCTGACCAGCTAATTGTGACCCTGGCATCCCTACGTTATGTCAATTTCAAAAGGAGTTTTGAGGGCCCGGCTTGCTGCCTACACAATGTCAAGCTGACCTCTTGTTTCCAAAATACAGTTAGAAAAGAAAAGAAAAAATAATTCACAAAAATCATATCACAAAACAATAGAGACCTCAATGTCCTTTAACTCTCCATGACAGCCTATTGCTTCCATCTAAAGAATGAAAGGTAGTTACATATTCTTTGGAAAGAATCACGTCTCTCCATGTGATTTTTAAAAATATGTGGGTTTTTTTGACTCCAAAGGGTGCTACATTTACAAGAATATTTGAGAGCATGTCCAGAGGGCTCCTGTGTAACCCACCCACACCCAGTTTTCACGATTGTTAACGTGTTACATTAACCACAATGCGTTTGTCACACCCACTGCACCAATATCGGTATGTTGTTATTAAAGCCCATCATGCTTTATTTGGCATTCCTTCGTTTTTAATCTGCCTTTCTCAGGGGACCACATCAATTAATTTTAGTCATCGTGCCTCCTTTCCTTCCTTGACTATGACAGCTTACTCAGCCTTGCGTATTTTGCACGGCCTCCATAGTTTTGAGGATTGCTGGTCTGATGGATTGTAGAATATTTTTCCCATTTGCATTTGTTCAGTGTTTTCCTCATAGCTAGATGAGAGCTTTGGTTTAGGGAAGGACGTCCACAGAGGTAACCGGCCTTCCTCGTCACATCGTAATAAGGGCGCACACTCTCCATGTCACTGGTCGCTGTTAATAAGCTGGTGCGGGGTGAGTAGGCCTCCCAGGTTGCTCCACGAGAAAGGTCCTCTGCCCCCCTTTTCCTACGACCCTTTGGAAAGAAGTCAGCATGTGGAGCCTATTCTTAAAGGGTATAGATCTATTTTTCACATCCTGGAAGAGGAGCTTCACTTGATTTTATGGACTTATTAGTCAAGAATATTGAAATCTTGTCCAAGAGATGTGTGTTCATACCAGTTGAATAATTGTTTACAACTTGCTCTCATTGTGTGCTAACTTGCCTGTGTGTGTTTTCTTTTATTCCTTCATGGTTTATGTAATAAACACATTTGGATTAAAGCTGAGAAACAAGCCCACTTGATTAAATAGCTAAACTAGAAAAGTTCATTTACTGGGCTTAGTTTTAAATTAGTTGTAAATCTAAACCCAGAGTTCTCTCAACTCCAGGATGAAGTAGAACGGGGTTTTACAGCTAAATTTAAATTGAATGTGAAGAATTGGATAATAAAAGAAAAGATAGTCAAGTATGAAAGCTTTCATGGGTAGCCTTCTGAATACATTTCATAAGATTGCCAAACATGCTATTTATTCTGTCAAAACTAGTGAATTGAAGAATAACATTTTATTATCAGAATGAAATATAACTTTTGGAAACATTTCAGAGGACAGGGATTTGGCCATATAAATGGCCATAGTAGCAACATTGGCGTTCCGTGTAGAGGCATCAGAAGGAACGCGGCCCTTCCAGAAAGTAATATTTCAAAACACGTGCTGTTTGAAAGTAAATATGGGAGGCAGGCTTGTCTTCCCTCAAATTAATCCTGTCATTCATCTCATTATAACATAGTGATAACAATTGTAGTTATTCTAAATGAGAGCAAATGTTTGATAGAAGATTTAACACGAGAGAATTCTATATCACACTCGACATATTTGTAAAAAGACTTAAAATAAAAAAGATTACTTGGCTACTTTCTAACAACCTGGTTGGAAGTGTTGTGTACTGTCTGGTTCTCCTTCACTTTTGGGCTGTGCTTTCGCATGGAATTGGTACTGACTCCTACCTGCCAAAAGCAGATAGTCCTACAGGGTCAGTGTGAAAACATGGGTTGCTTTTCACCTATTAATACGTTAAACCATTAATTCAATCATATGGACATGTCAGTATGCTAAAATAAAAATGTAAATAACATGAAAAACCAGACTTGCTAACTTTATTTTTAAGCTTCTATCTTTAGGTTTTTAAACAGTGGATTATTCTTAACGAATTGACATCCTTAACATATTGACATATATGACATGCCATATATGGCATCGGTTTCTACTGGACAGAAACCATGTATTGATCACAGATGGTGTGATGCAGTTTGGGGCATATAAAGTGTAGCAACAACTATGAGGTGTATTGGGGATGCGGCTGTCAGAGTTAATCCAGGAAAATTATTTTGCAGTCAGGTATAATGATTCACAACCTAAAATATTCATAGAAATTAAGTAATGTTTGGGTGGACCAGTAAATGCTATGCAAATGTTGAAATAATGCTGTAAATATCTTATCTGCAGAGTTTTCTAAGGGGCAATACAAACTGTTAATGGTGGTGGCTTCTATTCATGCATCACATCTCTGTCGAGAGCTTAACGACTGTTCAGAATGGAAGAGATCGGGGGCGTACCCTCTGAGAGCTGGGTGTTATCAATTCCATTTATAACAATAATAAATTTTCCACCAAATTAGAGCTACTGTATTATTATTGCATGGATGATTCATTTACAAAATATTACAAATCTTTTCAAAAATTTCCAAGCTGCTCTGGCAGTCTTCTATTGGGCCAAAAACCTGTTGATTATAATAACTCAACAAATGCCTAGACCTACATTTAAAGTGAACACTCATGGTCAAGGTCCTGAGCTAGGGGCCGGCGGACACCAAAAGGCATAAGATAGCTCATCCTTTCCAACAATTTTATATCAAGTTAGGCGCACAGAAGAACTTTCAGAATATCAGTTTTGGAACTCCAAGTTCTTTGATTTTGTTTTATTTGATAAGTACTTTTGATTGACTGATAAAGCCATAAATATATTTGAATTTTTGAGTAACATCTGGAAACAGTGGTACACATAATAGCTATCATGATAATTTCCAAATAGTATTCAGGAGATGGAGCATGCTGTAGTAGAAAGAATATTCACTTTCCAAACACATCTGAGTTTGATACGTACATCTCTATCACAGCTAACGAGCTGTGACCTTGACCTAGTGCCTTACCTTTTCTGGGAGTCAGTTTTCTCACCTGTAGTAGGTAGATGAATCCTAACTTTCAATGTATCTGGGAGGGGTCACTGTAACATAAATAAAGCTCCTTGCAACTGCTTGGCGGGAAGCGGGTGTGGAAAACTCCTAGGTTTTGTCGGTATTAAAATAATAATTCTTGGGGAATTCCTTAACCATTTTTTAAAAATGACTTCATTTTCATGATCCAATTTAATCTTTACAGCAACTCCTGAAACTGAGATGTACTCAATTCAGTCCTTCCGACAGGAGGCCACTGGGGGAAATTCGACCCCCCTGGGAGTGGATCCCCTCTTTCGGCTCTAGGTCCTGCTCTCCTGTAGAGGGTCAGGAATTGTGGGGATATGATACAGCCCCGTTCACACCGAAACCTTTGTGCTTGGCTTTGGCAAAGATGGGACTTCTCGAAGTCTTAATGTCCCTATCTGTACGTGAGGGCATTGTACTAATTTAT
Source organism: Sturnira hondurensis (assembly GCF_014824575.4). NCBI lineage: Eukaryota > Metazoa > Chordata > Mammalia > Chiroptera > Phyllostomidae > Sturnira > Sturnira hondurensis. Next base: position 7,810,350 of record NW_028092868.1, read on the forward strand.
TTTCCTGATCCTTTCCGGTTCTGTGGACAAAGAGGGTCCATGTAGTGTAGCTGTCAAAGGCATGGGTGTTGCAGATGAACTCCTGGGTTCAAATCCTGACTCTGCCATTTGCTGGCTCTGTAACCTTAGCCAAGTCACCAGATCTCTCTCTCTTTCATTTTGCTCATCATTGTGGGTTAATAATACTTTCTTCCAAGAGTCATCATTGTGAGGAATAAATTCAGCTGTGCAAAGTCCTTAGAATGGGATCTGGTATAGAATAAAAATTAGATAAGTACTTGCCCTGATTATTATGCTGAAATTGTAACATCAGATTCATGGAGTCCAGGTGAACTATTTCACTCTTTCTAGTCATCGAGTAGGCGTGCTTAAACAATTAAATAGAAACTTCCCCGCGGCTCAGTTACACCACTGCCCAACCACTAGCTCTGTTCTAAAGATTAGTTATTGGCAGACATGGCCACATATACCTGGAAGCAGTGTCCATCTGTTCAAAAATATGCGTAGCCCTGACTGGTGTGGTGCAGTGGGTTGGGCCTTGTCACTCAAAGCAGAAGGTCGCCGGGTCGGGACACGTGCCTAGGTGGTGGGCCAGGCCCCTGGTGGGGAGGCTGTGCGAGGCAGACGATTGACGTTTCTCTCACACCTTGCTGTTTCTCTCCTTCTCCTCCTTCCTTCATTCCCCTCTCTCTAAAAACCAGTAAAAACGATCTTTATAAAACAGAAAGGTATGTACGTGCATCAATGTGTAGTCAGCACCGAATCTTCTCCCCGTCCCCAGGTGACCTGATGGGTCTGTCTCTCTGAAGTTCTAGGACTAGAGGGTCTGTCTGTGTCAGTGTAACTCCAGAAACCAGTGGCCCCGGCTTAGACATTGGTGGGGGCACCAGAGGGTATAACAGAAACTTCTTTGCATAGGAATTCCTTAAGTATTTAAGTTGCAAGCATTGGATGCACCCTGAAAGTCGTGCTGGTAAAAAAGACTAGAAGTCTTAATTCTATATATGATTTATAAGCCAGAAAAAGGGGAATGGTGACATAGATAACAGTGTCAACAATAAAAATAAACTTAAAAAAGAGAAAAAAAGCCCAAGTTTTAAGAATGAAAATGTTCATGAACATCTTTAAAACATACCACATTCATATTAGATGTCACTGAAAAAGTAATTCCAATAATTTAGTGTAGACATATTGGAATCCATAAATGTAATGGGTAAATATTGGGCAAATTGCTTCAAAGGGTAAAAAGAGGTTTTGCTTCCAGATGTGGACTTCGACAACATACTGCAAAAATATTCATGCCTAAATTATTGTTTAACAATATTCCAGTGTTTAGTAATTTAAGTAGAAATTTTACTTAGAGTTTCCATACTTTCACTTTGCTCTGTGAGAATTTCAAACAGCTGACATTTTTCAAAACAACTAGTAGCACATGGCAAAAACAAAACGGAAAGACACACCCCCACACCTGCTTTCATTCCGTTCTTCCCTCCTGTATTCACTCTCTCTTTTTTGCCAGGTGGCATGCATGCAGTGGTTCCATGGAGACCATACCATGCTTGAGATGATTGAGAAAAAGCGTTGCTTGTGCAAAGAAATAAAGGCTAGACAGAAAACGGAAAAGGGCCTTTGCAAACAGGACAGCATGCCTATCCTGCCCAGCTGGAAGAAGAATGCGGGGGCGAAGAAGTACAGCCCTCCACCCTATTCCAAACAGCAGACGGTCTTCTGGGATACTGCCATATGACTGTGTGCGGGATGGGGTGAGTTCCACGCGACTTACCGCCAAGAGGGAGGTGGACTCAGACGCGTGCTAGGAAACTGTCACACACCTTCTTTGTCGGAACGGAATGCCAGCAGTCCCCTGGAAAGCCCATGGGGAGCTGTGCCCACTCACGGCAAGGTCAAGATAAAATGTCTGTTTCCTCGCAATTAAGGCACACTTATTTATCACGGATTATTTTGAATCCAGAAGAGATTAAGATGTAAATATTTTACTAGTTTATGGGTGACATCTGAAATAAGACACATTATTCGTATATAAACGACAGAAATATCAAGAGTTTTACTATATGATATAATTTCGGTATTAACTGGTTTGTTATCTCTTTTATATATGTAATCCCTTGATGCCTTTTATTATTGATTTTTGCAGTTAGACTATTTTCCTGCCCACATTTGTCTTCTGTATAACAGCTCACAGCTATAAATCATGTTCTGTCATATACTATCTGATCTGGTGCTAGTCAAGTACGAGTTGAATATCATATTCACTGAGAACACCTGTTGCTTTGTAAGTTCTGAAGAGTCTGACAGGAAGTAATGCAAGTGTGATGCTAAATTTGGGTGTCCACGTTCCGTCAGCATCAACATTTTTGCTACTTGGGCTTTATAAGAATTTCTCTTTAATACCGCCCCAATGCCAAGCAAATGGTTAGGCAGACTCCAGAGAAAGTTATTAGGATATACGTGGACATCCCGGCAGAAACATTTCCTTCGGAATTGACCTTAGGGACACGCATCCTTGCATCATTGATCTGATTGGAGGAGACCAGGGTTCACTGTGACAAGGGAAGGAACAAGGAGTCAAAAGCTAAGTAGCCCGCCGCCTTTCAGGAAGGTGGGACCTGTGGCATTACCGCCACTGCGATCACGGTTTCTAAGGAACTTTCCACGCGTACGTCCGCTTCCCCCAGAAAATGAGAAACATTCAACCAGATGCATTTACATCTTTCAGTACTCTGAATGCCAATCTTCCCCCAATGTAGGTATGTTCATGCAGTAGGGATTTTTGTTAATTTTTTCAAACGAGTTATTACCATATTTGGGGGTTGTAATCTCCCGCGTATGATTCACACCCATTCCTACCGATTATGACGCCACGACCAAAGACGTGTGACCACTGATTGATTTCATTTTGTTTCACGGAAGAAACAGGAAGGTCAGGGACAGGGTGGATTCAATTTTATGTGGTGGTGAAATTTACATTAAACAAATCACATATATATCTTTTAAGAGTAGCTTGTTAGTTGAATATAAATATTGCCACAAATGAATAAAGATGAAACTATCGCATATATTTTGTATATTTAAATCACTATTTATGCTTCCTAAAATTGACAGTATGTGGTTCTTCTTTAACAATCAATCGAGTATTATATTTCTGAGAGGAAAGGTATGTGTTTGAAGTTATTGTCATAGTGGTTTTCCTTGTAAGGGTTCTGACAGCAATAGTACAGTGTTGCTCAATAAAAAACCAAATATAACAGGAGTTAGGGAATTTTTGTAACCTATATTGCTAAAAACCTAGTGACGCTTTATCAGTAATAGTTTCTTTCAAGCCTTTGAAATCTTGTAAGATAATTTTTTAATATTTTATAATTAATGTATATTTTGATGTCCAAGGAGAATTCTGAAAAAAAAAATAAGGAAACAGGTAAGTGGGAACATGTGTATCCGCTGTGCATGCGCACGCACGCACACGGCTGAGGACTCAGGGGGACAACTGTATACATAAAATGCTTTCTAGAGTTTCAGGCTTTGCTTGTACAGCTGAGGTGGTAAAAAGAAAAATGCAGAATCACAAATGCAGGAAATCACAGAGGGATCTTAAGGAGCTTAAACTGGCACTCCTGTCGCCACGTTTCACCAGTTCCGAACCCCAACAATCCGTGGGACGCGGCTCTGAGTGACAAAATGGGTTAGGATCAAATCAGAATGACAATAAAATGTGTTCACGACCCAAGTTGTTTATACCGATTTGTCGTTATGACCACGCCCACTCAAGCCAGTCAATCAGGTGTAAGACGCTAGTTCTCAGCATCTTTGTGCCGGACCTGGTCTAGGTGTGTATCCAGGCTCCGCAGGGCAACGACTGGAGAATCCCCTTGAAATTCGTGTTTAGGCAGCATGTGCAAGTGTGTTTCTCAGATCTTTTCCATATCTCTTTGGATTGAGCCGAAGACATGTTCAATGCTGGCCCCTTGTCCACAAGGGGACGGAGCTACTGAAATGACTCGGACTGGCTTCAGACGCCCCCACTCGTTCCTCCAAACTCAAGCTGGCGCCAGGTTTCAGGTACTTCTTTTTAAAGTAAGTTATTTTCTAGAAAGGTAGCCTGTTTGAAGAGCTGGCCTTAGTCAACAGTGCCCATTCAGTCTCTCCATAGCTCGCTTTCCCAGGCAAGCAATGGAAAGATCTGGAGAAGTGGCTCCACTGATGTCGACGCCAGAGCCGTTGTTGTGATGCGCGGGCGCACCTGTCTGCTGTGGCTTCGCCTGTGCGGTAACAGCCGTTGCGCAACCGCGGTCCTCTGGGTGCAGCGCTTCTTTATTCGGAGGAAAAACCAGGGGCGGGACCAAGGGGGAAAGCTCACTCTCTAGCGCCGGTCCATCGGGATGCTTCAATCTGGGAATGCGGTCGGATGATTTTCTTTTCTTAAAAGCCATCTACAGCCAGAACACGATTGAATGACACACTCATATTTTTTTGTTAGTAGTGCCCAAGAACAAATGTTCTCCTGGCGTGCTTATCAGGTTGAAAGCGGCCATACCTATGAAAAATGGCCCTTTCGCAGCGCAACGGTTAGGGAAACAGAATTTTCTTGGCTGCCAGCAAGATGCTTAGCAGGGAGGAGGCAAATCAACCCGCCTGTCTGCCGGATCCCAGCGGCCGCGTGTCCCGTAGGGAGACCCGGCCACTGGCTTCCCCACACTTCCCTGTCGCAGCCAGTCAGGAGTGAACAGTGATTGGTCTGTGTCAGCGAAGGCGAAGGTCCCCCGTACACACTTGCTGGGAAAGCGAAACCAAACAGGGCAGCAGGAGGTCACATTTTGTCGTCTAACAGAATATGCACTTTCACACACACGGCAATTGTGTGGCTGCGACTAGAAGGAGTACCAGTTCACTTCGCAGAGCACTGACACCCGGACCTCAAGACACAGAGGCCGAGGGCAGTTTTCTCTGAATGCGTCTGGAGAGGAGAGAAACATTTTTCTAACTACACTGTGGCTGGCGTTAGCCTCATCCTCACACACCTTTTGGGTTGATTCTCTGGAGTGAGATTAAGGATCAAGTCAAAAAACACTGAACAAACCGATCGGGATATGGTTTAACTAATTAAATAAGACAACTACACAATGCATGCATGGTGCAGGTTCCGTGGTACTTCTATGTTCAGGTGAGTCACTTGACTAAAATAGAAAAGGGCCTGTAAGCTAATCATGGCTACCTGCGAAACTAAGAAAAGAGTCGAATGAAACAAGAGATAATTCATCTTTGCAAATGAATAGAAGTAGAATAGAATAGCAATTCAGAGCTCATTATGTCCCAAATTTAAATGCAAGTGAAAAACTGGTACTTGATAGTACTTAAGATAACTCCCTACATCTTCCCTTTATGGAAAAATTGATAGCTAACTGTAAAATGTAGACAATTTGCTATCGGTCCATTATTCATTTATCAGCTCTCGAGTGAACAGCTTATGTATCAGTTATTTAAAAAACATTTTGAAGCACTTGGCATTAAACATTCAAAAAGATGTGGTCCTGCCTTTGAAAAGCTTAATTATGCAATCATTAATATTTTCAAAACAAAGCCAATTATTTTCAAGAAGATACACAAGATCACATGTGTTTTGACATTTCTTTTGTGTTTATGGTATTCTCTTTTTTAAGGTAAAATGTACAGTCAAAATAAAATGCTAAAACATGTAATCAGTGTCTGTGTACAAAATATGTTCATGTGTAAGTCTTTCCATGTGCACATAGGATGCGTATTGCTGTCTGTCAGTAAATCAGTAAGAGGATGGTGTGTTTTCCTGTGTCGGACTTGAACACTACTGTTTGGGGTTTGGGTTAATTTAAAGCCTTTTGAATTACATGGGACAATTACATCGTAGCAAAATGTGTGTAATCTGGCAAATAATGTCTGTATGTTTCCATTTAAATACATAGTTTGAAATTTAGGGGGGAACGTCTTTACAGAAATAACGCTGGATTTCTCTCAACCACGCACATAGATGAAAATCTTTCCGAGTGTTCAACTGTTTCCAACTGTGACCCGGTTTGCCCACCCTAGAAACACCCACATTTATACGTGTATGCACCCACATACAGTATACATACTGTATATATTATATAGGACCATGTTAGTATGCACTGCTTTTGTTCGGACTCCTTAAGTTGACGTTTGTAGTGTAGCAGTCTGTGTAGAGTGCACTGAGATCACACAGATCGAAGCACAGTAAACTCGAAGGTCGTGTAACCTTGCACTAAAAATGTGTTTACGTATTTAGCAACTGTACGCTTACTTCATTGCTCTTTTCCAGAAATTGAAACAAATAGCTGTTGAGAAAATTATATAAAATAATAAGTTTTTTAGTGGGTAAATGGCACTACATTTTTAAAAGACAGGGTTTTTAAAAGAAACCACTTAACATCCATTCCAGCATAACATGTTTACCATATCTAAAAATCTGAATGTCATATTGCATTTTCCCGAATGCATTACAAATGTCAGGTATGTGCCTGGAAAATTGTGCTAATAAGCATTAGGTAACAGGTTTCTCTACCCACGTGTTGTTAGCCATTTCTATATACATATTAATATAAACACGGATGTTTTCATTTCTCTTAATTTTTGTATTGATTTTTCTAGGTAACATGTAACTAGAAGTGTACTTTGATACTACTGAAGTAACCAGGTGTTGTTTGACAACAAATTGTTTTCTTTAGTGCATTGGCAATATTTTACAATACTTTTGTGCTTATTTATTTGTGCTCCTGTATAATTATAATAAAAGCAGTCATTTAAAGTAGTTGACTTTGTGGTCACGGGTGTTTATTCACCAAGAAACAAGAGTAGGAGGAACTTTCTCAAGGGAAAGAGCACACATTTTTCACCCTCAACATTGTCCATGGGATCAGGGGTCTTGTGGGAGATGGGTGTGGGGGAGGCACAGGGCCTGGTCCTCGGTGCAGTTATGTGACCCACAACCATCCTCAGTCACCACGTGGATTCTGCCTCCACTAGGTGATCCACAAATTAAGAGGGCCATTGAGCCCTGGCTGGTGTAAGCTCAGTGCATAGACCTCGGGCCTGAGAACCAAACAACCACGGTTTGATTCCCAGTCAAGGCACATGCCCGGGGTTGCAGGCCAACTCCCAGCAGGGGACGCATGAGAGGCAACCATACACTGATATTTCTCTCTCTCTCTCCTTCCCTTCCCCTCTAAAGATAAATAAATAAAACCTTAAAAAAAGAGGGCCTTGACATCCCTCATTCTTCAGGATACGCCTCATTCCAATTGAATGACTCAGCAAGTGTCTCCAGGGTGCTGAAGGCATTCAAGAAACATTTCCATGAATCCCAGACATACGTATGCAGACACGATCTTTATTGGAAGGGTACTTAGCATGCTGATTTATTCAGCTTTATTTCTGTACTTTAAATAGGGAGCAAGTCAGTATGTTAACTGTTACCCGGTTGTCAACAACTATAAGGTTACTGAGCACCTGAAATAGATAAGATAAGGTTCTGAAGTTCAGCAAGCTTCTAAAACAGAGCACCTGTGGCCAATATTAGGATTGTGTCAGACTTTCTCCCAGAACGACCTGATGTGCACCCCTCAAACACCCTCTTCCCCTGCCACACACACACACACACTCACTGTATTGTGCTTGAGTCTCCATCACAACACCCTCTGCCTTACAATAGTTACTTTTGGGGAGTTCGTCTTCTAACAAAGCATGGTCGGTTCCAGAAAGAAGAATTGGGTTTGCTTGTTGTGAATCTTTTATCCTTCAGAGTGACTGGCCCATTGCTCTGTTAAATGAAAATACTAACTAATAATCATTGAGTTTATTTATGTATTTATTCAGTAAGTATCCATCAAAGTCCTCTATGCACCAGTGTTCTAGACAGTACCAGGGCAAAGCCTGTGCCCTTGTAACGCTGAAGTTCTCATTGATTACGTGTTCCTTTAAGGCTGTGGCTCCTAATTCCTCTCTTTGATTCCATAAGACAAAAACTGTATGAGATGTTATGACATTTTGTGATTTACGGCCCAAGATTACTGTATATACACATACTATTTACCTGGTTATCTACTTATATCTGTCCATTTACACATTTATTCAAAGTCCACTTTGCTAAACCATAAATTAAAACACTTCATATTAATGCAAAAAATACAAATTCAGAAAGATAACATCTGTTAGAAATGTGTGAGAACTCTAAGAAAAAGGGGACCAAAGATTAGGGTATGAGATAAAGTCAGCCTCAATGATTTTAATTCACAAAATGCAAACAATGTTACGCTATGTAATTGTTAACTATAACTTTTTAATTCATCATAACAATACCACCAATAATGATAATAACTACTGCTGTGATCTACTTACTGCTCACTCTGTACCAGATACCGCACCACTTTAAATATGCCTGCCTTGCTTCCTACTTCAACCCTATGAATGTCTTTATTTTCTGGATGAAGTGGCTGACGTTGACGGACTCTCCCAAACTTACACAGATAGCGGTTATAGACCCTGGACACTCATGTCAAATTTATCTGATTCTAAAACAAAACCAGTGCAACACAACCTCTTGTTCAAAGTAACATGTGTCGGTCTGCTACTCGTCACATACAGAGATGCAAAGATACTTCAAACCCTACGCAGACACGATACACAAGCAGCGTGAGTGGAACTAACGCATCTCACTTAGATTTACTTAACACCAGACAGGCAGTATTTTCCCCACAACAGAACAAACTTCAAAGTTAAAACTTAGTGCAGGGGACATAGGTTTTCAGAAGTGTTGTCATTATTGATAATTTCTTATCAATCTTCTAACCCTTTGCAAAGAAGGTCGAATGACTTTGCTCAGGCCAAGTAGTCAAGGGGCTGTTAAACTGATTTTGCTGGTACGTTTTCTTGAGGGTAACACCTGTTATTGCTGCTACACATGGTTAAGAGTTAAATTTCTTGATATGTTTCCAAGTGCCTTCTCAGCTACATTAAAGAAAAAGACGTATTCGCTTTAGGAAGTACTTTGTTTTAGGGAACGTGTCAATCTGAATTTTGGTAGTCTTTTTTTCAGGAAAACTCAGGAAGTTACTCTTATAATGGAGAGAGAGAGAGACAGACAGACAGACAGACAGACCTGGCCTCAAGTTAAAATGTCCCTGCCCAGCAGGCACTCAACTCGATACTGTATCCTTCAGGGACCTTTCCTCACAAGGGCCCTTGGAAGGCATTATTCATGACACTCACAGAAGAGACCAACACTTCTTCTCATTGTAACAGTTGAGAATTTTTGCGTATTTTAAACAGAAAGCTAGTATGTTAAAATACTTGACTAGATTCACTGGAGTACGTGTTTCTTGACTGCTTCTTCTACGCCAGTCATTCTTTCCAGCATCAGGGATGTGGTCATGGATGAAGCTCGATGTCGGCCCTGCCTGCTCCCCTTAGAGTTTACACAACAGGTGTGATCACTCATGTTGTGGTTGGAGTTGGTGGCACCGACGGAACCCCCTGACCCAGACCTCAAGAACCACAAGGTGTCATGTTCGGGTGACACGCAAACATGGCGAAGAAAATCGTAGGCACCTGACTGGCTGGAAGAAGCCTGCTCTGCGGTCAGGAGAGTGCAGACCAGCGGGTCCCCAGGAGGCTTTGCAGCCCGCGATCCCCTCTTTCCCTCGGGATCCAACACGGAGGTGTCAGCGATCAGACATAAAGACACGCTGGTTTCCTGGAAAACACAAACTTTCCTTCGTACAGTGGCAAGACTCCGAAGAGAAGGACACGGACTACTGAGAACACTCTGTAACAGCGTGGCCTCCTGGCCTGCTTTCGCCGGGAAAACCCGCACAGAACCCTAGAAGCTGCTTGCTACCCCTAACCCTCTGATGCTGTCTCATCTGCCTCCAGTTCAGGTTTGTTCGGCATCTGAACAGAATAGCAAGTGTAGCAAGGTAGCAAACTTGGGGGCCCAATCAATTTCCACGAGGCTTTGCCCTCTGTCCTGTTTGGGGACTAAGGCTAGACTGCTAATTGGGTCAGGTGCCGTGCAGGGGCTGGACTCGGGGGGCCAGCCCGTCCTTTGGGGTTAGTACAAAGTTCCACCACATACACATATATTGTCCATCGAAGCCACATACCCCGGGAGGGTTTCTTTTTTAATTAAACATTTTTATGCTTATTTCACAAACATGGAAACGTATTTTTTCAGGGTGGAGAACAATCCGCTCTGGACCACTCCTGTAGTTAGTGGGGCAGAGCAAGGACCGGAACTTAAATCTGGCGTTGAAACAAACTCACTTTCCACCACCTTGCTTCCCCCACGGTGAATATTAATTTTAATAAATGTGGACTGGCACTGAGCATGACTTTCAAATTGTAAGGATGAAAATTTTCACAGGGTGAACACTTACAAATGGGAACTGTATTAGTCAGGGTTCTCCAGAGAAAGAGTCTGTGTGTGTGTGTGTGTGTGTGTGTGTGTGTGTCTGTTCCCATCACTTTGACACATAAAATTAACCATCATAGAAGCCTCACAGTACAAAAAAAACTTGCTTCTGGAACTATCAGTTTTTTTTAGATATTATCTTTCCAAAAACTAGATTGTGTAACCGTGTAATAAACAACCATTCTTACCGTCTCAAAGTGTATAATATGTATTTTTCAGGAACTATATTTTTATGTTATGGGAAAACTCTTTGTGCTGAATTTCATTTTTCTTGCAGTGATTAACCTGATTCTTAACTAAACTGTGAAAAACTTCAAGAAGCTTCTTTTGAAATTCCTCTGGGTGGCATTAAGCATTAAGGATATTAATTGATTCCTTAAATTTTCATTTAAATCAGGCTATTTTTATCCACAGGCTATTAAGTTATCAAATGTGTGTTTGTCATGAAGAGATCTGTCTTCTTTTAAAAACTCTATTTTCATTTATAGAAAATAAATGGTCATTATTGACTTTTCTTTGTCAGCTTCTGTATTACAAGGCACACTAAGAAACTTCTCATTGCCTAGTTAACTTTTCAACCTGTGTTACAGAAAAACTGGAAATGCCTCTCAGAATACAATTTTAAGTGCATTGGCTGTGGTATATCACATCCAGGGGGCGCTTTTGTTCAATGACCACTGCTTATGAAACTTGCCAGAAATTTTTATGGTTGCACTTCATTAAAAATCATTAAGGCGATAATTTATGGTACTTAATATTTTCAAGTGGCATTACATTGTTTGAACCTGATTAATAGCCAATGGACTCAGGAAGCTTGAAGCAAACCCTTATCAGACTCATCAATCAAAGCAGGACAAGATCACAGTGTTTTGCCAAACTACCTGGCCAGCCCTCTCCCTGGTTTTTGATCTCGATGGTTCCAGGTCGTCAGACTCTCTTCTGCTATAAAATTCCTCCAGATTCCCTAAGGATGGGTGACAAGGGGCTATTGTACGGCAGTGTGTAGCCACAGTAAAATCTGTCCTTCGCATTTTTAAGCATAAAACTGAGTCCCTTTAAAGATTCATCTTTCGCTTCAAAAATTTACATAGTGCCTGCAAAAGAGTACTTTATTATTTTGAGAAGATTCTTTAAACTTTAATGAAAACTGTTAGTACGTCAATGTAAATATGGCCACAGCTCCTACGTCACCCATGGAAATATCCTTCCAAGGAGAGAAGAGAGTAAACTGAGAAGGAAAAAAAAATGTCTGATATTTGCAGGGCCTTCATCTGAAGGTCCTCAGAGAACCACCAGCTCACAGGAGTTAGCAGCTTTGGGGAATGCGGCTTCCCAGGGGACAGAAATGCTGGCCCCTCAGTCAACCCCTAGAAGCACTTTTTTCCTTAGTCCATCGCTACAGGGCTGAGATGGAAGTCGAGGCCTCTAACCACAACAGGGTCTCCGGTGAATTTCCAGAGACCAGAAGTTACAACCAACAGATACGGGCATTTTTAGCTGGTTTCCTGTTTAAACATCTTGAGCTGAGGCTGAAATTCAAAACAATTTTATTTCTGGAATCAAACCAGGAAGAATTTATTATCAGTTTGGGTCATGTTCAACTTTGACAATATTTTTATTGGCTAGTTTTATTTCAACAAATGTGTAGGTTTAGTGTTTGGTAAAACTCACATGGCAGTAAAGGGAGGTCCATGTAGTTTTTTTCCAGCTGGAGACTGAAATAAGATTCAGACATTCCTGGAGTCCCGTGTAGTCACTGAGAATTCACTCAACAAATGGGTTTTCCTAAGAGGGTTGGTCAAAAGGATATTCTGCACACCGGGGAGGATGAAAAGAAAAAAGACAAGGTTAATAAAAGAAGCTGGTTATTGAAGTCCTGGTCCAAATGATAGGCTGGGGAAAAGTGTGGCAAGTGCATCCTTCTGGCTGTGGAAGACAGGATGCTCTGGGTAGGGGAGAAAGGTGAAAAGTTCAGGAAAAGAACCAAGCGGTAAATCCCTGATGGCGGTCTGATAAAGGCACTCACCCCCTCCACTCTTCCCTAAAGTGAAATTCCTGAGTGAGGTGGGGTTGGGTGGAAGCAGGTGGGCATGAGAGGGAGTGGAGAGGGAGCACAGGCAATGAGTTTGAAATGGATTTCCCACCAAGTTTGGGGAACTGAAAAAGAGAAAACACTTTTATAGTACTTCTATCTAAAACCTGAGTGTCCAGCTCTACAGAGTCCCTCATGCGTGATCCAGGAATAGAAGAGTGTGATGGGGGTGTGAAGACATTCAAGACAGACGTCAGCGCCCCCCAGTTTTCCTGACCGGAGTGCAGAAGGGCATCAGCGACACCGGAGTGGGAGTGTTGCCAAGGTGCAGGAGGGAGACTGCTGAGGACACAGCGAGAGGAGGACCAGATGGGGCCGCGTCCTCTGAGCTGAGGGGCAGGTGAGCACAAAGAACCAGCTCCCCCTTCCGTCCCTCTCCCACGCTTTGAACATCCTGGAACCTCTGGATTATTAGCGTTCCATTAGAAAGGGAGTGAGAGGGGAAACTGATTGCCTCCAAATGTCCCAAACTAACTGCTCCTTCTCTGCGTGAAAGGTTTGGAAACTCAAAGGATAGTGTCAAGGTGCATAGTTTGAAGAGAGGGGTCAAGGGTGGAGGAAGGAAGGAGAGAAAAAAAGGAAAAGAGAAAGAGGAACAAAAAGGGAAAAGATCGGAACAATAGACAAGGAAAACATAGAAAATTGAAAACGATAAAACTAAAATGTACAAAAAAGCCATCGTCTCCATAGTAGCTAGTTACATTGCAGTATGATTTAGTATCAAAGAATCTAACGAACTTAACCTTGATGCTAGAAACAGTCTCTCAGCTTTCACAGTGTCCCAACATGAAATTTCTGAGATGAAAACGTGATTCTAATGCAGTGTTTGAGCAAAGAAGCTACCGGCACCATCATAAGGTCACCATATGGAGGCTGGAATCTCTGCCGTCGGCCTGTGGGTAATGTTGATACAGTTAATTACTTAAAAAGGAAAAAAAAATCACTGGCAAAGTGGGAGAAGAAAGACAGAGGGAACTGTGAGCAATATGTGTAAGTGGTCTGTAAGGGTAGCGAGGATTTCATCTTGCAAGTAGGAAAGGGCCCACTGATACCATAAAAATCCTATGGAATAAGAAATAGGAATTTATGTATCTTTCTAATGTCTTAAAGGACAACATAAAAACTAAGAGCAATGATACAACTATCCAACACGGGGACTAGGGATGGAGAACGTGGGTCAAAGTGCATTTAAACCAAGTCCTCCTATTACAGTGACAAGAAACTGACACTGTTTTTATTTAAAAGTATTAATAAGCATGTTATAGAAAGTATGAAGGTAACCACAATAAAATCTAAAAACAATCCAATTAAAAGACATCTGTAGAGCACGGGGTTAAAAAAAGAAAGACTTTCAGAACTTCATTATTATTTTTCTGTACGGTTTGCTGTTACAGGGAGCAGGAATTACTCCCGTAAAGATTCAAGGACTGTAACAATAATGCCTTCTGTTGGAGTGGTTAAATTCACAGATGTTAGTGTTCCTGGATTTTAAATCTGGCACTCAGTATATAGAGACTCAGAAGCTTGGGGAATATTTTTTAACCTCTCTGGTCTTAGTTTCTTCACGTGTAAAATGGAGGAGAAACTGTAACTTCCTTTTTTTTAATTACTGCAAGGGTTTGAGCTGTGGATGCGATCTCTGAAAACCGATCTGTGTGCCGTGGAAGTGCCACGTGACTGTTGGGTTTTAGCTCGCAGGGCTTTGCCTCCACAGATGTGTATTTGCTTCCGTAATGGTCACTCAAATATGTGAAGAGGTTGTATTTAGGCTTTTCATCTACATGTTGATGGAGACATAAAATCTCTTCTGAGTGGGTTACTTCCCCTTCATCCATAAAAATCTTCCCAGTTGCCTGAGGACAAAGTTTCCATTTCTTGAGAAAGCGACCAATTTATTTCGTCCCCCATTGGCATGAAGAAGCCCGCTAACCTGGGGTTCTTACCAAAATAATCTATTGAGATAATTATTTCTCTCTGTAGGAACTTGGCTTCATCCAATATCAATAGTAGAATTTCAACACATGTTAAGTAAATAAATGAATGAATAAAAAATTACATGAATGAATGAGATTATATAACTGTAATAACCCTGTTGTTTGTTTGATTCCAGAAATAGATAGTATTTATTCCACTCCTAAAGATCTCAAAGAATACATTATACAATCTTTTTCTGTGCCATGTAAATCCAATATGATAAGAAGTAAAATCCTTTTTTTTTCTGCCTGTTTGGGACTCTGATTAGAACAGAGTATTACCAAGAGTTGATTCTATATTCATATTTATTGAGTGAATTAATACATGAATGGCTAAACAGATGAATGAATTAATATGTGTTCATTCTAAGCCAGTGAACTCCTCTTAAACACAGTTAGTTGAATTTAACTGCTGTTAAAATTTGAGTTTTCTCATTTTTGAATCAAAACCTTTAATCCATGGTACAAATGTCTAGGTATTCTTAAAATAGGTGATATGTAAATGCAATATTAGAGCCAAAACTCGGCTATTCAATGTTTTATCTATTATAATTCATGCGTAAAGCCCTTTTTTCTATTAAAAAGCTTTCACTGCCAAACATTAGTTTCCTTTTCAGCCTTCATTTGTTCTTGCTGTGGTAATGACCCAGAGGATCCCAGCTAGCCAGGAGCTGTAAAGGGCCTTTGTCACATCAGCAGGGAGGCTGGATGCTGGGAAGGCAGGACGTTGGGAAGCAGAGTGGATGGCGGTCCGGGCCCTTGGAGGCGGGAGTGCGATTAACATGAGGTGGTGAGTGGTCATGGCTGGGATCCAACCAAGAGGCGGACTAGCAGAGAAACACAGTTGCAAGACCTCTCTTGTGCATGAGGCAGGTGAGGAAAGCCTTCTATCCATTGTTTGGGTTGCAATTACTGTAGCTTGCAAATATTTTTCCCACAAGGGCCAACCAGAAGAACTGAGCCAGAATTTGGTGGGTACGAATCTGCTTTCATTGTCCTTCTGGGTTTTTAAAAATTCATTCTCTCCCTTCCAATATTATAACCATTTTGGTTGTGATTCACCAAAACCTGGAGACACACATCTGTTGCTTTCTGTTTGAAGTTGAGGATGTTGGGAACCTCTGAGTGGAGTTGGCATGAGGAGAAACAGCTTGGTCTTCAGGTAAGCAAAGGAGGTCATCTCATTTCAATTATAGGAATTATGCTTGACATTTAGTTATAAGAAGATGTTATAAAAATCTAATTGCTGATAGGAAACTGTGACAAGCCTTATTCTTATTCCTCATCTCACCCATGGCTGGACCTTGGACAGCAGAGGCTCATGGTATGACCGCTAAGTCAAATGAACAATGATGCTGACAGGGAGTGGTTAAATTAGTCAGTGGTAGAAGCAATGACTGAATGAGTCGGATCCTGGGGTCAGGAGAGAACTTCGAACGTATATCTCATTTCCAGGTGGAGATGACGATAGCAGGCAGGTGCCTGCGTGAGCCTATGGGTTTATGTGTATGTTCCCTCAGGCCTGTGAGTTGGTTTGTAGCTTAGTAATGGTGTCGCTGGCTCTCCACGATAAGAATCGCCTGAGATTTCCACACGTCTCTCTGGAATGCCTTCGTCTAGGGATGAGCATGACTTTAGCTTTGACAACTAAGTTGTCTATACTTCATACTCTTTGCAGTAATCACATTTAGAAACATGTATTTTACACGATTCCCTATTTCTTTCCTCCCTAGAGAACTTTCAGCTTCACGAGGAAAGGGCTGCCTCTGTTCTGTCCACTGGCATCTACCAGCTCGTTGTGCGGTGCCCACCATGATGGGTGCTTAGTTAATGGGTGTTCGACAAAAGAGCCAGGAGAGTACTAGGAGGGCTAAATCAGTCATTACCAGACAGAACAAGTTTTATAGTTGGTGACTGCAGAATAAAAAGATTTTGTCTAAATTCAAGTAAAAACTATCTAAAGTTTTCCAAAAATGAAATAAGATTCTTTGTGACTTGTTGAGCTGCCTTTCATCTAGTGCGAACTGTGCTCAGCCCGAGGCCACAGGGAGCAATGCTCAGTGCGTAGGAGGCATTTTAGACAGAGCTTCCCACAGTCACTTGGGCTTCTTCCCACCCCTCGGCTCCTCTTGGTTCCCCAGGGCATGTGCGTTTCCCACTGTGCCTGTTCTAACAGTACTCTGTGCAGTTCTTCAGACAGGACACTCACTCTCTCTGGAATATTCACCTTCTCTGTGCCGAGACTTTCATCCCCCTTCTCTAAATATTAGTGTTAAAACTCTTGAATGCCCACTTAGTGCTTGTGGCCTCACTCCCCTTCTAACTCATTCCCTTTGGTAATTGTCTCACTGCATTTAATTTGTGTATGCATTTCTTCTTTTCCAAGGGCCACAATGCCCTGAAGTCAGAGATTATTTCTTACATCTCATTGAATCTCTGCACGGAGCGTAGACCCGATGCTCATCAGTGGACCAATAAACATTGGTAGAATCAACAGGTAAATAAATTTTGGCCTGAGCTTTAAAAAGTGTATCACTGCTTTTGACGGTTAATTTTCTGTGTCAACCTAACTGGATCACGGGGAGGCCAGATTATTTGCTTAAATGTTATCCTGAGTGTTTCTGTGATGGTGTTTTTTAGATAAACTTAATATTTAAATTGGTAGACTAAGTAAAGCAGATCACTCTCTTTGGAGGGTGGGCCTTTTCCAATCAGCTGAGTCCTGAATAGAACAAAAAGGCAGATGTTCCCTCAAGGAAGAGAGAACTCCTCCTGTCTCACTGTCTTGGAGTTGGGACAGCAGTTTTTTTCTAGCTTCAGAATTAAACAGAAACATTGGTTTTCCCGGGTCTCCCTCCAGTTTACCAAGTGCAGATCTTGAAACTTGCTCGGTTCTGTAATCATGTGAGCCGATTTGTTATCACTCTCTTTTTATGTACACACGTGTCCTACTAGTTCTGTTTGCTTGGAAAATGCTGGCTAACATATCTATCACTTATTTGTCAATACAAAATAACTGGGATCTCTTTTCTTTCTTTGAAAGCCAGAAAGCTCTGGTTTTCTAAGTCTCCCGGTATTTTATTTTCAGTTATAGTCTATAGTGGTCTAATTGACTGAGTTTTAAGATCAACACCTTTGATTTACTAGCATTATTTGCTCTTCCATTTCATACCTGTATCACATGAGAGTAGTTTTTCATAAAAGTTTAATGTTTCCTTGTATTCATTGCAACATTAATTTATGACAGCCAGAACATGGAAACAACTGAAGTGTCTATCAGTAACAATGGGATAAAGAAGATGTGCATGTATACAATGGAGTCCTGCTCATGCCTAAGAAAGAGGAAGTTTTAAATTAAAAACAGACAACTGTAGAGAAAGAACAATGCCTTTTGTTTCTGGAATCTTACTATCTGTCAACCAAAATCCAATACTTCATAATATTTCTTCATATCAGTATAACTTATTTCCCTGTCAATTATTTTTTGTTGATTCATATTTATTGCTTTGTGTGACTTTTGGAGATTTGTGTGGTTATCACTAGATTTTCAGTAGTTGTTCATTCCTAAAAGATTTTGTGAAGCATTAAATGCTTTGTATTAGCTTGAACACAGCTTTGTATATTAATGTCCACTGACAGACAAAAAAGAAAGAAAATGTCATATGTTGAATTAAAATATTAAGAATATTAAGGCCCCTCTTCTTAGGAACAAAACTCCAGTAAAGCTCCAGTTATTTAGAATCCAGTTTTTGCCAGTGTAGACGGAATACCTTAATAATTATAGATAACACTAATTATTATGATGCTGATTGAAAATAAAAATAAAATAAAAAAACTAAGCCATAGTTAAAGTTGCTAATTACACTTAATGGGCTATGGCTTAGACACTTAGCCAGCCAGAGTCAAGACTGTTAATGCAGTGGATTTTCTGTTTGGACCTTACCATTGGCAGAAGGAAAGATGTCTCACAAATATTAGTAAGATCATGTCCCTCTATGGATTAAAACTCATCAATGACTTCTTGCCTTTGGCATAAAATCCATTTTTTTTAATCCATAAATTTCATAAGTTCCTATGTGCCCTGCCATTGCCCACCTGTCCCTGATCTCTAAGATTCGGTCTTAACAATGTTGTTTCTGCCAAGTTTACTTTTTCTTCAGTGCGTTAGTACTTGCTTTTTAGCAAATGTCCTTTGTTGTCATCTTTCTGATCAGAGATCAGAAGTCACCTTCATGGTTTTTCTGAGAACCTCATCTGATGTGTGATCCTTCCCTTCTGCTCCAAGTAACACTCGATATATATCACTGTGTTTGTTATCTTGAATGCTCTTGTCAGAAATATTCTGCATTATTTTCTGACTTTCCACATTAGAATTCACACCACATGGGAGCAGGAACCTTGTCTGTCTTGTTTATGGCTATATCCTCAGTACCTGGGAAATGATCTGACATGTAGTAACAGGGCCAGTCATGTGGACAAATGGATCATACATAAATCATAATGATGTCAAGGTTTTCCAGAAGTATCCTCAAAGCTGGCATTTGAAAATCAATGCAGTGGCCGAGCACCTTTATTCTTCTCTTTACCTTAAAGCGCCACTGGATTTCACTCGGGGGATTCTCACTTTGACCTCTCTTCCAATGTTTTAAATTTTTTATTTATAACTATGCAAATTAAGCAAGGATGAATTATACAGACATTTTGTTCTGATCATGGATTCATGACTCATCCAGAAAAATCTTCATCTCACAATAGAGTTGTTGATCATTTTTCATAGGATTATATTAAATCACTTTAATATAATAGATGATACTTACTAAAGATGTACAATAAACCTCATTCAATATATTTGATAGTTAAATATTTTGGCAGATATTTTATAATTGGGCATGGGCTTATGATATAAGTTAGGAAAAACATTTTTAGTGTTTGGACTAAGATTTAAGAAAGTTCAAAGATACATTTCTTCTTCTATAAAGGGACAGATAAAAATCACTATCACTAGAGACTAGAAGTTTAATTTCTCACATAAATAATTGGGTTGTGCTGAGATTTGTACATTGTCAGAACAAAGATATTGTTTTCAAATGCTTGGGAACAAATGCTTCCTTGAAGTCAGCCAGAGACACATTTCATAATGTCACTTACATTAGACTCTTAGTACACTGAAAAACTTACATCATATCCCAGAAACCAGGAGAGGCAGATGTGGCAAAAATCCAGTTTCAGGTGTGCTTTGGGAAGGTTTCCCAAGGGAACATGAGCATCTTAGGACAGCCTGACCTCAACTAGAGCATCAGTGTCACCTGAAGGGCACTTACAGTCACCCAACAGATCTGTACCATGGTGGGATTTGGGAGTGCTGGGAAAACGTTCCCAGCCATGACACCACAGAAATCAAACTGAAACATTCATTGGTCTACAATAAGAAAAAAACAAAATGCAATTGCCAGTATTTTGTCTTCTGTAAATATGTATTGAATACCCATTGGGTGCTAGGGAGACCGGAAAGATTAATAGAATACAGTCATTTATGCAACTCACAACTTAGTGGATGGATGAAGATATTTACTTGCAATTATATGCATATTACAAAATGTGCATTTATTGAGGAATGACTAGTATAAGAACAATGAGCTGTGAATTTGTCTGAGATAAACCTTACTTGTGATATTCCTCCAAATATACCACATGGGTCCCTCTTCAACACCAGTATGGGAAATTCTGGACTGTGTAGAACCTAAGTGTAATAACTATATTCAGCTTAACAAAAAGGCAATATAACCATGAGATACAAGTGTACTTCTGAGATAAACCTGCAAAGCTAATTCACATCCCTTGACATAATTCTGTCTCCTTTCTCTAAAACACATCCTTCTGTATTATTCTATGTATTCTATACATTATACATTCTGTACATTATTCTATACATTATTTTTGTTTAGAAAACATTTTTTTGCAGAATTTCAAGTGAAAAAGTAGTTAAAATAAAAATACAACATAAACCAAGGCCATGAGACCCAAGATCAGAACCAAAATTAGAATCAGAATCAAATTCCTTAATTCTTCACTTGATCACTCATCTGTGATATGGTGGTGACTGCCACTGATGTCCCAGTTCTTGGATAGTTCAATGTGGCACCAGAATGTGCCCATTAGCCTAGGACATTCTAGTTCTAACATAAAGTCATTGATGGGATTCCAGAAATAACCCCCTAGTTATGGGAGACGGGGTTTCTTATTGCTCCAAAAATGGTGTTGCAGGTAAAATTTGGAGACTGATTAATCAGTGCCATGCTTAAGTTTAGGTAATATTCCAACCTACACAAAGTCTATGTATTTTTTTTCTGTTCTATTCATTTTTATGTCTTCCATCTCCTACCCTCTGGTCTGAGCATCTGATCCCAGGAAAATCACTTGCAGCGACTCTGTGATGAGCAGAGTGAGCACCTCGTCTTCATGCCTCCATCTTTCTCATCGGCCTCTTTCTCCTCTGGGATGGTCCAGCATGCAGTGTGTGAGGTATTCTCCTGGCCTCATCCAGAGCGGCTGTTCCAGGGGAGGAACACTTGCCTTGGAACTTGATATGCAGAAGGAAAGGGGCGAGGGCCTTCCTTTTCAGGTCTGATAGCCTGACTTCCACGTCAGGGATCAAATTGGACTTTGCACATACTGAAAGTTAACCTGCTTGCCTGGTGCCCCTCTCTCATTAGGCTACAAGAGTATGTCTCCCTCCCTTGCCTTATACTGCCCATAGAAAAATGGTTCTTAGTGCCTAGTTCAGGGTAGCTTATGGGTTAAGAGAAAAAGGAGATACAAACCCACCTGCCTTATTTATGAAAGAAGGTTAATCACTCTTGTTCAGTGACTCCTGACATTTCCCTTGCTCTGGAGAAGGAGATCTGCAAGAATATTTGCTTGAAATATGTAGATGGTCCCTGAGTATGGTGGCTTGACTTACAATTTTTGGCTTGGTGATGGCACAAAAGTGATACACATTCAGTAGAAACCATACTTTGAGTTTTGATCTTTTTCTGGGCTAGTGATATGCAGTACCACACTCTGGTGATGCTGGGCAGTGAAAGAGATGATTAGCAAAAATGTTTTTGTCTGTGCATGACAGTGTATATACACATATTCTTACATATAAATGCATGCATGCTAACATATATGTGTGTGTCTCTGTGTTCATATATATGCATGGTGTATGTATGTGTGTGTATATACCTTTGATTGGTATATATGTATGTATACATGTGCAAAGGCAGTGCTAGAGGCTTGAAGTTCAAAGCTAAATTACTCTGTATAGTCATGTAAGGGTAGCAAGTAAAGTTGGGGACAACTCACCAGCTGTTTCAGGAGAGAAGAGTGAGGCAAAGAAAAGTTCTCAGGAGATAGGAGGAACCCAGAGCACAGCGTGAAGAGGATACCGGCTGGAGCCCAACAGTATTGAAGATGGAGCTGACAGTGATGGATCTCAGTGGTTACCCCTTTGGGGGACAATGGAGGCTGGCTACTGTCTCACATAGGGAGGGCGACCCATGTGGCAAATTTAGTCCAGTTAACCCAGTGGTTCTCATCAAGAGTTCATTTTCTTCCCAGGGGACACTTGGCAACGTCTAAAGACATATTTGGTTGTCACAGCAAGGAGAGGTACACGGCACCTACTGGATAGAGATGCTGCTAAACATCCTACAAACCACAGGACAGGACAGGACAGCGCCACAAAAAGAATCCTTTGGCTCCAATGCCAGTACTGCTAAGGTTAAGAACCCCAGGTGAGATGTAGTAATTTTTAATTATATGGGATACGATATTACTGGTGTTTAACAAAAAACTTTAGAAAGTGTTCCTTTTTCATGTGCTAAAAGATTCCACCTCCCGTGGTTTCAGAAACTCCTGTTGTATTCTCTCACCCAGCCCTCCTTTTCAATGCGCCCTCCCACCCCAAATGTGAAGAGGCTGGTTGGTGGATAACTAGGACTTTGACATGCAAAAGAGACAACATTTGAATCACAGGAGAAGGACCAGAGAATTAGGAATATTGATAGAAATTGTTTAGTAGTCTGGTACTTCCCTCCATAATGATAGTAAGAATTTGGCCTTTTTCTGCACTTAATGAGTTCTTGATCTAAGTTCTTGCCCTGTCTTCCCTACATGGACCCAAACCTCCAAGGATTCATACCCCAAGGAAATGGATCCTTCGAGGGCAGAATTCATAGGTCGGTTAGTAACAATGGTCACAAGTTAAACAGTAAAAGCCTTCTTGTAAGCATGCTTTTCTTTCTTGATGTACACATAATTCTTTCAACCTGACTCTCTGTCAATGCTTGGTACTATATAATTTCACTCTTTGGGTGGTTTAAAGGTTAAAGTTGATGATAAAGAATAGGAAGTGTAAGTTGTGATTTTCAGTTTAAGATGGTGGGAAAATTAGGTCATCCTGAGAGGTGGGTAAAACAGTCAGTAGTTCAGACATTGGCATCGGCTCATCTTGAAATAGACACGCTTGCAATCTAATACCTGGCCCTTAACATGTAATGCTCCAATTTAGCAGTGATTCTTCCAAACAATTCACAGAACAGACCAGGAGAGGATGACTCATTCACAGAGGATGACTCAACCATTTAGTCAGACAAACTGATGGGCCTGCAGCCAAAGAAAAACTCCCAGAGTTGGGCCACCCGCATAGGTGTCTCCAGCCAACCCGGTCGAATACTCCTTCACCCAATATGATCCATGGTTCTGAACTATTGGCACCTCTTATTTCATTGCTTCAGAGAAGGACCATTTGTAAGGCAATACGAAGAAAGAAAGTGACACTCACATCTCCAGCACTATTTACCTTGAATACTGGAAATAAGAATAGGATGCATTTAAACTATTTGGGAATCTGAGTTAAGATTTGCAAACCAGTATTTTCAAGCTTTACCATCCATAAAAACACCCAGAATACATGTTAAAAAGTGCACATGCCCCCACTTGCCTGCACGGATTCTGACGCAACAGGCATTTTTCACAGGTTCTCTTCCTGAGTAAGTGGTCTGTGGACTCAGCTTCACAGAACTGCTGTCAAAGGTGCCAGGTCAAGGTTGTTGGGCAAAGGGATAATAGCTGGGCACATGGTAAAGGCTCGAAAATATTTGTTGAATGGATTATCCCCAGCTGTTTTCCTAGAGACAAAAAATTCCTCTTTGTTTTTACTGTGAGTGGATTGCTGATGGGCTTATTTAGGTATATATTATTTTAGAGAAACTCATCTCTTCCTCACTTATTCTCCCCTTTCTATTAAATGTATTTCAGTCTATGGTGTCAGGAAGATAGTCTCTTGAATGGGGAAGTCTTGTTCAAACAACCAGTCTCCCCACCTGGGTAGGGAGCCTGGTGGGAGCCTCCCCACCCTGAAAAGTTCATACTACTATGTATACGTGTAAACTCACAGGCGCAGGTGGACACATGCACATTCCCCTTAATTCTCACCCTTGGAAAAGACGAGTCAGATGTGCTCATCTTACTTTCCCTTTAGCTGTGCTGTGTGCAAGATATGTACTGATGGAGGGTCGTTTTTAAGGGTGTTGTGAGGAGTTAAATGTTGGGAGTAGAGAAGGAGGTGGGTTTCTATAAGTAATCCCAAAGGTTTTTCTTCGTTCTGCTGAAAGAGGTACAACATCTCTGGGAAATGAATCACCCTGTCATCTGCGTGAGAAATGCAGACAGTTCCCTATTTAAACTTAGCATATTAAAATAAAATAAAAGGGAAAAAGAAAGTGTGGAGGCAGATAAAATATGGTAGGGATTCATCATATTGGCCCGAGTGTGCCAGATATGACAAAAACCAAGATAAATTTCAGGGCAGGTGCTGCCTAACCTGAAGGACACAATGACCCACCAGGATCTGGTTTAGATTAGTCATTGGTCATCTGCTGTAGCAGCAAGAGCTCCTTGTATTCTAAGCATTAGAAGCACTACTTGAGTTAGCAAGAAAAAAAAAGAATATGCTGGAAGTTGCCTGTCACTTTGGGAAGGGAGCTGGACCTGGGACACACCTGGAACACGAGAGCACAGTCAGACACTGTCAGACACTGGAATCTGCTTCTCACTGCACACAGTGTTCATTTTCATGGATGGACCTTCCTTAAGAGGAGGACAGCAAGAGAATCAGCTCCTAAATCTTATTCTTCCACCTTCAGGGTCCCGCAGGATAGAGGCATGGTAGAGTCGATCAGATTTGAGATGCAGACAGGAGATAAGGTCACAGAACTTGGTGTGTGTGTTGGGGAGCACACCTACATGTGTCCAGGAGGCAATCTGCTGTGACATGGCAATGTGACACATGACCCAGGTTCTTTTCCATGTATGAAATACTCATGATCCAACTTCTAGGAGTGCTTTTGGCCCCTTCGATTGCGCTCTCTTTTGAAGATTGCCTTGACTGCAGAGACCCTCCCCTCCCAAGATCACATTCCCTTCCCAGAACAGCCAGCTCCAGCATCTGATGGAGACTGACCAACGAATATAAAAGCTTGTCCTTCCTATTTCATTTAGGAAAGTTTCAAAAGGCCCCCTTACCCACTCACATTCCCTTCTCTTACACAAATGCTGAGTGCAAGGTCATGTCCAAATGAAGGCCTGGATACTCATCTCCTTTTCAGAGTTGGCTTTCCAGGGAAGCCAGCCAATGACAACTGAGAAGAGAGAGGAAACAGAACTCTGTATGTTACTAATTTTTAAGATGAGGAAAGAGGAAGAGGATTGGCCTAAGAAAGCAAGAAAAAATTTAAAAGGAAGGGGCTGGTTCAGGGAGACCAGTGTTATAAGATGGGATGGCTTTTTACCTGAAATGCTCCATTTGTTTATTTAGGTCAGTATATTGGCTTAGAGTGAAATGAGAGGTAAATTTTTAATTGCAATAAGGGAGATCAGTCATTGCAACAAGATAAAAGGTGGGAAAACAGTGTTGCAGATTCAGCTAAAACTGAAAAACATGATACATCAGCACCAAACTACACAATGATGCCATTTACTCTTGCATCATTGTTTTTAAGATGTAGGAGTAATGACAGTGGGCTGAAGGATTGAAATGTCTGCATAAAAACCAAAAGCCAAGAGAGTTGAAGAAGTAATTAAAAACAGAATATAAAACACACACATAAATATACATGACCGTTAATTCTTCTGTATCAATGATATTCATATTTTATTTCCCAGTAATGGTTACACAGTACCATTCTACTTCTTGATGATTTTAAGTCAGTATTCATTAGCAATAATGTTTTATATTATTATTAATGTGATTATGTATTAATAAAACGATCATTCCATTTGCCTTTTTTAGGTCCTGTACATACAGTGATGAATAAAAAAGACTCAATATGGGTATGCAGTTATATAAGCAATTAAAATAGAAAGTTAGGATTAAATCTTCAGATCTTGGCCAGCCATAATTTTTACAGCCCATATAATATGAGAAAGAAGCTTTAAATTTGCGTTCTGTTGGCATAAGTTTGCTTCCTTTTTAAGTAATGCATGTCATCTTTGGAGTTGGGGAGGTACAGGATGAGAAGGTTAGAGAGTAACTGAAGTTGTATCTTGGGCTTTCTTGCAAGATTGATGGAAAGGGGTCTTCTCACTTTAGGCTGCTGTGCATTGATCTGCCTAGCAAACAGAGCCTTGATGAAATGAAAGGGTAGATACCTGCAATAAGGCCACTGATCCAAAAGGGACAAGCAGATAATGAGAACAGAAGACAGTGGGAGCACCAGGTTCAGAAAGAGTGTACAGTTCCTTTACTTGGGCCTCATTCTGCTCAACACAACCTTCATCTTCTATCAAACTCCCTACTGGTTTACCAGTCTGCCTCCACCGTTAGTTTAGAAGCCTCACAAGGGCAAGCTCCTTTGTCACTTGTTTTTTTGTCTTCAGAACCTAGTGTACAATCTGGCTTTCGACACGGTTTACAAGAAATATTGGCTGAATGAAGAAACTCAGTAGATAAATCTGGTAATAATTTTTTAGGTATTGAACTAAAATGTCCCAAAGACCAATCATATTGTAGTAATATTTCTCATGTTGACATTATCGGCATCTTTAGTAATTCATCCCAGAAAGGCTTTAGTCCGTGCCATCAAGGGCAAGGAATGAGTTGTATCCTTCCTGCCTAGCGCCATGTTTGACCTTTCACCTAGCATAAAGTTATCCTACAGCCGCTCTTTATTCCCCATGCTGGGAAAGCTCCAAGTACTTCATTCGGGAGGGTGGGGTGGGGTGGATCAACTCCAGTGTTTAGATTCTCAAACTGTTTTCAATTAGGAAATGACTTCTGTGTTTCTCCCACTCAAGTGCCTTTGATTAGCTTGAGGCAAAATACACAGTCACACAGAAATGTGCTCCCTCAGTCGGAGCCGACAAAGGCTAATCAAGCGCTCAGCTGGCTCCCATTTCTATACGTTCCTTAGAACTTTCCAGATGCATCCTGAACCTGGCTGGCCTCGCCTTGCCCGTTGCTGCCAAATGCCACGAGGCGAACTAAGGAACACCCCAAATTGCTCTTGTTTCTTGAACTAGGCCCACTCTAGGATAAAGCCATTCCACCGAGCAGCTGTGTGACCTTACAAAGTCCTGGCCCAGCTCTTTCTAGATTTGCTGTAAGCTAGTAGGGAAAGATAAATATTTTTTACCACTGACAAATGACTGTGGATCTGCAGGAGGGAAAGCTGAATGATTAATAATAACATATATGTCTATTCATCTACATCTATCTATCCATCCACCCATCTACCCAATAATCCTATATGTATTACAGTATCCAACATTGATGTTATTACTGTGCAGAGCCAGGCCAATAAAATGGCATTGATCTTATAAAGACAGCATAAAGTATAGAAAACAAAGTGGACTCACTTATGTCAACCGAAATGGCTGTCACTCAGCCATGACACTTGGGTTCAAGAGGGAGACTACCTAAACCAGAGCAGACACAATAATTACATTTTAAGAAAATCATTTATGATGCAGGGGTATCATTTAAGATCAGTTATATAATATACTAGATGCTAAATAAATGACAAATTTACAATCTGACCACCAAACGTGTATCCCAAACCCTCAAAATGCACATTTTTTGTTTGAACTTAGCATCTAATTCATAATAGATGCTCAATAAAATATACTATGTATATCAATATGAATGTCTTTTTTCAGCTTTATTTAACCTCTACACCAATAATTATTCCATGTTTTATACCAATACACCCTAATAGTAAATGCACTGTAATAAACTCCATTTCAATGGTTTTAAATTTCCCAGGCAATACCATTTCAATTTTTTCATTCAAAATCAACTATAAAATAAACATCTTCTGTCACTAGGGCCAGATGCTGGCCCTAAACCCTAAATTTTCCCAGGGTTTAGTAGATGCTAAACCCTGGGAAAATTAAACAAATATTTTGATTTTATTTGTATAAATGGCACCAGCTGCTTCAGGATAACTGATCTGGAAAAAACAAAAATTACAGAACCCCATGGTGTAAACACCTGATTGAAATACTCAGCCAAAAGCCAGAAAGTGAACCCTGCTGTATGATACTCAGTCATCTGGGAAAACCTACCCCGAGTGTATTTTGGAGAGTGTTTGATTTCACATAAGAGGAGACTGAGAATAAGTGGTAAGCAAAGAGAGACCAGCAGATGCAAAAGAGGAACTCACTGTTGTGGAACCCACCGCCTCTCACCAGTGTAGGTGTTGAGGGGCTATTGAAAAGCTCGGAACACCCCAAGTTTATGGAGGTTTCTTCTTCCCACAGCCTCCCCAATTTACAAAAAGGATCGGGTTTGACCACAGTCACTTTCCAACAGCAGGAAGTCCATTCAGTTGCTAAATAGCAGGGCCTTAATTTCAGTTAAGCGTTTACTGAGAACCAGTGAGGAGCCTGCTGCTGCGCTGTGCTGAGCATTAGGAATATGGAGAATAATAAAATGAGTTGTATTTCCTCTAGGAATCTATAATTTGGTGATGACTGAAATACCCACAAATAATTGTGTGATATTTGGGACAGAAGAGAGGTTAGTGTAAGTAAGACTAGAGATGGCTCAAGGAGGAAATAATGAACTCTTGTAGGCCTTGCTAAAGGTTCACACAAGAACTAATAATTCAGTTGAGTCTTGAAGTATGTGTAGGAGTTTAGGGAATGGAAGGTGAGTTAACAAACAAGTGTGAAGGGAGTTACAGACGTGCAGCCTAGACAGAATAAAACATCATCTCAAAAAACAAGACAAAACAGAACATGGATGCCCAGGACTTCCCCAAGGTGGGAAGCATCTTTTATGTCCCGCCTCTGGCTGTAGACTTTATGGTACCAGTTGGTGCCTGCCCTGTGTTCTGATCTGAATGCACATGCCCTCTTTCTCACACTGGAGTGAAAGGTCCTGAGCAGCGACCCACTATTTTAAATAGGAGACGCTTAACATGTGTTTCTTGTCAAACTGGGTCTCCTTTACCTATTTGGATATTCGCATCATAATCTGAACTCACATAGAGGTCTTAGTCTGATTTTCACTGCAATCGTGTGTTATCCTAAGGTAAATGGATTTCCTAAGGGGTTCATCAATGCTTGCGAAGGGAGTTAAGTGCCTCATCAAGTTCTTCATAGAGAAAAATATTGAGTCATTGATAATGATACCGTCATTAAACGTATTATAAGTCAATGGATAGATGTTCACTGATAAGGGAAACTGCATGATAGTTCCATTTGCAGAAAAGAGGGGATGCTCGAACTCCTAATACTTTAGGTAGCACTCTTTAATTGCATAGTATTGTGATGTCAAAGTCCGGGGGTGGGGGTGAAGCTTTGGATATGAGCAGGGATGAGTGGTAGTTTTCTAGCCTCCTGCTAGACTCACCTGGGAATGTTTACAGATCACTCTTGCCTGAGTTGGAACACAACTGAATTAGAGTTTCTGGGGGTGAGTCTTTGGTATCTGAATTTTTCCCAGGTGTTGTCAAATTTCAATGACCATATAATAACATTAATCTATTTAGAAGTGATTTCTGTCCTTATAGACATTCCATTCCTTATTTTCTGGAATGTCATGTAAATATAATCAAAGATTTTTTTAGCCTTTTGTACCTGGTTTCTTTCACAAAGCATGTTTTTCTTTGAGATTCTTTATACTGTTAGTTGTTAGAGTAGTTTATTCCTGTATATTGTATGAAGAATTTTGAGCAATATTCTATAGAATGGTTACACCATAAGTCTTTTCTCCATTCGTTAGCTGATGGGGCCAGTTACAAATTTTAAAAGCTTCTCAGTTGATTGTAAAGCATAGCAAGGGTGGAGAACCACTATCCCAGAGAAATTCAATGTATTACCTTATACTTTACCAAGTGCTTTCTCATGCCTCAGTTACTATCCTTGTACTTGATCTAACATGACATATGTGGAAGAAGTTAGAATTACCACCAGCTGGGCTATACACCACACTAACTGATGCCTGTGGAAACTCTGGGTTTCATCTGCTTAACAATCATTTTCTACTTGATATTATCTTTAAAATGCATGCATTTTTCAAAGACATAGTGAGTTATTGTCACACACATCCTACTATTCCTATTATTGATAAGGCCTGGAAATTTTGGTGGAAGAGTTTCTTTTATGAAAAAGAAGTTACTCACATTCCAAATCATTTTCTCTTACCCATAAATGGAAAATCCTTGTCCATAAAAAGTGAGTAGTTTTAGGCCTCATGATTACTAGACTGTCTAACATGTACATATTTCTGACCACTTGGAGAGTATGATGAGTATTTCAGTATCCAAGTCTATAAATTATTATTAAAAACAATTTACAAAGGCGCAGACATTTCTTTCACAAATGCTTGGTTGTGACCATTAATCGGTGCCTCGCCGGTTGTTGAAAAGCAGCACTTGGAACCAATAGGACCGAGAATATCCTAGAAACTTCAACATCACAATCAAATAGTGTATTTGTCAGTGTGTGTTTAAGAGTAAGTACATGCCAAAGATGTATTGGATTTATGAATGAGGAATCCAAGGAAGATAAAGCTATTTCACTAAGCATAATTTCTGTGGTGTTTAGAAAATTCAATGTATTGTGTAACACTGGTCATTAACATTATGTAACTACTAGGTGTAGAAGGTTCCAATGTGGCAGCTGTGTACCCTGTTGCGTGCTCACCACCTGAAGTCTAGTCTCCTTCCATCTCTCTGTATTGGACCCCCTTTACCCACTCATCCTTCCCAGATCTCTACTGCCCCTCTGCCAACCACCACAGTGTGGTCCACGTCTAAGAATTGGTTTTGTTTTGTTAGTTCATTTGTTCCTTTTTGCTTTATATTCCACATGGGAGTGAAATCGAATGATTGTTGTCCATTTCTGTCTGACTTATTTCACTTAGCATAATACTTTCAAGATCTGTCCACATTGCCTCCAGTGGCAATATTTTATTTTTTTCGATGGCTGAGTAGTTTTACATTGTGTATATATATACACGTCAATACATTTTTTAAAAAGTGAGTTTCTGGGTTAGTTTTTTAACTGCTATAATGTAATAGATTATGGTGTTGTTGGGTAAATAATGTGAATGTATCCTAACAAGACAGCTGGGGACCCCGAAGACTTCATGGAGACTTTTGCAAGAAGCATGCTTACTTGAGAACAAAGGATTGAATTTGGCTTACAGATATCAAAACACCCTCAAATGGTGTTTTTCTGACTTAAGTTGAACCTGAACTATTCTTTCAAATGAACAAGGTTATGTGATGATGAGGCAAAATCAAGAACACCCTGAGCTATGAGTAATTTTCACTGATGTTCTTAAATAGTATAACCTAACTGTACCCTAAAAATGCAACTACTGAGAACCAGGCCCATTGGGTCTGACACTGTCCCTAACTATTACAACCTCTTGTCACCTGGTATTCCAGTCTCTCTTGTCTGCACCTTCACAGAAATCCTTTCAAGGGTTACTTTTTTACTCTTGGAAAGTTAATGGGTGATACTCATCGGATTTGAATGGTTCAAACAGTTAGAGAGACTTATTCCTCATTCCTTTGCAGGTCATTTCAGTCAACTCATTGCAAAAGTCCTTTGTTTTGGCAACCAAAGGAAAAGAGGGCATTGATTTCCATGGAGGTTGTTACTGTGCTCTTCCAACATACATGCACACACAGGAATAGTATTGGAGGCATCCCTGCTTTCTAAGGATGTGCCAAATCTCACCAAGATAGCAACGAGGTCATTCTAAAGTGAAGGATAACTGTGGGTCCTTTTATAAATGGGAAAAAGAACTACCGCAGGAATTAAAGAGAGTCTAATAAAGTGACATAAAATGAGGAGAGGGAAGATATTCTCCCATTTGCTTATGAAAATCATATTTCATGGTAATCTAATTAAATAGTTTAAGACTTGTGTGCTGGGTTGATGGTGTCTCCTCAAAATACTCATGACCTTCCTGGAACCTCAACAGGTGACCTCATTTGGAAATAAGATTGTGGCAGATATAATTAGTTAGGTAAGTTCGTACTGGAGTAGGACAAGTTCTTAATCCAGTATGACTTAGTGTCCTTGTGGGAGGCAGAGAAGACACACAGAGACACAGAGGAAAGAAATTCATGTGAAGACTGAAGCAGAGGTTGGAATTATGCAGCCACGAGTCCAAGAGAGCCACCAGAGGATGGAAGAAGCAAGGAAGGATCCTCCTGCAGAAGCATAGGAGGGACCATGGCCCTGCCAACACCTTGATTTTTTAATGTAGCTTCCAGAACTGTCAGACAATACATTTGTTTTTGAAGCTACTCATTTCCTGGTACTTCGTTACCATTGCCCTAGAAAAGTAACACAGTTTGCTTCCAAATGTTTTGGCCAAAGTGAGAATTAGAGTTCTACTATTCTATAAACTAGTGGTCTAGAAGGAGATGGGAACATTTTGGGGAAAACAAAGGGAAGAGCACCTCACTTCTTCCCATTCATGACTTCCTCACAATGCCAAATGCTGTGACCTATGCACTATTTGTATCAGGATCACCTGGGCACTCAAAAGGCAGGTGCTCCGTCCAGACCCAAGCCTGTTGATTTGATGTGTCCCTGGTTAGGGCCCAGGGATCTGCCTTTTACTAAGCTTCTTATGTCATTCTTTTGAAAGCTAGACTTTTGGAATCATTACCAAGCAGAATCCTATCTATTATCCTCTTTCAGAGATCATCAACCCAAAATTCATCTATTCACTGAGGTTCAAAAGGAGCTTAATCCTGCCCTCAAATGTAAATATGGGATCAAGTATAATCCAAACATCAGACAGTATCAGTGAGCCACTGAGACCACAGTCTGTTACCAGGACACAGAATTTACCCACAGCATACATCCAAGTGGCTCTTAATTTTCTTCTTGCTCTCCAACTTATATGGCAAGTAATGGCAACGAGGAATTGGTCCTCTCACGTTGCACTAAAACCATAGCAGCTGGAACTTGGAGACGATGGAGAAGTATGGAATCTAGTGAATCATAAGCTGTTACCTGTATGGTTTTCTTCATTAACCCTTTGGTAAAAATAAAATTCCCATGGCTTCAAAATAGATTTAAAATCATTACTGAGTTCCAACTGCAGATGGCAAAAAAAGAACTCCTCTGGAGAGAAATCCCATTTAACAAGAGCTTTACCATCACATCAATCTGGAATTACATTTGCATTAAGTAAATGAGGCAGATAATTGGTTAAAGGATTTGAAATGGAAAGTCTTACTCACTCCTTTTGTATTTTAGACCATCAGGATCCTTACATTTTCATTATGCACATACAATCTGTATAAGTGAGATAACTCGTGTATGCTTCACATACATGTAGAAGTTTGGGATAATGATGACCAGCTTTCCTCTTATGTCTCTTCCAAATTGTTTTGGATTGTGGAAAGCTTAAGAAGTACAGAAAAGACAAGAGAATAATGTAACCATTACCTGTGGAGAGACTCTCCAACATTAACAAACCTTATGATATTTCTCTGTAATGTTGTCATGAAGGAAATGCATAGAGCATTATGGACAAAAAAGCCCACAATTTGTTTGTAATTTGGGCTATAAGGCGTTCTTTGTTTGCTTCCTGACCTCCTTTCCTGGCCCTCTTCGCCGTCTCTCTGTGTTACGTTAATGTCCAGCGCTGTGCATGGGATTCCTGCTGCTGTTCACTCTGCTTCTCTTCTGGAAGTTTGTCCTGTCTTTTAAAACAGATTTTATCTATTAATATTTGTATATTTATATTTTATTGTTTGCATATCTAATGTGTTTTTCTACTTATTTAGATAATGCTAGATAATACATTCTTGAAAGATCTAGTTTGACCCAATTCTTCAATGTTTTTTAGCCTATTTGTTAATGACATTTAAAGGATATTGAAAATCCCTAATGAAAGAATTTGGAGGTGTTGGTTTTGAACACAGTTATGCCAAAGCATTTATATGCTCAATCCTTTATACCATTTTCAGTTACACAAAGCTTGATGACTGATGTAATTAAATCCATAGAATTTAGGTTTTCAGTTTTACTTTCACTGTCTTTTCAAAACATTTTTGTGGTTTGATCATTATCAATTAACATCAGAAAATGAACTCCATCTTCATTTTTTGAGATTTATATGTGGCACTGTGGTATAAATGAAGCAACGCTTCCCAAAGGTAGTCCTCCTTATTTAGGGATGTGATTAAGTTTAGGGCTCACCGAGATCTGAAATTGTTTATTTTATTTGGGTGTCTTCTCAGAGTACACTGAAAAATATTTGAAAAGTATCTTTAGTGGAATACACATATATTCCATGGTAATATCTTAGAAAAATACATGCCTTTCTTATAAGAGAGGGAAGATGTAATTATATGTATGACATGCATAAACACATATACACATATATGTAATTTCATATATAAGGAACATCTTCTCTTCTTCACCTTCATAATCATTTTCTGATGCAAGTCCTTTGAATGTGCAGTGAGCTTTTGCTAGGTTTCAAAGAAAAAATAACCTAAAATGCGCAATAAATTCTTCATGCACATTGGTCTATTGCATTAAGTGTTATCTTGACATTCACGACTCTTGTAATCTTAATGATTCTGGGCATTTATCCAAAACTCTCTTGCCTTCTCTCACTCTGGAAGGTTAAAAGGCAAATTCATTGAAAATATATCGGGTTTTTGTACATCTTCAGCGAAACTACTCCATGAAATTCTGGTCTTGAGTTGTATGTTATCAGTACTGTTTGGCACTTCTACCTACAATTTTGTAGAAGATGCAATTGTAAGCTACTGCAATAGTTTCATAAAACACTGTGACTCTTTCTTTGAAGCCATTGTAGTTCTTTAGAGCTGATAGATCTAGCAATAGCTCATAAGAACTGAACAGTTACACGAATCAAGTCATTTTGCTAAGTTTTAGAGTTTTTGATTGGGTGTAACTGTGACTTTAAAGATCATTTGGAAAAACAATTTACTTTCTATTGTGTGTTAGATATTAGCCATCTGATTGTATTTTTAAAATGCATTACAATATTAGCATTATAAAAAGGAACAAATGCTTTCTTAGTATTTTGGAAAATAAAAACAATAGCAATAAAATACAGTTGAAGGGAATGGAACTTTCACCCACTGCTGGAGAAAGCATAAAATAATATACTTTTTGTATGGAAGTATATTGGCAAGACCAGTGAAAATATTAATGAGCATATATTTAATATAGAATCATATTATTGAGAAGTAATCCTACAAAATATTTATATTTGTGTGCAAAAGGACATGTACTATCAATATCCATTAATAGTAAAATTTTAAAATTCTGTATGACATATGCATTGGAAGCCATGTATGAAGTAGGATAAATATGGTAGGCCTCTGTATTAGTTTTCAACGTTGTACAACACATTACCACAAACCCAGTAATTTACAGCAATAAACATTTCTTATCTCACAGTTTCTGTGGACCAGTCACTTGCTTAGTTAAGAATTTTACTCGGGCTCTCAAGGATACAATGAAGGCTGGTTGGGCCATGTTCCCATAGGGAGGCTCATTCTGGGGAAGAATCTGAATCCTTGGCTACTTGGGTTGTTGGCCGAATTAATTTCCTTGTGGCTGTAGGACCGAGGACCTTGGATACGAGGGCTATTGGCTAAAGGTCACACTTGGCTCCCAGAAGCCAGAATTCCTGGAGGCTACCAGCAGTTCCTTTCCATGTGGTTACCTGCCCCATCAATCAAGCTAGAAAAGGCATCTCCCATAGAGTTACACTCTCATTGCCAGTGACGGACTCCCTCTGGAGTGAACCCCAACGTGTAGAGGCACTACACCTTACTGAGAACGCTTTCTCCAAATACGCGATCGGTTTTTGAGAATGTTTTTCCTTCCAAGATCTGAATTCTTGTTTTTAGTCATATTTTATTGTTTATGTTGTTACAGTGTCCCTTCATCTTCCCCCTTTGCCCCCTTCGACCTTGCCCCCCTTTCCCCCAGGCAAGCCCCACAACATTGCTCATGTCCATGACTCCGTGCCCTGTGCTGTACCTCACACCCCCATGACTATTCTGTAACTACCAGCTCGTACTTCTTCATCCTTTCACCGATTCTGTCCATTCACCTCTGACCCCCTTCCCATCTGGGCAACTATCAACACATTCTCTGCATGTGTGATTCTGTTTCTGTTCTGCTTGTTTGTTGATTTTGTTTCTTAGATTCAATTGTTTGATTAAAGACCAGCCTTTCACCTGTTTTAGGTCCCTGACGATTTTGAAGAGTTAATGTTTGGATTTTCAGCCTAATTTGGACACAAATCTCCTCCTATTTGTAGAGGGAAAAACAGGGCCTCCAAATCATCGTCTGAGGAGATATAATTTAAAAGCCTAGAACTTTGATTTAAGAGGCTCTTTTGGGTAGAGATTTTTGGTGGTATATACTTTAATCTTGACCTAAACTTCCTCTTCCTTTTAAAAATAAACTCTAAGCATTGTTTCTAGGATATAATTGTAAGTGATCGTTCCAGAAAAAGAACAGCTCTGTTTTGAAAGAATCTAGTAAGCACTGCCGAAACCTGTGTGATAGCAGGTTGGTCAGACTCTACGCGGCTAAAACTGGAAATTCCACAAGCCCATAACATTCTTTAATTGTAGCCAAGTAGCACACACAGAGGAGAGACGCCTTTCTAGTTCTAAGCCATTTGGACTGAGATACTTCATAGAATTTAGGTTTTCTTTGAAATGGCCTTAGTAAAAGCCCTATTTTAAGAATTGGCATGCAAGTTGGTGCCATTGTAAACATAAGGCTTATTCTGTTTTCCTCCCAAAATAATGTATTCCTTTGAGTACAGCTAGAAAATTCAGAATGAGCCAATGTTAATTTTACGGCTTTCAGTTCAGCCAAATGGACAGATGCTGGCATCCCTCTTTTCAGGCAAAGCTGTGGTCCACCATCTCCCAGACAGGGAGCAAGGACCGGACCTTAAAGAACCTTTGTTCACAAGAGGGAAACAATGGCCTTGATGCCCCAGAATTGATTTCCAGGGCCCGTTGGTAAAACAAGTGGTACGGTATTCCGTGACTGCAACCCGTTTCATGAATCATTCTAAAAACCTGTGTTTTCTTTACAGGCTTTAATCAACACAAAAATGTTTGCAGAGTTCTTCCATTGTGGGGAAAGAGGTGCCGACAAGAGTGTGAGTTTGCGGAGGCGTTTTGTTGCTCTGGAATATCATCTTAAAAAGGTTCTCAGATCTTAAAAAGTTTAAGGGAAAGCTTTGAAGCTATAGTTCTTTAGCAAATAACACTGTGATGTATCCAAATCACATTTATCATTATTGTGATTCAAATCTGTCTTACTTTGACAAAGTGTAATATGTTAAATTAAAACATGCACAAGGCGTGCAACCATATCGGATTACCAAAATACAAAATTCTCGATGACTGCATAGCGAGGCATCTTCCTCTCAGTTGTCCTTGTCTAGGTCCACTGACCAGAAGACACGGGCAGAGATTTCTCAACATCGGTACTAGGACATCTGTGTGTGCCTGCTTGCCTCTTCTCCTTTCCCCTGTGGACATTTATCAAAGTCTGTTCTAGCCAGGCAGTGTGCTAAAAGATGGGGATAGAAAGGTGTGTAAGACAAGGCTTCTGTCGGAGCCTATAAGGAAGTGTGTGTGTGTGTCAGTGAGGGTGACTGTAATGGAGTCTCGTAGACTGGGGGGCTTATAAACAACAGAATGTGTTTCTCACACTTCTCAAGATGAAGAAGTCCAAGTTCAAGGCACAACAGATTCAGTGTCTGCTTCCTGGTTCATAGATAGCATCTTTGCACTGTGTCCTCAAATGGAAAAAGGGGCGATGAGTTTCCCTGGGGTCCCTTTAATGAGGGCAGAGCCCTCACGACCTGATCACGGCCCCAAGGCACCACCTTCAATTACTGGCCATCACATGAGGATTGGGTTCTCATATATGAATTTTGGAGGTGCGTGTACATTCAGTCTGTAGCAACATGTAAACAAAAATTTCAGTATAGATTATGTCATACAGAGTTTTAGTCAAAGTTCTGTAGAGCATAAATGAAAAGAATAATTTCAGCAAATTTATTTGAAAAGAATAAAAATCAGAAATGACTTCACAGAAGAGGCATAATTTAAGCAGGGCATTGAAGAGAGAATAGAAAAAAAAAACTAGAAAAAGACGAGAATTCATGTAGATATTAGAAGCAGACTCTAACTCTTACTTCAGAATAATCCAAATAAATTTATAATGGGTGTTAGAATAAACTGTGAGGTTCTTTCAAATGCCATCTACCTGTCTTCCTAGTCACCCAAGATTCTCCTGGGCCTGGCGATCCCTGTTCAAGCTTTACTGTGGGACAGAGTCCGTGCTGGTAGCGTGAGAGTGTTTATGTACTTCAGGTACACGGGAGCCAGAAAAGCATTTAGAACCGCTGATTAGTACAAAACTACCATTGACACCTGAATGAGCTACAAAAATGGTTTAAAGAGTCAGCTAGCTCAGCAGGAGGGCTCATATGCAGTGACTAATGGCAAGCAAGTGCACGTATCTGCCTTGAGAATGAAGAGAGACACACAAAAGGGTTTCTCTAATAGCACGTGGGGAAAACTTTTCATTGTGAAAATACAGAGCGGTGACTTGTCTGGCTCAGTGTGTGTGTCTCTAATGCAGGTCTTCAGGGTGTGGTCCGGGACCATATGCATCAGGGTCGTGTGCAATAAAAACAGATCCCTGGAGTAATAAGCTTCGCTGAATCAGAACCTCTGGGTGGCGAGCAGTGAATGTGAATGCTGAGAATGCTGCGTGGTGATTCTTTCACCTGCTGTAGTTAGAGATGAAATGAGTGGAGTTCTAAACAGGCTGAACTCAATGCCGCTTCATCGTGGACATCTCCGCCCCTCATTTGGAACAGACTGGGGTAACGTGGAGTCGGACACAGCCACCTGCTTTGCTGAACCTCCGTCTCTTCATCTTTAAATCTAGTCCATGTGCCATTGAACTAAATGATTTTGAATTCCCTCGATTATTCATGTTTTCATCCAGGCCATAAATATTTTTCTAGGACCTACTGTGTGTTGAGCACTGCTGAATGGGAACCATACACAACCTATGTTAGGTGTGGGGGTTGGTTTCGAACCCTGCTCAGATGAAGGGCACTGTAACACTGGCTGGCCCTCTCAGAAAGAGTAGCCTGTGGAGTAAGGCTATTTCTGTCTCCGAGTGGGCTTCGAGGATTGAATTTTCTCGGTGCTGGAAGCTCTGTCTAGGCAGATTTATAATAATCACCCCTCGGTGCTCTGGGGGAACTCTCATTCTCAAGGAGTCTTCATGGATACAAGAGAGTTTATTACTCAACACTTCAAAGCACAGTGGTCAATTCCTTGAATTAATTTTTGGTACACAACAGACACTTAAAGGCAAAAAGTTCCGTTTGGGACTCAGAATAAGGAACTTCTGGACAGAATGTAAACATCTACAGAATCCAGGAGAATGCATTATACCAAAAGCCCATGGAATTCTGAAGGTGCAAGACTGCATGCTAGGGTCTTTAATGAACACCGTAGGCATTTTATGGATTACATCTCTGAATATCCTCATTTTAGAAAATAGATGGTAACATGCGAACTTTGGGGACACGCCGACAACAGCCAGTCGCTAGCACCTATCGACTGTGTTTCCACCGGAAGTACAATGTGACCCCTGCCTTACACCAGCACGTGAATTCAAGATGGATTGATGGTCTAAGTAGGAAATGCAGAATTTTTAAATTAGAGAGGAAAACATTGCGACTGTTTTAATATAATGACCGTTGAAGTAACTGAACAAGGAGGCCAGTAGTCTGAGGTGGCTCTAAACACCTCGTCAGCCCAGGCAGGGGAACGGAAACCTCCGCCAGAGTCAGTGTCCTCTGATCTGAGAAAATACGACCTCAGCATGACCACCCCCATGCAGCACACTAGGCTTTCTCTAATGAGGCGACTGCTTCAGCTACAGCCAAGGAATGATTTTCCTGCTTTGGTTTTGAGTCTTCTCTGTGGGAACCACCCCCCACCCCCACTGCAGCGACTGTCCGGGCAGCTTTCCTCACCGCCTTTGGTTTGGCACTGCCCGATTCAGATCAGTGTGCACGCAAATAAAGTCTTGAGCATTCTAATGCAGTTCAGATTACCCTTCACCAGTGTACAGAAAGATTGGTTGAACAAGACACAATGCATAAATAACGCAGGAAAAAATTTGCCCTGGGGATCAGTTTTTACTGACCGTGGCAGGTGACTCTGAAGCATTATGGCTTGGAGGACACTCTGAGGGACCCTTCAGAGACACACACACTAAGGCAAACATCATTTACACATGTTCCCTCTGACGGCACCTATGGGATACTTCATAAACTCAGGGGGCAGTATTGAGGGCTAGTCAGAGAAGGGGATGTTTAAAAAAAGTGGCAAAGCCCTGGCTGGTGTAGCTCAGTGGATTGAGCATGGGCCTGTGAAGCAAAGGGTCGCTGGTTCGATTCCCAGTCAGGGTACATGCCTGGGTTGCAGGCCAGGTCCCCAGTAGAGGACACATGAGAGGCACTCACACATTGATGTTTCTCTCCCACTCTTTCTCCTTCCCTTGCCCTCTCTCTAAAAATAAATAAAAAAAATATTTTTAAAAATGTGGCAAGCTTCAACTTCTGTTGACCCTGGGGCTCAGGGTTGCTCTTCCTCATTTAAATCACAATGCAGCAACATCCCTTAGGGCCAGGAGGATTCCAGCCACAATCATTGTGTTTCTTAACCTGGGGTAAAGGTTACCTCATAGGCTTACAAGCCCTTAGGAGTGGGGAGGGGTAGGCATTTTCAGTTTTCCCTGGATTTGCGGTGGATACAGCTCCTGGCATTCAGGAAACAGGGACCAGGAATGCTAAGGGCAGGGCACAGGACAGTGCAGAACAGGAAGAACACTTTTGGAGCAACTGAGTGGCGGATACAGCTGCAGTACAAATCTTTTCCTGGAATGAGATTGTTGTCCCTGAGCACCTTCTTGTAGTAACATGCGGGGTCACCGTCAGTAATAACGATGCCTGGGCGTTCAACCAGAAATCACCACCAGGAGAAAGCCAAGCAGGTGGGCACTGGAGTTTTGGTGGAAGCACACAGGTGGGAAGCTCTGTGACTTCAGGGAATTGAGACAATGTCATGTGGCTTGTGGGGTGTTCCTCTTCTAAGCCCGATATTGCTGGATCTTAATGAGGATACTTTTCATGGGGTCTGTGAGCACCGACTTGGCCCTAGACATGTCCATGTGGCAGAAGAGACCAGGGTGAAGGTGAGAGGAGGGTTCTGTGTCCCAGGCCTTGTGTTACACACGTTGTTACTATCTTGCCCACCTTAGAAAGTACAGGGGCCATGAGGCTCACAGAGGCTAGCGCCAGGGATCAACACAGCCTTTCTGACCAAAAGGCTTTGCTGTTTATATTTCAACATCATTTTGAAATAGGTGTTATTATCTCCATTTATCAGTTAAGGAAGCTAACAGTCAGGGTGTTTAGGTGACATCAGTGAGTGCCTGAATTTTAATCTGAGGCTTTCTTTTTATTTTCCAAATAGTCCATATGTGTAGTTTTTATATTTGTTTTTACCTTAGACTGGTGTGTGTGTGTGTGTGTGTGTGTGTGAGAGAGAGAGAGAGAGAGAGAGACAGAGACAGAGACAGAGAGAGACAGAGAGAGAAGAAGGGGGTAGAGAAGAAGAAACAGAATATCTGCATGTTTTTGGTTTGAAATTTTAAAATAACATTTAGTATTTTTATCACTTTTTTTAGTTGGAAGCGTTACTAGAACAATATCCTAGCTTCCCTACCCATTAAGTTTTTACTGAAGCTAAAAGGAATAAAAGATGTACATGTAGTTCAGTGTTAGAGAAATAAATCACTTTCTCTTAACCCAGGTAAAGCTGTGTACCACCTGCCAGCCACTCTCCCCAATTCAAATACAAAAACACCAGAGTGAAGGAATCCAGGAAATGACACTATAACTAATTATTTGGGCCTCTTAACCCAAAGTTCCAATAATCAGCCATGTGTTGTCATTTACCTACAGCTCATCAGAAAATCAAATGCTCTTATGAGTTCTACACAAGTTTTGCCTTTTAGTTTTAGTTTTTGTTTTTGGATAACCAGCAGTTGTGGTTCAGGGTGATTTCTTTACTCAAACTGGACTCCAGCGGAGTGAACCAGCACCTGAGTGCACGCCTCCCAGGCTACAGAGGGTGAACAACACTGCTGTCACCGACAGAGCCACTATAGCCACCGATGCCACCATTTGGCTGGTCCTTCTGGGTAATCCTTGTCCTTAAGGAGACAATATATTTAGAATGGCTTATTTCTCCAGGGTTGGGGTGGAGCTGACAATCACGTTGCCATAATTTTATATTGTGTCTGGCTGGCTTCATGATGAAGCCAGGTTAAAAAAAAACCAACTATGAAAAACCGAGGGTGGTTTCTCTCTAACACATTCCTAGAGTGGGCGAAAGCATTCACTTCCTCTCAGTGCAGTGACAAGTTCTTTTTCATGTGGCCACTTTTTTCCCTTGTGATAAATCCAGGGTTTGATTTGAACTTGCACATTGTTTTTCTATTGCTTAAGACTTTTGTGCTTTGAAATGTTATGTGTATTTAGGAGAGGGAAAGAGTAAATTGAGTAAGTTGAGTAGCGATGTTTTTTTAAATTGCAAATTTCCTAAATGACTTCCAGGTCATTACTTGTTATTCATATTACACAATGAGAATGTTACAGGCAATCTTCTAACGCTGGCTGCCATGAGGGTGCGGTAGTCCTGAACATTCATAGGTCCTGTTGATCTTGTCCACGTGATCAGTTTTCAATGAAATTTACGACAATGTATATGCATAACAAACAAATATCTGAAGCTTTGGATTGCTTTCATCAATATTTACTCCCCTGTATTTTATGTTTGATTTATGAGATGCCTGTATGAATTAGCATGGGTTACCATTTTCTATTTCATTATTATATAAAATAGTTCTTACAGCAGGCTTCGTTGTACAAATTAGAATCAGCAAAAACAGAAGAACTTAAAAATGAGTTACATGTATACATTTAGAGTAAAAAGTCTCGGCCTTTAAATTAACGGACATTAAATATTTGCAATTTGTAAAGTACCAATTTGCTTTGTTTGTGAATGCAACCAGAGAACTGTTATAATTTATTACACGGATGCCTGGAGGGTTTGTCCCTTGTGGTGAAGACTCCTCAGTGCTTTTTAGCTCTTAATTTTAGCTGACAAAATCACTGCTTATAACAAAAGTCCCCATATTTCAGCTTCTTATACATACTAGATGTGTCCTGTGGCCAACTTATGGCCATAAGATGTAGGAGTAATATATATATTACCCCTTTTCATTTCCTTTTCTTTTAATTTGTATGAACACAAACCTAATACTAACTTAAAAAAACCCTCATATCCCTACAATAATAGGTAATGATAATTATAATAACTAACATTTATTTTTGCTATCTCAATGTGCTAGTTTGCATTAATTAAATTGACCTTCACTGCAACCTAATAAGCTAGATAATACTATTACTTGTTTTTGACTAGATGAGAAAACCAAAGCTCAGGAGATTGAATCAGCGGGCAGCAGACTGACACTCCCAATATAGGCTAACGGATGCTAGAGCATCGGTTCCTCCCTCTAGGCCACATGCCAGCCTTGGAAAACCAGTGCCAGTCAGTTAGTGGCCAGAGATCAGACGTCTCACACACATCATGTCATCCCATAACCTCCTGCCTGGCTCATGACCCCTGCAACACTGAGATGTCTATGCAGATTGAAGAAAATAAATACTTACTAATAACCACTACTTCCCAGCCCTGCGACTGACATGTAATACATGTTTTTATTTAATGTTAATCATTGTTCTATGGAGAAACATAATAAAACATAACAGTTAAGTGTAGAGATTTTGGAGACATACAAAATGATCCTAAGACCCTCTACTTAATAGGTTTGTGACCTTCTCCAAACTATATGATTTTTTGTCTCAGTTTCCCCATTTGTATAATGGGGGAAATAGTAATGCTTGTATCATAAGGTTGTGAAGAATCAAAATAGTCAATGCCTGGAAAGGGCTAAGAACAGAGCTCAGCACATAGTAATGACTCCATACAACTGAGCTATAAATGTCCCTCTTACATTATGGACAAGGCTCCAAGGCTGGGGAAGCCAAGGAAGGAGCTGCTGTCACCCAGTTCCAGTTCTCCTGGAAACACTGAGACAGACATTTGGGTGCAGAAAGTATATTGGTATGTTGGTAACAAGGCCTGTGGCAGGGTGAGTGATGAGGAGGGTGGTTTGAATGGAGGGAGTCTATCTGTAAAGCAAATGCCTTTCTACCAAAGTTTGGCCGATGCCACAGGGAGCTCTGAGCTGGGATGCTCCTTTCAAGTT
The DNA here is from genome assembly GCF_014824575.4 of Sturnira hondurensis. Lineage (NCBI taxonomy): Eukaryota > Metazoa > Chordata > Mammalia > Chiroptera > Phyllostomidae > Sturnira > Sturnira hondurensis. The sequence goes on from NW_028092868.1 coordinate 7,854,865, forward strand.
GTCTCCAGTGAGACAGGGCCTATCCCTTGGTACGCACACTCTGACCACTCGCTGGGTGTGAACAGCTCCAGTACAGGCATAACACAGGGCGAGGCAGCCCTCTCTGGCGGAGGGTGGTTTCCAGAGAGCCCTCCTCTGAGAGCCCACAGGAGCCTGCTCTTTCAGCCACTCGGAGAATCAGTGCGTCCTTAGTGGGGGTTGTACCTGGCAGCACAAAACTGCCCAGAGCACCAGCACAGGTTCCCAGGTCGTAAGTGAGAGAGCTGGGCGGAAGTCAGGTCCTCAGGGCTTGCCCACTTCCTCTTCCTGCGGTGGCACGAAGCCTCTCCTACAACCTATGAGAAGTAACCCCAGAATAGCATTGGAGGGAACCCAGGTGAAACAACCCTCCTCAAATGTAACTAAAGACAAAAGAAATTAGGAGAACTTATGCCATCATTGGGCAGTATTTATCTTTTTTCTCCTTTCTTCTGGATAAGGCTTTGCACAGAGGCTATGTTCCCTGGAGATGGAGAGGTATAAAGGAAGAACCATACACAAAGCTACTGAGATGGATGGGAGAATTAAATAGTTGTGCAATTCCTGGCTTATGTTTTCATATTTGATTTTTTCCCAGGCGAACTCTTAGTTTTCTATGCCATGAGTTGAGTCTCAGGCAAGTAAACCACCCGTGTTTGCGCATGCGTTGCTAAGGATTTCCCCTGCTATGCTGCGGAGGCGGCGTACTGAGGCGGACAGCCGTGAGCCCGGGGACCAGGACCTGCTGCGCCTGTGCCACCCCTCTGTCCTCTGTGTAGCTCCATCAGGCCTGAGGAGGCACTGCTATACAGGCTCTTGGGGGGAAAAACAGTTTGAACATCTCACTGCATGGGAGTCATTCTGTAGACAGAGTGTGCACACTAGTATTTGGTAAAGAATCTCACTAACTTGTACAACTTCTCTGGGACTTACCATATTATTTCCTCCTTTCTTACAGAAACATCCCAAAGAATGCATGTAGCAAAAGGCTGCCCTGTGCTCAATGTCTGTCCATGGCCTTCTCCATTCCTGTTTCATTTTGTCTCTTAATGTCTAGGGATATCCACGGGTTTCTTCCCTGTGCCCAGGCCCATCCCCGTTCCTACATCAATCGTTCCTGTTTCTGAAGAGTCCCAGCAGCTCCAACTACAAGAGAATCTAGACTCATATAACATTGTAAACCCTCCTCGTCATCTGATGCACAATGAGCGAGGCTGCTCCTTGGTGTCCCTCTCTCCCCTTTGCCATGGTGCTGTCTCAGAGGTCTGGGACTCTGCATTGATCTCAATCCTGAACACCCATTCTACCGACCACCCTGAAACCTCTCTGCTTTATTGCTTCCCTGACCTACAGCCTAGCTCCTGTCTGTCTCTTTCCTGGGAAACCAGAACTAGAAACTTCTAAGAAGTATCTTCTACCTTCTCTCATACAATTCAGTCCACGCACAGCCTGCCTCCTTGTCCCTCCTGGGATCTCACCTTGACCACCATCTAGGACCACCTTGCACGGCACTTGTCTGGGCCATGCTTCATCTCACCCTGAATCAACTAGGTCCCCTCTTCAGGATCGGACTAGACAGGCATGTGATTTTCCCTTAACCCTGTGCTGGAGTAAGCTCAGGAGATAAAAGGAAGAACTGCACTTCTAGCTANGGGGACCAGGACCTGCTGTGCCTGTGCCACCCCTCTGTCCTCTGTGTAGCTCCATCAGGCCTGAGGAGGCACTGCTATACAGGCTCTTGGGGGGAAAAACAGTTTGAACATCTCACTGCATGGGAGTCATTCTGTAGACAGAGTGTGCACACTAGTATTTGGTAAAGAATCTCACTAACTTGTACAACTTCTCTGGGACTTACCATATTATTTCCTCCTTTCTTACAGAAACATCCCAAAGAATGCATGTAGCAAAAGGCTGCCCTGTGCTCAATGTCTGTCCATGGCCTTCTCCATTCCTGTTTCATTTTGTCTCTTAATGTCTAGGGATATCCACGGGTTTCTTCCCTGTGCCCAGGCCCATCCCCGTTCCTACATCAATCGTTCCTGTTTCTGAAGAGTCCCAGCAGCTCCAACTACAAGAGAATCTAGACTCATATAACATTGTAAACCCTCCTCGTCATCCGATGCACAATGAGCGAGGCTGTTCCTTGGTGTCCCTCTCTCCCCTTTGCCATGTGCTGTCTCAGAGGTCTGGGACTCTGCATTGATCTCAATCCTGAACACCCATTCTACCGACCACCCTGAAACCTCTCTGCTTTATTGCTTCCCTGACCCACAGCCTAGCTCCTGTCTGTCTCTTTCCTGGGAAACCAGAACTAGAAACTTCTAAGAAGTATCTTCTACCTTCTCTCATATAATTCAGTCCATGCACAGCCTGCCTCCTTGTCCCTCCTGGGATCTCACTTTAATCACCATCTAGGACCACCTTGCACGGCACTTGTCTGGGCCATGCTTCATCTCACCCTGAATCAACTAGGTCCCCTCTTCAGGATCGGACTAGACAGGCATGTGGGTTTCCCTTAACCCCGTGCTAGAGTAAGCTTGGGAGGTAAAAGGAAGAACTGCACTTCTAACTAGAAATACTCCAAGCTTCCTCAGTCCTGTCCTGCCCTACTCACTGCTTGTCCCAGCACACCTCAGGCCAGACCTTCTCGTTTATGGTAGGAGCTAGATAGACAGCTCAAGATGAGTTAGCTTCTATGATACCTGGGCAATTTGTGCTTAATTGCCTTGCTAAATGCTGTTACATTGTGTCCTGTATTGAGTGCGGTGGAATGTGACAAGACATTGTGATGCGGTATGGTGTCCAGTACCAGATGTCTCACTGGCAATTCTACAATGCCAGGCCCTGGAGGTGTAGAAAGAAGTAAGGTGATGCCTATGCTCCAGACCCTTGTCATCTAGTGGGAAGATAGTATATTATGTAGAGCGATCTGTAGTGAGAAGAGAAAGCACTGTTATGAGGCCGAGGATTGTGGTCAATAACACCCACAGTCAATCAGAGGAAGCGTGTTCGCTCTCTGGGCTCTGATTTAGAAAGAACTCATGGTGGAGGAAAGACCCAAGCCTGGCTTTGAGAATATAGAGAATAAGCAGAGAATTCCAAGTCAGTGGGCTATTTTTTGAGCAACTGTTTCTAGTGGACTGTTTTGGGCTTTGATAGAAAACGAACACTGGAGAAATTAGTGCATGATAAATTTAATATATGACACTGATTACGAGTGCTACATAAGTGTAGGAATGAGGAAATCAAAGAGGGCTAAGAAGGTCACGCAAGAATTATTGCAACAGTGGGAATGAGACAATGTCTTAAAATATTGGTGGCCCTTGGATAATGGAGGGGTATCTGGAGGGTGAATAATGGGCTAACAAAAGAGACCCAGAGACTAAGGCAGTCACAGGGCTCGGCTGTTCTGGACACAGAACGTAATGATGAACAGCACCAACTTTCGCTCACCAAAGCATTTCAGTCTGAATGCTAAACTGGGTGATCACTGCCTGTTGACCACTGACTTTTGAAGGAATTTACTATAATCCCTTTCAATGAACATTTCATGAATGCAACTACTTGAGAGCTCTCTCTTTAAAAATGTCAACTTTACTTTGGTTTCTGTTTTAGGCACTTAACGTGTTTGCTCATTTTGTGGTATTTCTACTATAAGTTTCCAGTGAAAATGGAATGTTCAGCACAAGGTATGTGTCTCTGGCCCACAAGACTTCATTGCATGCATTACATCTACCGTTCCCCGTGGAGGGTGATAGAACGTGGGAAGCTAGTTTCTGCGGATCTGATTTCACTGTACCTTCCCCTATAGGTTTGTTGTATTACATCATAGAAGGCAGCTCTAGTTTGCATCATTTGCAGTTCCAATCTCCAAAACTAAGTTTGATGAAAAAGGTGTTCAGTAGAAACAGTTGAAAGGTGATTCAAAAGATGTTTCTTTCTTGTGGAATGTATTTCTTTGTTTCATAACAAACCTGTTAAGCATAGTTCACAGCTGCAGTTCTGCTAAAACATGAAAGAGATTAACAGGTACTAAGGGTCCCCAAAGGGGTAGATATTTTGTACTCCTTTGGTGAGTTGAGTCTTATTAGAAATACACATGTTTTCTAGACAAGAAAAAAACACAAATTTCATTTGTGTCTGTTTCAGGGGTACAATAAAGGGGTCATGATACTTAGAAAAGTAAGCAATTTCAAATTCATGGGGTTCAATTTGGAATATAATGTGCTATAGTCCAAGCCTTATGATTTACAGGAAATGAAAATAACAGTTATATCTGTTGGAATTTTTTTTAAAAACTCTTTTTCCAGATCTCTGAAAATCCTTGAATTTCTCATCTTATTTTTTCCTGCAAATAAATTTCTCCACTCCCAAGCTCCCCAAATGGCAGCTGTACAGGGAGATTACTGGCAGTTTAAATCTCAGATCAGTTTTTTTAAAGCGAATGTTCAGAGATGGCTCCATAAGCTTTTTGTTAGTGTCATTCTGTTGGATTCTCTCCCCCGGTCTTTCTGTCCCCTTTGTCACCTGGTGAACTTGGCAGTGGCTCCCAGGGGTGCCAGCTGCCTCACAGGAGCTCCCTGCCGCTCACAGGATCATGGGTGCGCATTCCCAGGTGAGGAAGCAACCTCAGGATTTTAAATTCAGCGGAAACTTGATAGTGAAAAGTAAAGAAAAAAGAAATGCCTGGGCAACCTTAGGTGGGAGATATCATTGGGTTTATAAGTTGAGATGTCCGTTTTTTTATCTGGTGAACTTCAGAAAAACTGAGGACCACCATTCTATTTGGCTTTTCTGATACCCACCCTCTGTGGATTTGGAAAGGAAAACAGGTAAAGTATTTCAAATGCATAATCTGCAGCTTTGCTGTCCAATATGGTGGCCACCAGCACCAGGTGTCTATTTAAATATATGTCAAAAAAAGCTGAGAAATAATTCTGTTAGGTGCACAAGTTACACTTCAAGTGTTCAATAACCACACGCGGCTTTTGGCTACCGTATTCGGCAAAGCAGAATTTTAAAACATAAAGCATTTTTATTGGAGGTAATGAAAATAAGCATTCTACTTCAGAATGTTCCGTAGGCAGCACTGATCTTTACTCTCTCCAATTAACATGTAATAAAGTGCACATTATGTTCGGGGTCACCCTACCATGTTCACTGGAAAAAGAGAATACAGGAAGAAGTGTGGCTACTGGGCAGGTAATTTGGGAAAAGGAAACTCTTTGGCAGGTGAAAAAGTTGGAACTACACAGCAAGAAAAGAAAGCTTTGCTATAATTACTATCATGATTCATACTAAGAGGTCTTTCTCTCCCTTCTTCCTATAAATTCTACAAATATCTAATTCCAAGATTTATAAATTTCTATATTTTCAATGTAATTTGAGAAAAATTAAAGTTAAAGTTCTAAAAGTTGGTGATTTAGAGAAGTCATCTTTTCATTTACATAATCATTATATTAAAAAATCATATTATATTAGGCTAACAGTCTATTTTGATACACCAAAATGTACAAAACTTCCAAAAAAGCAAAAAGTTCCAAAAAGGAGATTCCTACCTCCCTTTCTGACTTCGCATGCAACTTCTGGCAATTCATCCTTTCTTATTTCCTTTTCACCACACCAAAACTCACACCTATTTAGGGGAATTTTGTGGTGAATAAGTATTAAGGCAAATGTAACTGACAAGTTATCCCAGACATTTCTATTCTAATGTGAATTCCTGTGGCAATATTTTAGCTAACAATACAAATATAATGCATGAAATAACAAAGTTTTATTAATAGAAACAAACCTAGATTCAAAATTAAATAGACCAGCTGCGATGAAATGACATGTTCCTTCCGTGTTCTGTAGCAATCCATATTTCTTAAATGTCATGATTGATGTCATGTATCAACTATATGTTAGAAATTATTTGTAAAAACTTGTCCTAAAATTAAACAAATTCTAAATTATATTGAGTTTTGACATGCTCAGTTTTTTAAATATTTAGCAATTTATGTTAGATAAATATTTAGTAAGCTTCCATAGAGTCTTGGTGCTGTGGCAGGTGCTGGGAGTGGAGCTGTGAATGAGGGAAGCCAGGTCCTCACCACCTGGACCTTGTGACTTGCTTTCTAAAGGTGGAAATAGATAATAAACATGTGCATTCACTAGTAGTAAGTGTAATGAAGACAAGGAAACAATGAACACAATAGAGAACAAGGTGAGTGAAAGGGAAGAGAGTAGCCAGGGAAATCTCACTGATTGACAAAATTTCAGGACGGAAGAAGCTAGTATAAGAAACCCTGGGAAAGAATTTTACATGTGCTGATTTTAAAGTATGTCTACTCACAGCTTTCTTCAAATGTCATTCACCGAACAGCTAGAAAGAAACCCAACAAACAAACATAAAATAGGTCCCACTTTGGGGATTCAAGCTTAAGGATAATTTATTTTATTTATTCAACAACTACTTAGTGAGCGCTCATAATATTTTATGTTGGGGGCTAGAGGCTAGAAACCCCGTTCTAAGCAAAACATCCTTCTCAGTTACCTGTGAGAATGGCCTTTGAGAATCATTAGCCCTTAGGAAGGGAGCGTGTGGTCCACTGACGAGTCCCATCTATAAAAACACAGACGTTCAAAACAAAAAACACAAAAATAACATAAGTGAGAGAGGAGAGGCCTTAAAATTATATGACATGGAAAGGCCTTCCTCCTTGGTTAGACATTTCAGTTTCATCACCTGCCTGAACAACCTCTGTGATTGACAGCGTCATATTTATAGCTCCGGGATAAAAAATGAAAAGTCTTCTCTTTAATTAGATGTTTACGAAAATTATGAATGGTCAGTGTAAACGGAGATAGAGCCAGAGACTGATTTTGTTTTTGTTCATCATCCCTCCACCTGCTCTTTAAAGGCTGTAGTTTGTTACCCACTAATTGTCTCTGGCGTGGAGTTGGCAAGCGTATCTGCGAGACTCTCTCTATTGTGGTCTAGGTCAGTTTCACCCCATGGGAGAAAAGCAGGATCCGGTTCATTGAATCAAAGACCTAAAAAAGTCACTGAGGAAGTTTTCCTATAATCTTGAAGTTTATTTTGTAAACAAGTCTTCTTTAATCATAGCTTTCAAGCTATTCTGTCTCACTTCAAAGTACTTCCACACTAGCCCCAAGTCACATTTTTGGAGTATAGGCAAGGAACGGGCCTGTCAGAAGCAGCCATCATTACCATTCCTCACTGGCACTTTTAGAAAGCCCAGGAGGCTGCCGACAGTTCTCTGAACGATCACTAGAAAAATCATTCAAGAAGAATTAACCTAATCAGTGCATTCATTTCAAGATCTACCTTTGAAAAGCAAATGGGCACAGGGTCCTATACTTGGAAAGAGGGTGCAAAATGACCAAGAAGTGATCTTTTTCTTCAAAGAATCTTCGATTTCTCCAAGTAGCATGAGTGCCAAGGGGAGCACAGATTAGGAGAGATGACTCCGAGTACTGAGGAGTCCATTCAAGGAGGATGCAGCCCCATGTGATTCCATGTCCACTGTATGGATTCAGAAGAGGTGGTCTTTCTAAAATCTCAGACTGTGTGAAATGAAATGTCCATAATGACAGTAGCAACTGATTCTGATACAGAGTATCCTGTGTGCCCAATACTTTTCTAAACTCTTCACATAGATTAACGCATTCAATCCTGACACTGCCGCTAGGCTTATTGTAGCTATTCTTATTTGGGACCCTCATTTTCTTGAAGGCAAACCTGGAGCAAGGGGAGTCTAAGTCACACCAAGAGTGCACAGAGGGTTGTTGGTGAAGCAGGGATTTAATCTTGGGGCTTGGGAGTTGGGGACCACTCTCAGCATCTGAGCATGTTTGTGTTTTGTAGAGGAGTGTTGAAAAAGTAAAATGTCCGTGGAGCAGACACTACTTGTTTGGATATTCATTCATTTATTATATCATCCTGTCAGTAATGGACTGAATATTTTGTATGGCTATAGAAGCTTCTAAAATTTGTGACCCTTCACTAAAAGAAACAAACAGAAACTGTGCCAAATATTTAAGTGAAAGTGTGCAATGATGGCTCACCATTGAATGCATGATATGAGTGTCAACAAGGAATTCTGAGAGTAGCCTGCAAATCAGCAAAAAGTGAGGACTTTGTCCCTAGAGTGGCTACTGCTGAGCAGGGTGCAAGGTTCCTGTAAGCTGAACATGCATTCCTTAAAGAAACAGTGAGAACTCAGAGTACTCTAAGAATGAAAGATCTTGGGGAGTGTAGTTTACACGTATGTAAGTTGGAATATGGACCTCTCACAGACTGAATGTGTGTGTCCCTGACCCCCGATTTCACATGTTGAAACCCTAACCTCCAATAGGATGGTTTTAGGAAGTGGGGCCTTTGACAGGTAACTAGGTTTAAGTGAGGCCATAAAGGTGGAGTTTCCATGGTGGGGTGAGTGTCCTTGGAAGAAGAGGAAGAGACACTAGAGCTTCCAGTCTCTGCGATGTGAGGTCACAGTGAGCAGGCGGCTGTCTCCAAGCCAAGAAGGATGTGCCCATCAAGAACCTAATTGGCCAGCACCTCGATCTTGGGCTTCCCAGCCCCTAGAACTGTGAGAAAAAGATGTCTATTGTTTAAGCCACTCAGTCTATGTTATTTTTTTTAACCGCAGCCCTAGCAAACTAAGACATAACCCCTGGACTCGGAGAAAGGCATTGCTCTGAAAAGACAGAAATGCATTGGCATCACCATGAGGTGAAACCAGAGAACAAAACCAAGTGTATTAGTTTCTTGTGGCTGTTCTAACAAGTGACCACAAATTGGGTGACTTCAAACAAGAGACATTTATTCTCACAGTTCTGGAGGCCAGAGGTCCGGATTCAGTGTTGGGGGGGGGCGGGGGCGCATTCCCTCTGGAGTCTCTGGGGGAGAATCCCGGCTCTGCCTCGTCCACTTTCTGGTGGTTGCTGGCACTCCTTGACTTGCGGCCCTGTCGCACTAACCTCCCCCCCTGTGGTCACGTTGCCTCTTCCCCTCTGTCTGTGTCTTCTCCCTTTGTGTCTGACCCAAGTCTCCCTTTGCCTTTCTCTTTTAAGGTCACTTGTAATTTGACTTAGGACCACCCAGCTAACCCGGAATGAGCGTCTCAATCTCAAGTTCCTTCACTTGATTACACTTGCAAAACCCCTTTGTCCAGTTAAGATTACAGTTATGGGCTCTGAGAACTAAGAGGTGGCCATAATCCATGTCGGGGGTTATCATTCAACCTACTACGCCAAATAATGATGAGACCATCTGTAGCGCATGTTCTCTGGGGAAGTCCGCGTTGGGAGGCTACCGCCATTACAAGTGCCTCCTTCGCTTGAACCGCAAGCTCGGGAAAGGTGCCAAAGTGGTGAAGGAGTGTTTGTTCTCACTGAACGTATGCACACAGTGCACATAGCCCTGGGGCGATGCCTGGTTTGCTGGAGTCGGTAAGTCCTTAGGTCGCAACACTATGTGAGTAACAATGAGATCCACTTTCCTGTGTTACAAGGATTCCCTGCTAGGTTTGGTGAATGAAGATCAATAAAACATGGACGCTGCCCTTGATGGGTTAGCATGTGACAGGGGAATGTGGTATTAGGTTCAGAATGAATGTACTGAAGGCTGGTGTGCTACAGAATGTGGTGTTCCGGTCTGTGAAAGCATTCCTCGTCCTGTAAGATTGAGAGAGTTCCTGGTCTTTTGTCATTTCTGCAGCATCAGTGTTTGTCACAGACCTGGAAGTATTTAGTGTTGTAAGCTGTAACAGCAAGTTTGTTGTGTGAATGAGCGGATGTTTGCCCCAGGGATGCTGTTTCTATCTGGAAATCAGCAAGTGGCTGATACTCTATTCAGAGCACAAAGTCAGAGTAAGGGATTTAATTTAAAAACAGTCTCCCAACATCTACGTTACATGTTATACTCGAGAGTTCTTATCGCGTAAATCTCTAGGCCTAGGCAAGCTCCCAACTTTTATTAGTTCCTAGTTATTCTCCATGCCTTTTCACTTTGGACAATTTATTTTCTCTCTTCTCGGGAACATATGCCTCCCTTTTGAATCAAGGAAGCTGGTGTGTTTACATAGCAACATGTTCCTGTGTATTATGGAACAAAGAGACTGAAGTGATTAAATGATATAGGGCCAGGGCATTTGGAGTCCCTGAGGGACCATGGCTTCAGTAACAGTGTCATTGTATTATCTCAGTTTTTGGATAGACATATTTAGGGAGTTGAAAAAAAACATAAAAATTGAAGTTAGAAAGCCCAAATTTCAGATCTGACTCTCTCAAGTACCACCTCTGTGGCTGTGGACAAGTCCCTTCAGCTCTCTGAGCTGCAGATCATCACTTATAGGATGACTACACTATCAGCGCATGCAGTTTTTAGATAGTGTAAGTGAAAAACGAGGAAAACAAAGGAATGCAAGCTATTTCTCCTTATATCCCAAGGATCACTCCTGATTCATAAATCCTGTCTCTCATCATAATTTTGTCTTAGAACAGAGTCTGGTCTTGAATGAGGCCGGGTAAGCCAATGGGGAAGGCAGATCCTGGCATCAAAGTGCTCTGTACATCTCCAGGTAACGCAGGCTCCCGTTAGCCAGGATACATGGAGCAAAACCAGATTCACACACCAGAGGCTGGTGCGGTCCTCCATATCACACTGTGTCTGCTACTTGTGCCTTCAATTGCCAGTGTCCATATACCCACAGATGCTCCTAAAAGAAAGATGTCACAGAAGCTCTGCTTGGTTTAATTCTTGGATTCCAGAAGAGATGTTCATTCTATGTGCTCTTTCAAGATAGCCAGTTGACTTGCATCCCTACAAATCACCCCCTAATTTATGCTGTTTATGAGTTTATGCTGTTTATTTTGTTTGTGGGTTCACATCTGTTCTGCCTACTTTTTGAAATAGATTTGAGGCAGCTGGCATATACTTTTCAGGAAACAGAAGCAAAACAGTTTCTAATGCAAAGCACCTCTGTATAGTACATTGCTATAGCCCCAGCTTATTAATCTTCAGGACATAAAACAAACTTGCTTTATTAATTGCCCTGCCAAGAAGAAGAGGCACTATGAAATGTACTGTATGATGTTGCTATCCATTCAACTAAATATTTTAATGAATGACTTTATAGTGTTTGTACCCTGCAGACTTTTAAAGTTAAGGGAATATTGAAATAAAAATAAGAAGGAAAAGTAATCTTGTGGATGTGATTACCTGCCCACGGGTGGTAGCAGCAGGTTACTGCAAAGGTCACCATGGCTAAGAGTAGTGGGTTTACCTGTGGCTTGGGCACAGCTGGCCTGTGTGCTGGGGCTAAGTAATCTACAATTCTAGAACCACCCTGCTTCTTATTCTCCCAGAGAAATTTGTTACTTACAGTCATATCAAAGGGCTTCTTCTGGTTATCACTGAGAGCTTCCTGGGGAATTAGCATTCTCTGTCACGTGACCCTTCTTTCCTCCCTTCCTTCTTTCCTCAAGCAGCAATGAATACGCAACGCCTCCTGGGCTCACCTTCTAGCATTTCTACTCTGTTTAGGATAACCAGGCCTTATATGTTTCATTCTCTGTAATGACAAAAAATAAATGCATGTACAAAGAAGTGTTTTTACTTATATTACAGCAAAAGAACTTTTCCTAGAGGATTATGCACCATAAACAACAACATGGTAAATATGTAAGCGACCTTCGTCTATGCAGATGTTTAGAGTTGGAGAGAAAACGACAGATTCAGAAGCAAAAATGAGCTGAAGATATGTTTTATTGAACTTTATGTATTTAGATCAGAATCTCAAAATGTAAAGATTAAATATACAAGCCAGATATTAAGGAGTTCATGAAAATATTAGAAGAGGTGACAGTAGGCCCACATTTTGGTGTGGCTACAAATTGCATTCCCTCTCCAAATGTGGCTGGAGTTCATGACACTCCTAGCATGAAGGCATGAGACCTTGGTCATGGTCACATCATTCATCAATGACATGTGCCTCTGTATTTGGGATCCCCATATAACCTGCTTTATGGACACCAAATGACATATGTGTATGAGGTGTTTTCATCGCTGGAGGTTTTCTCTGCGGCACTCATCATAGGCATCTGTAAGTAACACAGTGCCTACAGGAAGGAAGCTCTATTACCATTCTAAAGCCATAGGAAACTGTTCGGTGTGTTGTGGAAATGTAGCTCAGTGGCCATGTGGAAAAACCAGTGGGAAGCAAGTTGGCACACAGGACCATGCCCATGGAGAGGTTTTCCCATGGGGAATCAGGCCTGCATTGTACTTAGACTGCTACGAGAGGTGCTTTTGCTAAAACTCCCTCACTCTGAATTGAGGCAGACAGTGCTTATTGCAACTTCTTAAAATCTGAGGTGAACGTCCCAAGTATGCAGTGTGTGACCAGGTCAACCACTTTCCCCCCTGATCTGTAACATCCTTCTCCTTGAAGTAATTAGCAACATTCTTTCCTTTGTTACCTGTAAAAGGTAATCACCTGCAGAGAACCTGTGCATAGTAAATGAAGACGATCCTCCATGTAATGTACCCAGAAAAGCAATAAAAGCCTGTCCAGGCAGGGGTGGGGACCCTCTCACCTTCTCATCACCACCCCCTCAGAGAGTGGCCATGCTGTCCCTTTTTTTCCACAGGACTTCTGTTGTCTGTGTGTATTTGTTCATAGCAACCACAACACACGGATCCTGCAGGCCAGGATCCGCATCACAGATCCATCACTTGTGTTTAACCACAAGAAAGAATAAGGCAAATATTTTCTTTCCTAGTGCTTGGTACAGTCAACCAACTTACCATCATCATGAATTAAGCAGGGGTGTTGGTTTTATTTCAACCAAAACTGATCTCGTAATCAGTAGTGTCATTTGGTTTTCTTAAGTGGCATTTAGAGTCGAGTTTGTAACAAACTGTGGTGTCCATTTTTGGGTGGCATATCCCTCACATTTAGTGGAAGTGTTACTTTGTGAGCTCGCTGATTTATATTAGAGATAAATACATCACAAAGGGCTTCGTTGTTAGGTTATAGCCATTGGCCACTGAATAAGATCCCAAAGAACTGAAACGTCTTCAGATAACTGGAGTGAAGGATGAATTCCTGGTCGTGCAGAACCCCCCCCCCTACACACATACTATACACACATATACATGCATATATACAAGAATAGTGTGATGAGATACATACATTTTTATGAAAGAGCTTTTAAAGACATAACAAAGCAATGTTGCCCAGGGCAGCATCAGAAGGGCATACTTACGATTATGATACACAAGTATTACACTCAGGTAAGTTTCTCCAAGAAATGCATTACCCTATCCAAAGATCAAAATGTACGTTCATAACTCTCCCACCATGCACACATTATGCCCCTCCAAAAGCACAGAGAACTGTTAGTACTTTGCTCAGGTGGGACATGAAAGTGCACAGACAATGAACAAGGAGCTCTCTCTAACATAATAGGAAGGGAAGGTGCTAGTGATTTCTTGGGTTCAGAGGAGTGAAAAAAAAAGCTGAAATGAAAAGGAAAGCCTTCTGGGGAGAAGGCAGTGGAAGACCCAGCTTTATTTTTCACATTAAAATTGAGAATGCATTCATCATTATCTAAAGAACAGTTTTAATTTCTGGATCTTATTTCGCTCAACATTTACAGTAGAAACCAAATTTCCTCATAGTAGTTGAATCCCAGAATTTACTTAAGTAAGATCAGCAGTTGCTTTAACCATTTTTTAGTATGTTTATTGAAATTATTATTGGAATATCTCTTGCCATTGTTAACAATCTTCAGAAATGATTTTATTTTCACTAACATGGAGTAAGGAAAGTATTATTTGAATTTTCAGAATACATTGTTTTAGTTTCTGGAACTATTTGAGTACCTCCTAATTTGCCAAAAATATAAAGTGATTTTTTTTCTGCTTTTACTGGCAGTGGAATAAAGTATTTTAAATGCCCCCCATGTGAACAGTTTACAATGATTCATTGTTAAATAGCTATTCTGAGGTGCATACTTTCTCATTAGCATAAAACCAGCTAGCATTTGAGGCAAAAGACATTGTATATATTCTACAGTGTACAAATATTCAGCTTTGTGTGTGAGTTTTTTCTCTTTCTCTCTGTCTTTGAAACAGAGTGATGAAGCCAAACCAGACAGGCGCATATTAGGCAGAGTCTGAAACTTTGGCCTTAGCCTCAACCTCCAGGGCCCATAACAGTGGAAGTAAATTCTATTTTATAGGTTCAGGAGTCTCATATTAATATCTACCTTGTTAGTAATTATAGTCATTGGATGTGTTTCAGAAGGCAAGATTATGTTTTTAAAATCCAAATTCCTTTCATACGTATCTGAGGACCATTAATTGAAGAACCCTGTTGCACTTTTATAAAATAAAAATCTGGACATAATTGTGTTGCTTTATAAATCCATTTACAATTTTTTCCTTAAAATCTTTAAGCTTTAAATAAATGAAGTTTCAAATGAAATAGGCAGAGGCTTTATATGGATTACAGAGTTTGTGAGTATAGACTTTTATGGTTTGATTACTGAATATTTTATTTAGACAGACTACTGAGAGCTGATTGCCCCTGTCTTCAGCGAAGTAGCTCCAAAACCACTCCATTTTCCCCTTCTGTTGTCCTTGAACTTAGCGCTTTTCCTAAGACAGAGGTTAGTAGATATCCAAACATCAAAGTCAAAGGGTCATAAATCTGTGTCATAGAAGAAAGGGCTGCCAAGAGAAGCACAAACACTCATCAACACCGGTTTGACCAGAGAACACAGTTCCCAAGGTTTGCTTGCTGACCCAGCAGCAGACCATCGGGCCCTGTCTACCTTGCAGGGGGAGAAAGAGTTTACTAGTATTTCAGTAGCTAGTGAAGTAAATGCAATAATTTCTGTTAACATTTCATTCTTGATTTAAAAACACAGTTTCAATTTGGGAACAGTTTTAGATGTGTAGGAAAATAGTGAAGATAGCAGAGAGAGTTCCCATATACTGGACACCCAATTCCCCCATCATTAACACCTTAGATTATTATGATGCATTCATCAAAACTAATGAATCCATACTGATGTATCATTATTAACTAAAGTTCATAATTTATTCAAATTTTCTTAGTCTTCATCTATTTTTCAGTGCCAGGATTCCATCGAGGATATATTACTGCTCTTGGCTCTGTTTTTAAGATTTTTCTTGTTTTGATGACCAAAATCAAGATCATATATATTTTCCCATTTGAATTCTTCTAGAGGTTTAATAATTTAGATCTATGATCCATTTTACATTAAATGTATGTAAGAACTCTATATAGGTTCTTTTTCCTTTTTATGGTCTATGCATGTTCAAGATAGCACAGTGTGTTGATAATCAAACTTAAATAAATTGCTTTCACACCTTCAGGAAGATCAGTGGACTGTGTAAGTGTGAATTTGTTTCTGGGCTCTCAATTCAATGTACCATTGATCTATGTTTCTGTTTTGTCACGATACCATACCTCTTGAAGTCACTGTAGGAAATCTTGAGAGAGAGAATTTCTGAAATTGTCTCACCTAATTATGGAGACCAGAAAGTGCCAAGATCTGTATTGGGTGAGTGAACAAGCTGGAGACTCAGGAGGAAAGTCAATGGTCTAGTTCCAATCTGACTCTGAACCTGAGGATCAGAAGAGCCAGTGGTGTATTTCCCATGGGAAAGACAGAAAGTTCAAGACCCAGGAATAGCCTAGGTTTCATTTAGAATCTGAAGGCAGGAGAGAGTCAATGTCCCTGTTGAAGCCATCAGACAGGAAGAATTCTCTCGTGCTCAGGGCAGGGTCAACATTTTAGTTCTATTCAGGTTTTCAACTGCCTGGATTAAACGCACTGCTATGATGAAGGGTAGCCTGTTGAATTTAGTCTACCAGGGTAAGTGTTAATTTTATCCAAACACACCCTCACAGAAACACAAAGAACAACATCTGATCAAGTATCAGGCATTCCGTGGTCCAGTCATGACGACACATAAAATGAGCCATTATGCTTTGCTTGTCCTACTACGCTACCTAGGCCCACCAATGCAATGATGACTTAGTCTACTGGAAAGGGACTTTTTTTTTCCTCTGTTTTGCCACCTTAGGGAGACAGTGGTCAATCTCTAACTATTTAAGTATGATATTAACTGTAGGCTTTTTATAAATGTTCTTTATCACTTGAGAAAGTTCTTTTCTATTCCTGTTTGCTAAGAGGGTTTTTGTTGGGGTCCTTTATTTGTCATAAATGGGTTTTAGTTTTTGTCAAGTCCTTTTTCTGCACCTATTGATGTGATCATACAGTTTTTATTCTTTAGCATGTTGATGTGGTGGACTACATTGGTAGGTGATTGTTGAACTTGACTTGCATACCTAGAAGAAATTCCACTTACTCTTAAGGTATCATTCTTTATACTATATTTGCTAATCTTTTGTTGAAGACTTTTCCATGTACGTTCATGAGAGCTACTAGTCTATTGTTTTCAATTCTCATAATGTCTTCAGTTTTGATGTCACAGGTTTTGCCAGTTTCCACCTCATATATATTGATCCTCTATTGTTTGGGGTATGCACACTAGGATTATATGTCATATTGGGAAACTGAGCATTTTATCATTATATAAAATCTCTCTTTAGCCCTGATAATATTCTTTACATGTAAATTTTTCTTGTCTAAATTTAACACAGTATTTCAGCTTTCCTTTTATTGGTTTTACCATGATGTATTATTCTTCGTCCTTTTACTTTCAACCTATATCTTATCTTGATAATTAGATTGGATTTCTTATAGATAACATAGTGTCTTATTATTTAATTTTTAGTGAAATTTTTCTATTTTAAAACAATTTAGCAATATTTAAAGTAATAGCATTTTTAACCTTCTAAAATATGCCTAAAATCTAGGTAAAAGCAGTTGTAGCCAAAAATCAGGTAAGAATTATTTTGCTTATTATAATACATTTACAAGCGCAGAAAGATCCTTTTGATCTTTTAAAATTCAAATTTACTCTGTCTCATGTTCATTTTAATTTCTCTCATGGTATTTGGGTTTCTTGTAATTAGTTTTTAATATGTTTCCATGGATATTTGGGGTAAAATCAGAATTATAATTGTTTCTAGCTGACATAAAATTAAAAGAATTTATTGAAATAATTTCCTTTGAGGTTATATGAGAAATGTAGCCAGAGCTATAATGCATAATTTTATTAATTGTCTTCTATTATAGATAAATGAACAGATGTCTTTATAGCTCATGAGAGGTTAGTATAATTTAATGGGTACTAGCAACAGAATTTTTAATCAAGTAGGCAAAATTTCACATTCTTACTATGCCAAGTACCAGATGACTATGGGCATACTACCTGAACTTTCTGAATTGCAAATAGCAACTGAAATAGGATTCAAAAACTTAAACTATGGATTCAGAGGAATGGAGTTTTTTAACCACAATCTACCATTTATTATTAATTAGGTCCAGTTACTTAATTTCCCCCGTCTATTCTTTTATTTGTTAAGTGGGATATCACAATTTAGTTACAGTGTTTTTAATTAAATTAATTGTACACTACTTTTATTAACAAAATACAAATTAGAAGATGCCTAAAAGTGCTTACCATTATGTTTTTCCTAAATACAAGATAAAAATTGCTTTTAATTTTGGAATTAGAAATCATTAAAACAATATACATCTTTTCAGCTTTTCTCAGCCTCAATAGTTTTCTGTTTCTTTCTTTATACTTAGGGTTTCCTTCACAAATATCTCCATGGAAATCCTGTTATTTCAGTTGCCATGAGCTTGGAAAACAGAAAACTAAACAGGAGTGAGGAACTTCAAAAGATCTGACTAAGGGCCCAATGCACTGACGATCACACATGCATCTTGTGACTCATGCTGCAAGTATTCTGCTAGTCAAAGGCTTGTGGGAATAGTTTTACTTCTTGATCATGCCGTACACGAAAGCACTGGTCAGATGTGCCATTCTGGTAGGTAGGCTGCATAGCAAATGATGAGAAGGATCTAAAGCCTCTGCAGTAGTAGGCAAGGGCATGGAGATGCAACGTCTAACCTTGCTCTGCTAATTTTTCTGGGTCTGTGTTCCCGTCAAATATTCCGTTTCTTTTCAGTTTCCACTTATTATGCTTTTCAGGATTACTGTACCCAGAAAAACTATCATTTAGAATGATAGGAAAGATGCAGTAGAAAAAAAGAAGGAATTCCCACCCTTTGCGACAGCATGGATGGAACTGGAGTGTATTGTGCTAAATGAAATAAACCAGGTGGTGAGAGAGAAATACCATATGATCTCACTTACAAGTGGAACCTAATCACAAAACAAGTGAGCAAAATAAAACCAGAGACATGGAAATAACGAACAAACTGACAGTAACCAGAGGGGGGGGGGGTGAATTGGGATTCTCTGACACTGACCCTAATTCTATGTGGAAGAGCAATACTCATGATTTGATCTTACTCCCTGAAGCTTTTGTCTATTCCATCCACAAACACCTACAGGAAAAGATTCATTGTGGAAGGCATGCTTTAATGAACCTCATTAAACAACATTTGAAGGACCCTCATTTACAGAGAATCATTCAGAAAATTATCCACACCTGTCAGATATGTGCCAAAAATAATCCTAAAACAGAACATGCCCCCAGTGGAAAGGGAGTATGATATAAAAGGATATGGCCATTTGAGGACTGGTAAGTTCACTATATGTTGATGTCTAAAACCATAGGAAACTTCAAATTTGTATTAGTTTCCGTAGCCACCTTTTCTGAACGAGTAGAGGCACATCCCACTAGACCTGAGAAGGAAACTGACATAGCAAAACTTTCTACTCAAGGTAATAATTTCTAGGTTTGGGCTTTCTTCCAGCATTCAAAGCAGCAATGGGCTATCATTCACTTCAGAAACCCCTCACAGGGTAGTACAGGCACCTTCCACAGTAGATTCCATGGAAACTACATGCATCCTGGAGACCTCAATTGATAGGAAAGAGTGAGAAAGTGAACCACACAATAAAGAAGACCCTGGTGAAATATTCTGGGAAACACGTTGAAATGGGACCAGGCACTCCCTATTGCCTTGCTCTGGATTAGAATAATGCCCCAGAGTGAGCTTAAATCAAGCCCTTTCAAAATAGTTAATGGGAGACCTTTCCAAGTTTCTGTTTTAGGAATACCTGTTTGAGATTTAGAACATGGATTAAAAATCAAACAATATGTACAACATTTAGGGCGAACACTAATGACTTTGTACAAGTTTGATCATTGTAGGTCCATCTACCCATCGGATGAGTCCTTACATGCATTCTAGCCAGGAGAACAAGTCTTACTAAGACCTGGATGACTCAAGGTCCTGAATGGCAGTTAGCCAGGCAATGGACTTGTCCCTATGATGTCCTGCTGACAACACGTTCTTCTCTAAAGCTCACAGAAATCAAGTCTTGAATCCACCACCCGTGAATAAAGCTGGCACTGCCTGGGCAGGACTTGGATCTTGCAGCTTCTGCTGATACTGCAAAAGAGCTGGACCTATAGTCCTGAAGGAGATTTAAAATTCCTCTTTCAGAAAGGGACAGAGGCTCCCAAAGATAAATGACAATGTTAGTGTTTATGTTATTATTATTTTTCACCAATTGCTACACTTTATGCCCATGCTTTGTCCAAATGTCCCAGATACTGGCTTTTTCAGCAAACGTATCCCACAGCCCCACTCAGGATTATATTGTGGGGATGCTTTAGTCCCTCTAGTTCTTGATTTCACTACAATACCCCCTGTACAAGTAGGCATATGCATCCTTAAATAATTGATTTCTTGTCTACACAATAGATCTCACTTTGGAAGCTCATCCGCAACACCATGTCTTGAAATAGAAAGCAGGTTACCAACTTCACTTGTTCAGTGGGGCCATCCACTACCTACAGTGTATGTAGCCTTATGAAGACAGAAATCCTTCTTCCTTGCATAAAGGCTTCCCTGCATTTTTGACTCCCTTCTTTTAGCAGACAGCAAGAATCTTTGGTCCCAGGGATAGGTAAGACTACATCTCTCGACAGCAAGAAGACACTACAGAAGATGAGACCTCCATCATTTACCCTTGTAAGACTGCAAAGGTCCAGAGTTTTCAAGGGGAGAATTGTCACTGCAGACAGGGCACTCTGGGGAGTCTCCCCCATGGACCAAGGTGGCATGAGGTAAGGTTCTCACACTGAGCACTGCCAAAAGCTAGAAAGAGGACGGGACAGGGCCCCTGCACAACAAAAACTGGAAAAATGAATGGGCAAGGCCTGAGGTCCCAAAAGCTAGCAAGATAATTAGATAGAAAAAAGCCCTCCCCTCCTTAATTCGTTAAGACTCTTGGGCTTGAGAGGGGAGGGCGAATCTGCTTTGAGACAGGAATTCACCATTCTCCTTAGCTGGGGCACCTGAACAAAACTTTTCCTTTTGAATTTACCTTCAGCAACAAGGACAAATAAAGAGCTTCCCAGATAATAAAGAGCTAAAATAGTTCATTACCATCAAACCAGTATTACCATCAATGTTAAATGGTTTTCTAGAAGGAGGAGGAGAGAAGGAGGAGGAGGAGAAGGGAAAGAAGAAATATAAATAATAATATTGCAATAAATACATGTCTATCACCAATTACTTTAAATGCAAATAGATTAAATGCTCAAAACAAAAGACATAGGGTGACCCAGCGGATAAGAAAACATGACCCTTGCATATGCTGGGTATAAGACACTCACTTCAGATTGAAAGACACACACAGAATGAAAATTAGGGGATGAAAAACATTTTATAAAAATGGAAACAAACAAGCAAAGAGCGGGGGAAGCAATGCTTGTATCAGACAAAAACAAAAGACTTTAAAACAAAAGCTATAATAAGAGACAAAGAAGGAGGCTACAATTCCACTTCTGGGAATTTATCTGAAGAAACCCAAAGCACTGAATTGAGAAAAGATATGTTTATTGCAGCATTATTTACAATAGCTAAGATATGGGAGCAACTTAACTCTCCACCAGTAGATGGTGGGTAGAGAAGAAGGGATGCACGCACACAATGGAATGTAACTCATTCATAAGAAAGAATGAAATCTCGCCATCTGCCACAGCACAGAGGAACCTAAAGGGTATTGTGCCGAGTGAAATAAGTTAGAGAGAGAAAGACAGATGCCATATGATTTCCCTTGTATGTTGAATCTGCAAAACAAAACACATGAGCAAGCAGAATGAAAAGACTCGTAGATACAGAAAACATTTTGACAGTTGCCAGACGTAAGGGAGATTGGGACGATGGGTGGAAAAGGTGAAGGGACTAAGAAGCACAAATTGGTATTTACAGAATAGTCATGAAGATGTAAAATACAGCATAGTGAATATAGTCAATAATAAATACTGCAGCAACCACATGTGGTGTCAAATGGGTTCTAGTTTTATCAGGGTGATCACTTTGTAAGTAAAAGTCTAATCACTGGGTTGTACACTTGAAACTAATACAATATTGTATGCCAACTGTAATTTAAAAATTTTTAAAAATACTTAAAAATGAAGGATAGCAATAATGAGAAATATGTGGACCAATATAACAGGTTTTGCTTTCCATCTCTTGAAAATACAATAGACTGTTTAAAGCAAGTATAATAATATGTCGTGGGTTTTATAGCATATGTTGAAGGGAAGCAGAAATGGAGGGATACTCTAGTGAGGTGTTATACACTAAGTGGGCTTATATTATTTTTTAAAATTTTATTTATTTATCTTTAGAAGGAAAGGGAAGGAGAGAAGGAGAGAAATATCAGTGTATGGTTGCCTCTCATGTGTCCCCCTCTGGGAACTGGCCTGCAACCCAGGCATGTGCCCTGACTGGGAATCGAACCACGATCATCTGGTTCACAGGCCTAGGCTCAATCTACTGAGCTACACCAGCCAGGGCTAAGTGGGCTTATATTACTTAAGTATACAGTGGAATAAGCTAAAGATCTATATTGTAAACCTAGAGCAACTATAGAATAATAAAACAAAGTGGTAGAGCTGATAAAGCTAAAGCAAAAATAAAATCACAAATAATTTGGATAAAAAGCAGAGGCAGAGGGAAATAACAAGGAATAAAGGGAACAAACAGAAAACATTTGGCGTTATGTTACTGAGGACCATAAATGTAAATAGTCTAAATACTACAACAGAAACGCAGAGGGGGTTCACATTGTGCAAAGTAGCAAGATCAAATTTTATGCTGAGTGAAAGAAGCCAGACACAAAATATCATATAATCTATTATTTCATTTTTATTGATTTTTAGAGAGAAAGAGAGACAGAGACAAAGAAGGGAGAGAAACATTACTTTCTTGTTACACTTACTTATGTATTCATTGGTTGTTTCTTATATGCGCCCTGACTGGGGATCGAACCTACAACCTTGTCATATTGAGAACCAACTGAAGTAGCTGGCCAGGGGTATGGTTTATTTTGTATGAAGTTATACAAGTGATGACATTTTAGTGACAGAAGACAGCAGTGTTCCCCAGGGGCTGGGAGTGATGGAAGAATATTGATTCAATTGAGTTTGAGGGAATGTTTTTGAGAGATGTAAGTCTTCTATAACTTGATTGTGGGAGTGGTTACAAAATAATTCACATGTGCTAAAACTCATCAAATGGAGCACTTAGCATGGGAAATTTTATCATATCTACTTATAATTTTCAAAATGAATTGAAAAGAGTTTATGAAAGTTTGTATTTGAAAATGAGGAATGGTTTTCAAGAAGCCTTTATTTCTGTTAGATTTTTTTTGGTTTCCTGCTTTTTATATTTATTCATGAATTGTGAAGAGGAGGAAGGAATTATCAAAGTATTCAGGTTGTATAGGTATTTAGTAAATTATTCTGAATAATGTGGATTCCCAAAGAATTTGTGATGGGGGTGGGGGTTCAGTTCCTATAGCACAAGGTATTTTTTATTTTTTATTCAAATTTATACTAATTTAGCTGACAGATTAAAACCAATGGCAGTTCTATTACAGAAAGTGGTCCCAGTGAGATTCAAAAACTTTGCATACTTGAAGAGGTTATTTGGAAGAAGCTTCTCTATATTTTACAAGCCAGTGGCTTTCTCCTTCCATAGTCATTCTGCAGTTGTCTAAGAAAGGAAAGTAATTTCACAAGGATCTCTCAGAACCACCAGATTCTATTCTAATATTAGTAAGAGAGCATAAATTTGTGGTTGGTTAATATGGTATGTTAGCATCACTATTATACAAGTGATACCATTTTTTTTAAAAAGGTTAATTTATTTGAGAAGGAGGGAGAGAGAGAAACATCAATTTGTTGTTCCACTTATTCATTCTTTCATTGGTTGATACTTATATGTGCCCTGACAGGGGATTGAACCTTCAACCTTGGGGTATTGGGATGATGCCCTAACCAAATGAGCTATTTGGCCAGGGTCATCAGTGATATCATTTTTTTTAAAAAAAGATAAAACTTACACAAACATAAAGGATGGTTTGAGCTAGTATTTGAGCAAAATATGAGAGAGTATTTTAAGAACTTGAACCAAGGATCACACATGTGTATAGAAGATAAAAATCAGACCCTTCCAGAAAATGAGTTTTACTGATGGGTGGGGCTATTCAATGACATATCTTTTAGCTGTTTGCTGCTTATCATGAAATTAGTAATGATGCAAAATTTAAATTGAATCCATAAAGCAATCAGAAACAGAAAATGTGAGCAAATCTAGCAAGTGACTAGGTTCTCAGCTAATTTAAGGTCCTGGAATTCACTTAAACTAAAATAAATTGTCAGAAGTGTCCCCCTGGGTGTCCATTAGAGCTTTATGGCAGATTTAAGGACTTGGAATAGCCTCACTCCAGACCCAGGAGGCCTGAATGTCTCTTTGATCAATTATTGTGCTTCCATTAAAATATTTTACTTCACTGTAGGGGCATCTTGATTACCCTGCATCTTGCCACAGCTGTCAGATCATGGATGTCTTTTCCTTTTAAAGGTTATCACTCTTCTCTGTTAATTTGCCCAGTGTTTAAGGAGTTCAACACGTAGCTGATGCAAATTTTTCCTGCCAGACTAAGAATCGAATTTGTCCTGCAGAGAAAGATGTTCTCAATAAAATATCCTAGTGAAATTCATGGGCTATCCTCTTAACAACTCACTGCTAGAGTAACAAAGCTAGGAGCCTTAATGGCTTAGCTATGTTGACAACTCTCTGTGGTAATAAGAGTGCTTTATATATGCTGTACTACTATATTGTGATTTTGTGGTATTCTTTGCATTTCTATGTTGAAGGGGACAATCTGCTTGGAAAGCGGCCCTGTACCACAAAAGCAAGTTAACTGTAAGTAGCAAATCTCTGTTCTTCACACGTTCATGGAACAGTAATTAAAAAGTCATAATTGTAACCCTTTGGCAATGAAGTAAATGCCTACTCCTTCTCTACACTAAAGGGAAGTTATTTAGAAAATATTTTGATTTTCTGAAATCTGCAATATATGTGGAGTATTACTTTAACAATAGTACATTTAGTAATTGTTAAATGAAAGTCCTTTATTGCTACTATGTGTATTCACCTTAATATCTAGTTCTTTTTAAGATTTTATTTATCTGTAGAGGAGAAGGGAAGGAGAGAAGGAGAGTAATATCAATGTATGGTTGACTCTCGTGAGTCCCCTCCTGGGACCTGGCCTGCAACCCAGGCATGTGCCCTGACTGGGAATCGAACTTCGACCCCTTGGTTCGCAGGCCCATGCTCAATGTACTGAGCCACACCAGCCAGGACTCTAGTTCTTTTTTTACTTCTTTTATATTTTTATTGTATTTCTATGTAGGCTTTAATATTCCATTTTTAAAACAACTTTGACTTATTGTCAATTTGCATGCATTTGTTCAGAAGCCAAGCCAGTGGAATGTAACATGCGACATCTTTGTCCTGCAGGTTAGCAACATGCAACCATCACAACCTTGGAGGAAGTTTCTTGCGCCAACCAGTATGCAGGTAATTGAGACAGATTTAATTCACCCACAGAAGTCAAATTTTGTGCCTAATTGTTTTACACTATTTTTAATAGTATCAGATATACTCAATAAAAAAGTTAAGATCATAATAATATTGTAGGGTAGTAGTGAATGGTAACGGTAAGAGATGAGATATGCATAAATACTATAAGGGTAAGATCAAGAGAGGGAAGAGGTACGTTTTCAACCATAATGCTTGAGGGCTTTTTCAATGTCATGTACAAGCACCACAGTGTATGTTGCTGTCAGATAATTTAATAATCGCATTCATAGTAGTTTGTTCTTCTGAGTACCTTGAGCTTGGTGCATGTTATTAAATAATTACTTAATTTGAACAATTTGTGAATGCTATTTAACCAACATTATATTAAAGACCTATAAAAGGCTAATGGTTTATAGGGGAATCCTCAATCCTTCTGAACTCAACATTACCTCAAATTAGACCAGAATCTCAAAAAAAAATTTGTAGTCCTTAGGTGTTTTCTACAGTCAAAAGATGAAGCTAATGCGAAGAGGTAACCATATGTGTATCCATAATCCACAGATTAACCATATGTGTATCTTGTTTCTCTGAGAAAGAAAACATGTTTTTCATGTTTGTTTTTCAAAAGACAAAAAGGAAAAAAACACAAGCCCTCTGCCCAAAGATTGTGTCACTGTGATCAAAATTTGGTAGTGGAAGTAGAGGAACATGTGTTTTTTGGTTCTAAGTTTTTAATTTAAAATATTTATGTCTATGTACATTTATGTAAAACAACTTGATTTTTATTTTTTATAATTTTATCTTCATTTTTGATGTGCTTTTTCTTTGCTCTTCCCCCAGAACAGTGAACAGACAGGCCTTTCTGCGGACCTCTGCTGGAACAGAGACTGAAACTTTGTAAATCTTATGCACTAGGTGCTGACAGCAATATTTTATCACGTTAGTTTACATTTCCTCACTGGTGGGTTTGATCGCGTTTTCATCCCTTTTTGGGCATTTGGCATTGCTTTCTATTGTGATATATTCCTTTTCCCTATCAATTTACATGAACTGTTGGGGTTGGAAGTATCTTTCATCTGCATTTTAAGATGATTCTCAAAATCTATCTTTTGCTAATTCACTTGCTGTGCAACATTTTATAATTTTACATAATCAAGTATAAATGATCTTTGCATGGCTTGCGTGTTGACGATTTTGGTTGAGACCATCTTCCCCAGGGGCAGTTAATTCCTCTATTTCACACAGCCATGGTGTGGACTCCGCTACTTGTCTTTAAAATTCTTGCCGTGTTTCTTTCTCACGGCAGTAAACCCTCTAGAGTTCCACCGTGCCAATGATTTCTCAGATGAGAGTTCACTCGACAAGCTGCCTTGTAGCTGTGGCATTCAGCTCTATTACACAGGATGTAAGCAGAATGCCATCGTGGTTTTAAAAGAACTGTGTGTGTGGCCACCTCTTATCTTTCTCCCCCCATACAGGCTGGAAGGCTTGTGAGTTTACTTCGGACCATGAAGATGCGGGCAATACTCAATGACTGGAAAGTAACTGTGTGGAAGGAGGGCTGGTTTTAGACATCATAAGACCATGGTACACGCCCCAGATTCCTCTGGGAGAGAAATAGTCTATCTTGCTTAAGCCATTGTAATGTGGAAAATAAGTTACAGCAGCCCCAACTATATCTGAAATAATATAGCAAGCCAAGAATCCCCACGTGTTCTATATTTGGAAAGAGTATCCGTTGGGACAAAGGATGTTTGAAGAGAGTAACATTATTTGGGATCCCGCTGACACAAGACGATTGATTTGCCTCCATAATTGACTACTTAAAAAATAAGATTTATCCCATTATTTTCCAGTACACTATTTAATGGTTCATTAATATTTCTGTATTTATTCAGGCACCTAGTAATTATTTTTCTGAAGCAGTACTAACAGAAAGCCAAAGAAATCCAAATAGTAACTTTGTGAACGTGAGTTATGGGCTCAGAACCGAGTTTGACATTTTCAATGGTGGGTAGATTTCCTGAGGCAGCAGGAACAACTGGCATTTAACACCTGTTTGCTTTACTTAGTAACAACATGTACTACTCTTAGCAAGAACGGCAGGCTCACCCCAGACTCTCCCAGCAAACAGATCTTCACACATTCTAAAAAGAGCATTGCATCTAAAAATATAATTTTATTCTCTTAAGTAGTAATTTTTATCAATGCCACTCAAATCAATATTGATATTTTATACTGATTTTTTAATTTTAATAAAAGTTTAATTGGAACAATGAAATTCAGTGTGGTCATGGTCAACACTTTTCTTTTTTTCCCTCTTGCTAATATATCATCTCATCCTAATTTTTCAATGATGGCTTTTTCCAGAGCAATTTCAGGTACTTTCTCGCTTGGCCCTACATTTCCATTTAAGATAATTATCTTTTTCCACTCTTCCTGACATCCGGAGCTCAATTTGTTTCTCCTCTGTATAAGAGGAAACCCTTTTGCTATTCTCTTCATATTCCAGGGCCAGCCAATAGAAGTATTATGTCACCACTCCAACTTTCTCAGAAATTCTGGAGAAAAACCTAGACTTATGCAGAGAAGATAGATTAGCTTATTCGTGACTACCTCCAAGGCAAGACTGGGTTAGCTTCTTTTTCTTTCTCTGGAGTTGCCTACCTCATGTTTGGGCTGGAAGGGTGACCATTGGCCCCCGCCTCCCTCTTGACCCACACGAGTGGAAGCTAAGAATGTATTTTTCTAAGGCAGGTGGGTGCCGTTCTGTATGCGTTCTTGGCAAAATTAGCTATTCAAGTCCTCTGCTCATTTTTTAATTGGATTGTATTCTTGCTCATGAGTGGTACGAATTCTATATATTTTGGATATTAGCCCTTTATCAAAGATATAATTTGCAGATGTTTCCCCCCATGGAAAAGGTTGACTTTTCATTTTGTTGGTGGTTTCCGTTGCGGTGGAGGAGCTTTTCAGTTTGATGTGGTCTCACCAGTTTACTTTCGCTTTTGCTGCCTTTACTTTTGGTGTCAAATCCAAAATATCATTGCTAATGTCAAGAAGGCTTCCCTCTATGTTTTTCTTTAGTTTTATGGTTTCAGGTCTTACATTCACGGCTGTGATCCATTTGAGCTGACATTTCTGTGTGGAGTAAGTTAAGGTTTCAGTGTTATTCTTTTTCATGTGGATGTCCAGTTTCCTTAACATGGTTTATCGAAAAGATTATCCTATCCCCACTGTGCACTCTTGGTGTCTTTTTAAAAAATGTGTTGACTTCACACGCACAAATTTATTTCTGGGTTCTTGACTCCATTCTGTTGCTCTATATGTCTGTTTCTTTGCAAGTACAATACTATTTTGATTACTGTGGCTTTCTAATATGATTTTAAATCAGGAAATGTGCTGTCTTTAGCCTTTTCTGTTTGCTCAAGACTGCTTAGATATGTGGGGCTATTTGTGGTTCCGTAGTTATATTAAAAGATGTACAATATCACTCTGATCAGGGAAATGCAAACACAAAGCACAATAAAATATCAACTCACACCTGTTAGAATGGTTGTCACTCAAAAGACCAGAGATAACAAGTGTTGGCAAGGATGTGAAGAAAAGAGAACCTTATTACACTCTTGGTGGGAAGGTAAATTGGAACAGTCACTATGGAAAACAATGTGAATAGTCCTCAAAACCTTAAAAATAAAACTATCATGTGACCCTGCAATCCCACTTCTTGGTAGATAGCCAAAGGAAATAAAATCACTATCTTGAAGTGAGACCTGTTCTTGCATTCTTACTGCAACATTTTTTACAGTAGCCAAAATATGAAAAAAACTAAGTTGATAGATAAATATTTCAGGAGAAGAGAGTGCAGACACCCCCCCCACACACACACACACATAGGAATACACTTTGCCTTAAGAAAATGAAATCCTGATTTTTGCAACAATATGAATGAATTTGAAGGACACTATGCTAAGTGAAATACAGAAATGCATGTATCACATGATCTCACATGTGGAATCTTCAAAACAAGGCCAAACTCATAGTAACAGTATAATGGTGGTTACTAGAGGCTGGGAGTGGGGAAAAATGGAGCTACTGATGAAAGAATACACATTTTCAGTGATGAGATGCATAATTCCTGGAGACCTACTGTAATGCTTGGTGAATATAATATAATTATATTCATAATTATATTTCATAATATAATATAATTAATGAAACTATATTGTGTAGGTATACTTGGAATTTACTAAGAGAGTAGATATCATATTCTTACCACACATAGGCACAGCATTGACAACCAATATGGTGATGGATATGTTAATTAACTTGATTATAGTAATCATTTTACAATGTATAGATACATCAAAGAATCACATTGTACACCTTAAAATACACATTTTTACCTGTTAATCATACCTCTCAATAAGGCTAGAAACAAGAATACATACTCATTTACTCTTTCTACAGATGTTTATGTAGTACCTGTACTGTATTAGTTACTGTTCATAAGTCAGAACCAAGTGTTGGATTTGTAAAACTCTAATCAGAGTCTTTTCCCTCACAATCCACAGCAGACTAATAATTAGTGAATATATGCCTAGTTATTGTGCCATCTTCAATTTGTAATTAAAGTTTTTAGGTGCTGATGCTCAATTTCCATTCTACTTTGCAGATTGGTAATAAAAACTTTACAGAGAGTCAGAGTCTTCAGTCCCCACTTTTTAGCAGTACTGCAGAGGGAGCTGTAAAACAGTGATGAAACGTTCGGAATTTCACTGCAGCAAACAAATACAGTCCGACATGACATAAACACCATGGGGTATTGTTACACTCTTAAATAGCATAGAATAGGTAGGTTTACACTGAACTGACAAAAACCACTCTGATGAAAACGTCTCTGCAAATCCAAGGTCAGAATTTGTAACAGTGGTTTTCTCTAAGGATGGAGGCTAAAAGAGGTGGGGAGAAGGTTGGTAACAGTTCTTTTTGATTTTAACCTTTAGACGTTTTAAAGTAAATTCTGTGTATGTATTCCTTATTAAAATTAATTAACTAATTTAAAAACTACAATTTACTAATGTAATAGAGGTATAAAGGTCAAAACACCTCTTAACAAAAATATAGTTTTCAAACCGTTTCCACATGCAGCGCTATGCTCATTGCAGCCTTATTCACAATGGCCAAGCTGTGGAAGCAGCCCGTGTCTATCAGTAGACAAGGGGACAAAACAACCATAGGACACTTACACAATGGAATACTACTTACCCATAAAAAAGAAGAAAATTTTACCCTTTTCTATGGTATGGGTGGACCTAGAAAACATTATGCTAAATGAAATAAGCCAGCCAGAGAAAGACAAATACCATATGATTTCACTCATATGGGGAACCTAATGAACAAGCTGAACAAACAAGGAAAATGGGGACAGACTCATAGATGGAGAGCAGAATGAGAGCGCTGTGAGTGGAGAGTTAGCAGGTAGAAGGGTTGAGGAAAAAGGAAAAAGGACTCACTGACAACAGTGTGAACATGGACAACAGTGTGGTAGGGAGGGGAGGATATAAAGGGGATGCATGACAATGGAAAATACAGTAAAGATAATATCAAAACAATGAATACATATCTATTTATAAAATGTTAATAATTTTAATTATAATATTTATCCTAATGCATTTTATGTCTCTTCTACTTATGTGTTATGCCTAACCTGTTACCTCTATATCACTCTCTCTCTCTCTCTCTCTTTATATATATATATATCCTAAGCACTTGTGAAGTACATATTTTCCTTAATTCCTTTGGGGATAACACATCCATCAAAAATAAGCAACTAAAGGACTCCAGCATGGTGAGATTGGAGTGTGGCTGTTTCCTTTAAGTCTGATAGCCTCTCTTGTGCAGAAATATGTCCATTGATTTCTGCTTACCCAGGACCACTCTGTTTTCACAATTCTGTTGAAGTTCAATCTCATATTCCCTACCACGGGCAGTCCTGGCCCTCATAATAAATGCTAATTTGGTTGAAGGCACATTTGTGTTTGCTAGGCAAGCTAAGAGAGTTAGTAAGTCTTTGAAAGAGATGCTAAGGTCAAGCAATGTTGGTTATTTCTAGCACCATGATTTATACAATAGAGACACAATTACGGTGGTTGGACAAATAGTCAGGCAGCTTAGGTGGCTCTATTACTTCCAAGGTATGTGAATGTGGACAATTTATTTCAGTTCCTCAAATCTGAATTTCATCATCTGGAAAAAGATGATAAATATTAAACATAATATTTCATAGGGTTTGACTTCTTGATTGGCAATTAGCTTTTTTTTTTCTACTTTCTAAGCCACGTTTGTGGCATCAGTGGGGTCCTGGTCACCATTATCCATAGAATTAATTGTACCTCAGAGATAGGCCAAGGCTAGGTACCTCTGGAATAGCAGCTTATTATCGCTGAATATTTAAAACTTTATCTCATCTGAAAAATATTCATTTAAATCTTACTGAATATTTCCTGGCTTGGAGTCAGGTGGCCTGGATTCAAATCTTGTTTCTACGATTCACTCTCTCATAACTCTCAGGGTTTTCCCCGAAAGGTAGATGTTTCCTGAGAGATCTCTGACGATGGATGTTCAGAGTAATTTTCAAAAAGCACGTGGCACTGGTTCAGTGTATATTAAAGTATGCTATTTTCCTTTTCCAGAGAGTAGAGGTTAGGTGTCTTAAAAAGAGAGGAGCAGGAACGATAAACAGCATTATTAATCCAGCCAGGACTCTGAAAGGAAAGCTGAGTCTTATCTCAATAAACTGCTTGAGCAGTTTGTAATCACAAGCATCACCTTCAGAATAATGCTAATTTCAAAGTACTTAAAAAGTACAATTTGTTTCTCCAAGAGTTTTCATGAGAGGAAGTATGGATGAAAATGGTAATGGCACTTAAAAGTTTTAAAGATGCTTCTACAAAACCTACTCACTCATCTCTCCAACTCTGAGTGAATACATGACCATACCAACCCATTTCCCATCATAGCAATAACCCGACAAAAGTACTGTTAGAAGCTAAACAGAAGGTAAAAGTGAGTTTCCGGGAACCTTATTCAGGTTGGTTGCTTATCTACAGCTACCAGCTAAGCCTGCTTTTGCCCCACACTGTACAGAACTGTGACACAAGTTCTTGTGAAGAGGATGGATGGGGTACAAATTAAACAAGGGGGGCACAAGGTAAAGATCCTTGTCTGTTTGTGTTCCTCCAAAGCCATGTACTAAAGCATATATTCAAGTCCAGGCAGTTATTTGGAAGGAGATTTCAAAACTCACTAGTGAGGAAGCGGAGAAAGGGAGATGGAAAAAGCACAAACCCCATACTGAATTCATCAGTGGCTTCTGAGTAACTGACTTGACCCTTAGGTGACCCCTTTGGGTAACAATGTAGAAAGTTTGAAAGTGTCCCACAAAAATGGAGAGAATCTAAGACATTTTGCTACAAAATCTCATACCTGTTGCAGTTTGATTGCTCCCAGGAGTATTAATTACTCCATTTCGTGCTTCACTTCTTTTTAAAAATTGTTGTTCAAATACAGTTGTCTCCATTTCCCCCCCTCACCCACCCTGTTGTCTTTGTCCACAGGTCCTTTACACATGTTCTTTGACAACCCTTTCTCTTCTTTCCCCTGTTATCTCCCCTCAACTCCCCCTCTGGTTACTGTCAGTTTGTTCTTTATTTCCACATCTCTAGTTATAGTTTGCTTGGTTGTTTGTTTTGTTGATTAGGTTCCACTTCACCACCTGGCTTATTCCACCTAGCATAATGCTCCCCAGTTTCATTCATGCTGTTGCGAAGGGTAGGAGCTCCTTCTTTCTTTCTACTGGGTAGTATTCCACTGTGTAAATGTACCATTCTTTTTGACCCACCCATTTATTGATGGGTACTGAGGTTGCTTCCAGCACTTGGCTATTGTAAATTGTGCTGCTATGAACATTGGGGTGCATAAGTTCTTTCGATCCTCCACTTCTGTGTTGTTCTTGGCTGAGTAACCATTCTAGGCATCAGAGAGCAAAACAGAGAACCCCTTAGCAGATAGCTGCAAAGTGCAGAGAGCTGTCTAGCACTGCTGTACTGAACTGATGTGGACAAAGGGATGCAGTTTGGGGCATCACAAGCATCAAGCTTGTTACTCAGTAAGCAGTAAACAGCCAGGCCTTCATTAGAATTATAAACTAGATGAAAAATCTCTCTGGGGCTCTCCTATCTCTCCATCGCTAAATTCTCTTCTTCCTCCCCTCTGCCATTTCCATAGAGGTCTTTTTGAGTCTTGCTGCCATCAGACACTTCAGGTACATTAGCAAAAATAATAAAGGAATGTTACTTGATAAGCTACATTTCACAGGTACAGTGAAATGTTAAATGAAAGCCTTCAAAGCTGGAAAGATTTATGGAACCAAGGAAATGATGTTTTACATAGCACATCAATGGTGAGGCCACCATTTTGAGGCAAGTTTTTATTCTGCCCAATTTCAATGGGGACCCTAGCATTAAGAAATAAAAATGAATATGTCTAAGGACAATGCATTCACTAATTTATTCATTCATGTTTTTATTTAGTCAATACTGACTGCTCTGTATGTGACAGGCATGGTTTAAAGTTACATGGATCTTGCAAAATGCGACTTAGAATAAGGTAAGAGAGGTCACAAAACTCAAGAAACTTTAGCCTGAAGAAGAGAGATGATTAATATGTAACAGAAAAATGTATAGAATTGTTACTGATTCCCATAAGTGCTATGAAAGAAACCAGTGATGTTACTGGATGAGGCAGGATGAATAGAGGGGCTGTAGAAACGGTTGTGAGAAAGGCCCCTTTAAAGAGATAACAGGTTGGCTGAGTTCCTTCTAGGGGAAAATCAGACCACAATGTTGCTTGTCTGAATGAGTGTCACCCTTGGAGTTGGGCTGCGCACAACGCATAGCTGCATGTGACACCCTTGACAGGAGAGGGGGAGATTTTGAAAGAAGCATTCTAGGCTCCAGAATAGTAAATATGAAGGCTCTGAGTTTGGAAATCCTAAGTCCAGGGCTAGAAACTATTATGTGTGAGAGGGGGGTTGTTAAAAGGGAAAGACAAGAGCTAATAATGTAGAATTGTGTTGACCTTGAGAAAGTGTTAAGATGAAGATGAGAAAAGCAGGGGGCAGGGTGGGGGGAGAAAGAAGAAAAACAGGGAGAAAGGAGCTGGGGAAGAAGAGAAAAAATAGAAGAGAAGGAAAAATTTAAATAAAAACAATATGGAGAAGTGAAGTAGTAGTGCTACTAATTAGTAGTACTAATTTAAAGAATAAAATTAAAGACTGGAATGACTTAGAAGAAATCATTAAGACCAAAACTGAAAATGGTGGAACTTGTTGGCATGTTAGAGAATACCCTAAAAACCTTGGAGTTATAATGAGTATACTTTCAGATACATAAAAACTATACATAATCTAGAAGAGAAAACTGATGGAGAAATAGGAAATGTTTATTCTGCTCTACTGAGATTTTGTAGTCAAGCTCATCCAGGAATCCTTATGGAAACAAATATGGGCAGACAGTCTTATAGACTCTACAACAAAGATTACAATCTCCAGTATTATATTTTATTTATACTTTAGTAACCCCTGGAAACAGATTTTCCTAGCAGATTCTTATGTTGACTTAATTTAAAATGTGTTTAAAAAATTTAAAAAAGCAGTTATACAGCTTGACAGACACAAACAGGTTTTGCTCTGCTACCCACATTATCTGTAAGATTTTCATTTTTTTCATCTTTACACTTGGCATTCACAATGTACAGCAACCAATTATTTATTTGTGGAGAAATTCTTGTGTTGCTTTGAACTGAGTTATAATCTGTTACAAAATTTGACATGCACGTAATTTAATGTCCAAAGACATTACAGCTCTTGGATATGTTTTCTATTTGCACTGGTGATAGGGGCAAGATGAGGATTTAATTTAGCTCTCGCCCATCTGAAAGGTGTCAACCTTTGTTCTTCTTTCTTAAATTTCTTGGTGGGCAAACGTTAAGAAGAAATAACTTTGCCTGATATCTGGCCTGTTATCTCATTGTGTCTTTCATGTTTGATTTAGTGGACAAAGTAGTAGTTTAAGGAAGCTCCCAACCCAGTGTGCCCAAGAGCACGCATGAAAACAGATCGTGCCAAGAGTCGCTGGGCTCCACAGTGGCTGTGTTGGTTATAAAGACTTTAACATCCAAGAGCAAGTGTCTAGAATGTGAAGGATTAGGACGTGTCAAAAGAGGATGGCCCAACCTATCTATGCCATTTTTGCAAACGGAAGGGCTTATCACAAACTTGTTGCTCCATCAAGGTCCATCCTAGCAACCAGACTTTGCTTTCGGGAGGAGCACTGCATGTGGAAATAAAATCAGAAAGTGCCTTGGTGCTAAATGCTATTATTGCTTGGTCACATCGGAAAGTAAAGATCCAAATTCAAGAGAATTCCATATCCATATCACCATTGGTTTCTTTTTTATTTATTCCATTCGATCATTTACTCAACAAATACTATGCACGTGCTTTGTTTAGGCACCATGAGAATGACTGTGAACAGAATGAAATTTCTAACATCCCTTCAGAGCAATGAGGTACTCCATCTTGAAATGATGCTCAGTATCACTAATCGTCAGGAAAATGCAGATCAAAACTAGAAAGAGATACCACCTCACACATTCAGAGTGGCTGTTATCAAAAAGTCAATAGATAACACGTGTTGGTGAGGATGTAGAGAAAAGGGAACCAGACGGGTGCAACCCCTGTGGAAAAGAGTAAGAGATACCGCACAAAACAAAAGTAGATATAGCGTTCAACCAGCCATTTCACTTCTGGGTCTTTTCCCAAAGAAAATGAGAATGCTAACTCAAAAAATATATGTAACCCTACATTCATTGCAGCATTAATTATAATAACCAAGAGATGTCCATAGACAGATAAATGAATACAGAAGATATGATTTTATATGTATAAAATCTCTGTGTGTGTGTGTGTGTGTGTGTGTGTGTGTGTGTGTGTGTGGTATAGAAAAATGGGTAGAAAAGCTGACATCCATTGGTGGGCATTTGTGATGTTTCCATATGTTGGCTGCTGTGAATAATGCTGCAATTAACATGGGCATGTATATGGCTTATGACAACCCTGTTTTCATTTCCTTGGGGTACACCCTCCAAAGTGGAATTGCTGGATCATATGGTAGGCCTGTTAATTTTTGAGGACAGTCCATATTGTTTTTCATAGTGGTTATACTAACTTACATATTCACTGACAGTGTGGAAGTGTTCCTTTCCATCACATCCTCCCCAGCATCTCTTGTCTTCTATCCTCACCATGATAGCCATTCTAACAGATGTGAGGTAATATCTTGCTGTGGTTTTAATTTGCATTTCTCTAATGATTAGTGATATTGAGCATCTTCTCATGTGCCCACTGGCCATTTTTGATGCCTGCTTTGAAAAAAGTTTCTATTTAGTTCTTCGGCACATTTTTAATCAGATTGTGTTTTTTGTCACCGAGTTGTGTTAATTCTTTATATATTTTGGATATTAATAATTTACATAATGTATAGTTTGAAATTTTTTTCTCCAGTTCTGTAGACTGTTTCTTTTCTTCCTCTTTTTCTTCTTTCTTTCTTTTCTATTCTTTCTTTTCTTTCTATTCTTTCTTTCTTTCTTTTTTCTTTCTTTCTTTCTTTCTTTCTTTCTTTCTTTCTTTCTTTCTTTCTTTCTTTCTTTCTTTCTTTCTGTCTCTCTCTCTTTCTTTTCTTTCTTTCTTTCTCTCTCTCTCTCTCTTTCCTTTTCTGTCTCGACCTCCCTTTCACCTTCCCTCCCTCCCTCTTTCGCTCTCTCCCTGTCCACCCCCGACATTTCTTCTCTGCAGAAACTGGAGTTTGATGTAGTCCCATTTGTTGACCTTTGTTTTTGTTTCTGTTTTTGGTGTCATGTCCAAAAAAAGCATTGTGAAGACCAATGTCAATGGGTTTCTTTCTTATGTGTCTTATGTGTCCTCTAGGAGTTCCATGGTATCAGGTCTCATGTTTGAGTCTTTGACTTATTTTGAATTAATTTTTGTGAGTTGTATGAGATAGGAGTTCAATTTCATTGTTCAGCATGAATTTCTCCAGTTTTCTCAGGACCATTTGTTGAAAAGGTNCTCTCTTTTTTCTTTCTTTTCTTTTCTTTTCTTTTCTTTTCTTTTCTTTTCTTTTCTTTTCTTTTCTTTTCTTTTCTTTTCTTTTCTTTCTTTCTTTCTCTTTCTTTCTTTCTTTCTTTTCTTTCTTTCTTTCTTTCTCTCTCTCTCTCTCTCTCTCTTTCCTTTTCTGTCTCTCCCTCCCTTTCACCTTCCCTCCCTCCCTCTTTCTCTCTCTCCCTGTCCACCCCCGACCTTTCTTCTCTGCAGAAACTGGAGTTTGATGTAGTCCCATTTGTTGACCTTTGTTTTTGTTTCTGTTTTTGGTGTCATGTCCAAAAAAAGCATTGTGAAGACCAATGTCAATGGGTTTCTTTCTTATGTGTCTTATGTGTCCTCTAGGAGTTCCATGGTATCAGGTCTCATGTTTGAGTCTTTGACTTATTTTGAATTAATTTTTGTGAGTTGTATGAGATAGGAGTTCAATTTCATTGTTCAGCATGAATTTCTCCAGTTTTCTCAGGACCATTTGTTGAAAAGGTTATCCTTCCCCCATTGGGTGTCCTTGGCTCCCTTGTACATATTGACTGTGAGTGTCAGGATTTAATCCAGGGCTCTCTATTCTGTTTCACTGGTCCACGTGTAACCTTTATTTTTAAAATGCACTTTTTGAAGGATATATTAAAAAGGCACACAACTGGATGTAGATGACCAATTAGAAGCTACTGCAAGGAGATGAAGAAGTGAACAGGTCCAATGTATCTTGGAGGTAGAATTAATAGGACTTGCTAAAATGTTAAAATGCCCTATTAAATTTGATATTCAATTTAGATTTCTGAATCTCTTAAAAATGGAGAGTTCTAACAATATTGACCAGTAATGAGCTGAATGGTGTTTTTGCCCTTAATTATTTTATACAGTTATTTTATTCCTTGACAATACATGCCAGCTTTCTGCATGTCATATATGTATGCATGTAGTATTTAACACAAAATAGCTTTTTCCCCATGATGTAATTATTGTTAAGAATTTTTATGAAGGAATGGAAAGAATAATGGGCTTTGAGCCAGAATGTCTGAGTCCAATTAATATATCACTAATTACCTCCCTCGCGCCGGACCTTTCTGGACCTCCTAATCTGCAACCACAGAGATAAAAATATCTACTTCTATCCCCCCATGGCACGGTTGTGAAGACCTACTGGGGACAATGAATCTCTTTCCCTGCTTCTAATGCTGTGTTGAGCCTGCACCTCACTTTATTCTGCCTTCTATTTTAATTTCTCACAGAATCTACATGCTGTACTTCTCCACAAGGTCATTAAGTCCTTGAGGACTGGTAATGGGCCTGATTCATCTCTGTCTCTTCCACTGCTGAGTACAGAGTTTTGCACATAGGAAGCCTAAGTAAAATTTAGGTTCCTCAAGCAATGTGTGTATTTTATAACTGTGTCCTGATTCTCTGACTACTGGTTTATAATGGGATGATCCGAGCAATACAGGTAGGTCCACCTTCAACTTGAATCTACGGACAGGTCCCAAGTGCAGTAGTAATTGATCTTCTTGGCAAGTTTTAAATACCGGACTGAAAGTGACTTGAGATCTAAAGGACCAAGAAACTCACAGGCAGGAAACGGCACTGATTAGGGTACTGTTTATCCTT
Source organism: Sturnira hondurensis (assembly GCF_014824575.4). Classification (NCBI taxonomy): domain Eukaryota; kingdom Metazoa; phylum Chordata; class Mammalia; order Chiroptera; family Phyllostomidae; genus Sturnira; species Sturnira hondurensis. Next base: position 7,893,755 of record NW_028092868.1, read on the forward strand.
CTCTGGTTCTTGTGGCCTGGCTCTGCTCTCTATGACGTCTTTTATCTTGAACCCTGGCCATGAAGTGATGTCCGTAAAATGTAGCAGTTTTAGGCCTCACCTGTGCTCACCACACTTGTACAGGAAGAAGTTTGTGTCCTAGAATTCCCAGAAAATTCCCTGATGTCAGTGCTGACTGGAAACGCGTACATTTTTGTCATTGTGTGGAAATGCGTACATTTTTCTCTTGCTCCCACTCAGTGTCCGTGGCACCCTCTATGCATCACGATAATTGAAGATGCCCCCTCTGACTCCAGAGGTGGGGGCCTCAGCAGTTAAGACTAATGAGGGCTCTTTCGGAGCTGATGTGGAATCCAATGCTGCCAGCCATGGAAGAAACAGTGGAAACGCTACTGGGATTCAATCACATTTGTTACAAACTGCAAATTTGCCTCCCAACCCCCGCCAGTTGATACCTTGAAGTCTCAGTCCCCAGTGTGATGATGCTCAGAGGTGGGACCCTTGGGAGGTAATTAGGTTTAGATGAGGCTGTGAGGGTGGGGTTCATGCCTAGGTAAGTGCCTTTATAAGAAGAAAAAGAAACAAAGTAGTCCTGGGGATGTGAAGTACAGCATAGGGAATATAGACAACAATATTATAATGACTCTACCGTACCAGACGGGTACCTGAAACACGGAGGAGACCGCTATGTAAAGTGTATGACTGTCTAACCATGATGCTGTGTACCCGGAAACTGACACAAAATGATATTGACTATAAACTGGCATTGAAAAATACAGGTTTGGTTTTTTCTTCATCAAGGACATTTTTTCATTGCTTTTTTTTAAATGGAAAAGAAGGAAGACAGAGAGAGACAGAGAGAAACAGAGGGGGAGAGAGAAAGAGAAAGATGAAAGAGAGAAACATCGATTGGTTTCCTCCGGTATGTGCCCTCACTGGAGACCTAACCCACAACTTAGGTGTGTGCCCCAACGGGGAATCCAACTGGTGACCTTTTGGTGTACAGGATGGTGCTCCAACCAACTGATCCACACCGGCCAGGGTGAAAAACAAAGTTTTAAAAAATTAAATTAAATTAAACATGACGGGGGCGGGGGAGAAAGAAAAGAAGTGCCAGATCTGTTTCTTTCTCTTTCGACCTGGTGAGAACATAATGAGAAGGTGAACACTTGCAAGCCAGGAGGAGAGCATTTGTTCACGTGAACCTGACCATGAAGGCACCCGGGGCAGGGACTGCCCAGCCTTTGGAACTGTGAGAAACACATTCCTGCTGTGAAAGGCTCCCAGTCAAGGGCATTTTTTCAGGGCAGCCCGAGATGACTAAGACAATATTCAATACATTCTCAGGCAGCCACTCACATAACTTAGAACCACAACACAGTCATCAGGAAATACTTCTCTCTCTCCCATTCCATTCAGAAGAGAAATGGTGACCACTTAGTGCCATTATGCTAGTACTTTACAGCATCTTATCCAATGTAATATTCCCAGCAATTCTGCAATCAATATTAACAACCCCCAACAGAGTGGGAACTGAACCTCAGAGTGTCTTAGCAAACTACCTGTTCCCACACCCAGTTAAGAGGCTATCCTGGGTGAATACTTTCTGTAAGGGGCCACATGCTGAATATTTTTGGCTCTGTGGATGACGCAGTCTCTGTCACAAAAGTAACCATATGTAACATGCAAACAAATAAACACACAGCTCAGTCTCAATAAAACTTTACATACAGGCACTACAATTTGAATTTCATGTAACTTTCATGTGTCATTAAATATCTCTTTTTTGATCATTTTAAAGCACATAAAATGCATAAACTATTCTTAGCTGATAAATGTATGAAAACAGGAGGTAGGCTGGATTTGGCCTGTGGGTCGCAGTGTGCTGATTGCCACTCCCAAAAGTCTCACTGAACTTCAGGATGGAATTGGGAGAAGTCCCATATCCGTCTGGTGCAGGGGCACCCCTCTGAGCCTCGTACTCTCACAGAAAGCACACTGGTGCCCACATTGTAAGATGTCCACACTCTGGGATGTGGCGGCTGACACAGTGGAATCTTGCATTTCTTCACAATTCTGGGCCGCGGGGTTAACCCTCCCATTTGGACTCCTGGCTGTAGAGCTGACTGGGGCACGTCCTGGGAACTACCAGACTTCGTATAATGCCCAGCTCCTCCTGGCAATGTTACACCTTTGTTGTGCCACCATTGTCCGTCTGTCACTTTGTCCTCCTTTTGAAAATGTTTTTAGGCCTGATATTGGCCTATTGATTTTTCTCACGGATGCTTTCACTGTGAGCACCAGCATCAAAAGGCTGGATTTGAAAAGCCAGTGTGTGACAGCTCCTTTCTTTCTGTCTTCTTGAGTCACCCCCCGCCGGGGGCAATCAGGAACCAACACCTGTCCTTTAGCACCAGCTGAACGTGCTCATCAGCCTTTCGTCCTGGGCCAAGGTCAGGACCAGCCTGAGGCAGAGGGGAGCAAGTGCGGCAGCTGCCTGGGGGACTCAGCACCAACTTGAACAGGTGCCTAGGGGCTTAAATATTTCAAATATTTAAGTTCAGGGCTTTGACCACAAGTAATTTTCAATAACACATGTATTCTTTTATTTTACTTTGCAAAAAATTTTGTAAAGGCATTTCAGTTTTATTGTGTAGGTTTACTGCTCATTATAGAAAAGTTTTATGTATTTTCTTTTTCAATGGTGAGTCAGTATATTGTCAATCACTCAGCTTAGTGATCTGTTTTATATACCCAGCTTGTTAGGGTACGGCTGCGTAGGAACGCAAGTCTTCAAGCTAAGAAAATAAAAGCCCTCTTCGCATAAAATAGGTTCTATAAAAGCATAAAGCGCATAACTATTTTCCCTTTAAGGTTTAATTTCATTGAGTTCTGAAGTCCAATTGTAAGAGTCGGAGTCACCGACTTCAGGAAGAAAGGAGCCCGTGGCTCCCAGATGAGGCAGCGCGGAGCCCGTTCGCTGCCCGTTCGCTGCCGGTTCCCTTTGCCTCCTGCACGCTGCTCACAGTGAGGCGTGGGCGTGTGAGATGCTGGGCAGTTACTTAGGGAGATTCCCTTCACCTTCAGCGTTGGAGCGGGGTCAGCCCCTAGAGCGTGTGGTTCTCACAGGCCACGCAACAGAATGGAGGCTGCTGGAGGGATGTCATTCAAACAAACTTGCTCTGTGATTTTGGTCACCCTCTGTCGCTGTTACTGCAGTTGCTTTCTAGTTCATTTTTACTGGTTTACTTGTATTGATTGCTGGTTCCCATTTTAAACACATTCTTAGGTGCGCAATTCCTGGAATTCACATTTTTATCTCAAAGGAAAAAGAAACCCATTTAGTACATTGATAACTTCAGGATTTGTCAAATGCCTTTGAGCCTTCATTTTGTTTTTCCATTGGCACAAGTTTGATTCTATTTGCACATCTCTTCTGGCCCACTTACATTGCTATTATTCTGAGAGGATGCGATCATTATTAGAGAGTGTGCCTATTAATGAAGATGCATTCACGATCACATGTTGCTGATAGAAATTTTATAGATACAGGAAAATTATTAGCTCACTCTTTCATAAAAGTACACTTTTTGAATTTCTCCCACATGTCAGGCCCTCTGGGGGCCCTTATGCAATCAATCTAATGAAAGAGGTACAAAATAAAGAAGAAATATGGGGATGTGTCTTAGAATACAATCTCTTATTGTATGCAAATATCACCAAAGTCTAACACTGATCATGATAAGTGTGCTGCTCTCCCCGGATACATAAGTGATTTGAAATTGAAAATATGGTCACTGGGGCCAGCCGAAAACTGGGTGTGATGGGAGCTGAAGAATAAGGTGCTAGGCAGATGTGTGCTAGAAATTTATTGATAAGATACAGGGCTACTAGAAAATGTTAAGTGCATCCTAGCAAAAGTCACTGACTGGAGATCAGTACCTACAGTTCCAGTTTTTCAGCTGAAGAAACTGAAGTTCAGAAAGATTATGTGGCCGAGAAGTTCTGCTCACTAAGTGGTCCAGCCTGCAACCTGTGGGCCACATGTGGTCCAGGGAGGCTGTGAATGTAGCCCAACACAAAATCATAAATTTACTTAAAACATCAGGAGATTTTTTTTGTGACTACGTGTGACAATATATTTAATGTGTGGCCCAAGACAACTCTTCCTCCAGTGTGGTGCAGAGATGCCAAAAGGCTGGACACCTCTGGGGCCCTCAGATCTGGAGAGAAGGTTTCATGTTCATGGTGGTGAAGGTTGCAGACTCCAGCCATAGCGCTGAGGTCCGGCCCCTGCCACTCGCTGACTTTGTGAATTTAGGCTGGTCACTGAAGCTCTGTGTGCCTTGTTACTTTATCTGTAGAACTGTTACATGAAGAGTACCTCCCTCATTTGAGGTACTGTAACAGTTAGATTAGGTAATGTTAGCCAAGAGTTTAGAACTGTACCTAGCATATAACTAGACCTATCTGTCTTTGCTAAATAAAATGACTTAAAATTATGAGCATCAGTTCTATCTGACTCCATAACCTGCTGACTTCACACTGCCCCAGGTGGACTCTTGGGGCAGAGCTGCATGGACTAGGTTGATTCATCTTTCCTTCTCTCTCCCATCAGCTGTAGCACTTTGAGGTCAGAAGAAGAGAGCCAGAGGTAGGGTAGAAGTAAGAAGACACGAATTCTCCATTCTGCCATTGTGGCCTCCCTGTTAACGTCTTCCAAAAATGGACCAAATTGGGATTGTTTTCAAGTCAGAGCAGATGAATTTATTGTTACTTCAGAGCTTTCATGAAAGGAAAAAACAAACAGTAAAACGCTCTTCACTGGTTTGTTAATGTGGAACATTTCATTTAGAGGGAAGATTTCTTTCATCCTGCAAATGATGTTTTAGATAAGACAATTGAGCTTGTATAAATAATCCTGACTGTCCTTCCCGGAGGATGTATTAATCAAGGTATTGCTGCTCGGTAGGAGTTGAATTATTTAGCCTCTTTTAGACAACACTTGAATAAACTCATGGATATTTATTTTATTCTAAGTGTATTTAAATAAATAGAAAATGTCTAACCATCAAGGACAAAGTAAATGTCACTGTGATGATTTGGGATATATCTAGACTTATTTATGATATAGGGCACAATTATACATTTGTTTACAAAAATTCTGCTGGAAAATAGTCTTATTTCTTCAACTGCACATGGGAACTGTCACATAAATATCAGTTGTATCTGCTTGGTTATTTATAACCTGTAATAAAATAGATAAATCAACTGAGACAGTATCTCCTTGAAGTCTAAAAATGCTATTTTTCTAGATTTAAAAAAAACTATTTTGCTTATCAACATGCTGGGGAACAAATAAATCTTATGATTAATTCTTTATAAACAGTCTGATTCATACTATTCTTTGAGTGCAGTTTAAATCAAGCTGTAAAAATGTCCCATCTACAATAAACAGGTTGATGTTTTCATTAAATAATGCTAAATATTCAATAATTGAGAAGGTAACTAAGGCTGTATATATTTTATTTTACCCTTTTAAAGTTATACCATCTCAATAGAGTAAAGGAACCACTCTACATAAAACCATTTGAAGTTTTATATTAAACTGTTTTATGAAATCTCCTTATGTGCTGGCCTCAATAAAACCATCACAAGTTTAATGACAACATTTAAAAAATACATGAACATATGTTTTTCAGGGAAAAACTCAAGTCTCCAGATTCATCTTTATAAATGAATTAAACTAATTTTAAAATTCACTGTTTCTCTGTTATTTGTCACCTTCTACAATATTTAATTTCTTTAACTTTTATGCTGACTACTTACTTGGGTATACCAAGTCCTCAAATTATAAATTTTTGATACCTTAGTATAATCCTCTCTGAAATGGAGAAGAATTGTGCCCATCTCATGGCATTGTGAGAATTAAAGAGCCTTCTATGTACAAAACGACTGGGAAAAGTACTTGGCACATATTAAACACAAAAATTGGTGTTATTGCTAATACAAAAAGAAAGAATGTATAGTAAGGCTCCCAGGCACAAGTAAGCCCTTGAGAGAAATTTGCTTCTTCCTTTCTTATATTTTTTTGGGGTGAAGTTTGTTTGTTTGTTTTTAAGCTTCACTTCCAAGAAAAAATTATGCTTTTTACTATTTTAAAATCCGCTGCCTAAAAATAAGATTTTCAAATGAAATGATGCTTATTAAGTGATACATTCCTTCCACAACTAGTGGGTTTCTCTGTGGCACGTGCAGGATCTCCCTGAGAGGATAGTGCGGGGTCCATGTCTCTGAGCTCAGGAGTCTTCTTGGAGGACGACAGGGGCCCACATGGTTTTACAACTTTTCTATTCATCAGTAAAGCATTATCATGGGAGTGGTAGACAGCCCAGAACTGAAAAAAAACTCAGTGAGTTTCAAAGCTAATGCCAAATGTATCCGAAGCACATCAGGACTATCATTTCCTATCCTAACAGTTCTGCATTGGTTGCTTACTTACCACTCACTTACGTAAGGACTGGGCTTTTATTTCCTGCCTTTGTAGTCTTAACCATCTGATCGTTGAAATAAAAGCTTACAAGAAGGAAAAATATAGACCAAAGAGTGAAATAGCAATACCTACTGGTAATATAAGTAATGTCAAGTTGTAGTAACATAGGATTCCCTAGGAAGGAGAAGTCGGTTAGGATGTAGGTTTCTGGAAAGGCTTTCTGGTAGAAGAACGGGCTTTCATTGGTCCTTGACACACAGAGAGGACCTAAATACCTAGCAGTAACAGAAGACAAAATGTCTAGGCTCGTATGAAGTTTTTAGGCTCACAAAAGCACAAACATAAAGTACAAGTGGAATGTACTTAGGTGTGAAGTTCAAAGGCTGCCTCTGGGCCAATGTTTTATGGGAAATTCAAGGGACATGGGCGTGCATTCAGGCTTTCCTTGGTTACAATGTAAGAGAATTTTTTCCGGGAAGCATAGGAGAATTCTAGCACCCTTAACACATTAAATACAAAATAAATAATTCCACACGGAAGGTTGTGTGTGTACGTGTATCTGTGTGTTCACGAACTGCATTTCGAAAATGGGAAGTACTAAAGTAGGGACCCAGTTAGAAGTTTAGTTAACAATCCAATAGGAAATGAGAAACAACTACAAGTACTGACTGTACATGAAGTCGAAAGGACCATATTCAATAGTCTTATTCCACAGACCACAGTATTCGAAATGGCTAAATTATAGAGGACAAGTTTACAATTAGCAGGACAGTGGGCACTGAACTGTTGTTTCAGATTTCTGACAAATTCTATGCTGGGTAAACACATGAGAGAGACTTCAGTACCACAAATCGCTCTCTTCTGATTTTTAGTTATCACAAGCAGTTTGCCAAAAGCATTAAGACAGCGCATCAATAAGGAACCGACTTCACTTGGATTCCACTGTTTTCACTTTCTCTATTTCCCTTAAAGTCTTTAAGCACGTGTAAATCTCTTCTTAAAAACACCTAATCATTAAGTACCTGAATTTGTCATCTTCATTTTCACAAACTGCACTGCATATATTTTTCAAGTTGCTGTAGTGTTCATAACTGCAATTGTAATGGAGAACTGATTTTTTATTTAATGTCTCATCATCTGCTACCCTTCTATTGCTGAATATTTAGGTGGCTTCCATGTTTCCCCACTGATAGAGTTAATGTGTTCATTAATAATTTTATGCATACAGTTGTGTTCCACCTTTGAATTATTTCCTCAGGATAAATTCTCAGGAGAGATATTACCGGGTCAAAAGGTATAAAGGTTTTTATAGCTTTTCAGACAGGTTGCCAAATTGCTTTCTGAAAAGATTTTACTACATCAATTTATAATACCCCAGGTGCCTCTCCTGATAATAATGCATGTATTTCCACTGACTTTCTACCCCATACTATCCATTGCAGAATCTTCTATGAGTATCCAAGCTGTGGGTGATGTGGACTATTCTTATTCCATCTCTATTCTCTCAAAGATAATCATGTTTTCTTTTGTTGCTTTAATACCACAAAGGAACCCGTTTCCACTTAAAACACCCTGCAGAATCAACATCTAGAATTTTACTTACTGCAAGCAGTGGATAATTGGACCTTTGTCTCATTGAGAAAAAAATTTTTTAAAGACTTCACCATTGTTCATTGTTCTTTAGGGAAGAATGATGGATTGAGTCAGAATCAGTGACACTGAGTATTTGTTGAGCTAACTAGGTGTGTCTGGCCTCTTAAGGAAGTTAGTAGCCAATCTAGTCTTTATTTCAATAAAGACTACTACTGTAAAATCTATGATTACTTGTGACTTTCCAGCCCCTCCAGTTCACCAAGACACCACTGTTGTAGCATTGTCCCCGCAAACACACTAGGCACTGGGATCGTAAGAGCTTCCATTTGGCTCAATGCTGAGCCTCAAATGCTGATGCCATGATGTAAAAACCTCATGGTCATAGAAAAGTAGCAGGAATTCTCTGAGTTTTGAATACCTCATTTATTAAATGAAGATGGCCTTAACTTCCACATTCTCCTACATGAAGTCTGCATGAGAGAACACATGCCCAGTGTCTAGGAGACTTCCTGAAACATAGCACCCCCCAGCAAACATTGTCTTCTAAGATCATAGCACATATCGTGTTCTCTATTCAAGTCAATTAAAGTGAACCAAGAATCTCAATATAAGGCGATCTAACACACTATTTCAAATATACCGAGAATATTGCTGAAATATCTTTTTATCCATAGGCATATCTGAACTTTCATTGAAACCTGTGAATCCTCTGTCCCTGCAAAAATACAAACTCTGCATCCTAGTCTTCCAAACTCTCTAAGTTGAGTTCACTCATCTCAGTTTAAAGCTCTGTATGTGTGTGTGTTTAAAAATTTTTAACTTGAGGAAACTAAAACTCCAAGAACTTATACACATTGTACAATATTACATATTGTACAATATTGCATACTGTAAAATATTACGTAATTATCCAAAAACATAAAGCAGGTTGCCAAATGGGAGGGGGATTGGAAGCCTCAGTGGATAAGGTGAAGGGATTAAGAGGTACAAATTGGCAGTTGCATGATAGTGAAGGGGATGTAAAATACAGCATATGGAATATAGTGCCTAATGTTGTAATAACTACTTGTGATGCTGGTGAGTGCTAGACTTATCAAGAGGTTCACCTTTTGACCCAGCAATTCCACTGCTAGGATTGTATCCTAAGAACCCTAAAACACCAATCCCAAAGAACCTATGCACCCCAATGTTCATAGCAGCACAATTTACAATAGCCAAGAGTTGGAAGCAACCTAGGTGCCCGTCAGTAAATGAATGGATCAAAAAACTATGGTACATATACACAATGGAATTTTATGCTGCAGAAAGAAAGAAGGAGCTCCTACCTTTTGCAACAACATGGATGGAACTGGAAAGCATTATGCTGAGTGAAATAAGCCAGGTGTTGAAGGACAAATACCATATGATCTCACCTTTAACAGGAAGCTAAACAACAAAACAAACAAGCAAGCAAAATATAACCAAAGACACTGAAATAGAGAACAGGCTGACAGTGACCAGAGGGGAGAGGGGAGGGAATTTCAGGGGAAATAAGGGAGGGACTTAGAGGAACCTATATAAAGGATACATGGACAACAACTGAGAAGGGTGGAAATGGGAGGGAGGGGGGAGCATGGGGGGTGGGATAGGATGGGAGTAATAGACAGAAAACTGTACTTGAAAAATAATTAAATTAAAAAATTGGAGAAAACAAACAAACAAACAAAAGAGGTTCACCTCATAAGCTACGTAAATGTCTAGCCACTATGCTGTAATACTGAATGTCAATTGTAACTGAAAATATTCATTTTAAATTTTCATAAAACATAAAGCAGATCAAAGCAATTCTACCTTTTATTTTTTTTTACAAACTTGTATTCAGAAAAGTCCAGTGGGAGGCAGAGCTCTTACCTACTCCCTCCTCTAAAATGACATTCTTTTGTAAAAACAAAACAAAATGAAAACTATAAAACGAAACGTTATATTTGTAAAAAATTGGGTCATTTTCATTTGCTTCTTTTCTGCCAGTGCTAAGGATTGCTCTGGCCAGACAAGACATAAAATTTATTTCTGTGTGTTTTCCAATTCACATTTCCTCATGTATCTTTCCTACCAGGCCTATGCTACGTACCAGAAAGCCTCAGCACAATGAGCTGTGTGGTATTGATCTCTAGGATTACTAACTCAGACGCAAGTCACAAAAGAGCATTTTCTCACTGGGGTTTAGATCGCTGTGATGTCTAATTATGTATAAAATTCTGTATGTCTTAATATTTCAAAATTCAAAGAAAGAAAAAACAATAAAACCAATTTTTCTTAAAATCAGGGGGAGAGATCTACAGTCAAACGACAATGCCCAATCCACAAGTATTCAAGAAATGCTTCCCTACACAATCTCATCAGACTAGCAAACCCGCAGTATACCAACCACTCTTGGGAAGCTGGAAAGCTGTCTCTGGGGTGGGGAAGGTGGTACGTAAAAGTAAAAAAAAAAAAAAAACACAACACATTAAAGCAGAAAAAGCAAACTGGAATAATGTCATCTTCATGCATATCATGAAAACCTACAATAATGAAGAGAATTACTTCCACTTACAAGGCTAGGTGTCCACTCACCTACAGAAAATTGCAAGAGACCTCCACTTTCATCTGAAAAGCCACAACAATGTGGAGAAGCTTCAAAGACATATTTTTCAAACTAGTAACAGAGCAAAGGATGCCGTAGAACCTTAGTAAATTAAATTTCTAAAAATTTGGTAACTTCCTCATAGGAGAGAAGAGACTCATCGCCATCCTCATTCATGACAGGGGGAAGAACTTATCATAGACAATAGGAAGGTTAAAGCAGTCAAATTAATAGTTAACAAGTTTGTAATGGGTGCTGATGGACTGCTATGACAGATTAGAATGTGAGGAGCCCACTGCTCACTGATGATCCAATTCCTTTCTGAGAATCGCTGACGACTGTTACAGCCGCTATGCCAGACTCTGGGGGTAAGGCAGGGTGGGTGTAACAAATCCCTCTTCAGTACATGAGGCCTCCCAAGGCCAGCTGCTCTCTCAAAGGGGACAGAGGAGAGGGCAAGAGAGCCAAGAAGAACCCGTATGAGGCACCCAACTACGTAGGGCTAGAAGCAAGGTAAATCTATTGAGAGAGATCAATTTGAGGCACGCTGAAGGCTAGAAAATAAAGCAGCTGCACTGAGAGCACCATCTCTGAGGAATCATGAGCATTCACACATTGTGGGGTAGTCTGCTCATTAAGAATTGGAGCAAAATATTTAGGATGAAAAGTTGAAGGGGAAAGAGAACTCTCCAATGACTGCCCCCCCGCCGGCAAAAGCAGGTTTCTTGGCTGCAAAGCACACAGAGCTCTCCGGGATCTTGTCAGTGCTCATAGACCAAGGTTTGCTAAAAACAGATCCTGACCCTGCCCACAAACCTTTGATAATCTGGTGACGAAGCAAGTCTATCTAAACTACAACAAATTCCCCACCCAACTCCTATGATTACCCCGCTGGTTTAGTGGCCTGATTGAAGACAAACAACAATCTTACGGATGCCCTGGCTGGAGTAGCTCAGTGGATTGAGCGCGAGCCTTCGAAGCAAAGGATCGCGGTTCGATTCCCAGTCAGGGCACATGCCTGGGTTGCAGGCCACTTCCCCACACGGCACACACGAGAGTCAACCACACGTTGGTATTTCTCTCCCTCTCTCTTTCCCTTCCCCTCTAAAAATAAATAAATAAATAATCTTAAAAAAACAATCTTATGGAAATAAATGATGTGACATACAATAAAATGTTAAAAGAAACAAGAAAATGTGAAATATAGTCATGCGAGAAAGAAGCAGACCCAAACATGTTGGAAGTATCAGACAGGAATTATAACATAAACACCATAAAATTATTAAATGATAAAGTGGAGAAATTAGACAGCCCTCATGAAGAGATAAGAAGCGGAAAATGGAGACAACTGTCCCCATTTTTAAAAAAGAAGGAAAATAGAAAATCAACTGGACGTGGTAGAAATGGAAAATACAAAATCAAAAACAAAATATATATTAGATAGGCTTGACAACACACTGGGCATGACCCCAGAAAGGATAAGTGAACTTGGAGATTAATTAATAGAAAACATCTGACAGTAACTTCAAAACATGTCCACAAATTGTGTGATGCTCTCCTATGAAGAGGAGCCTTTGCAGTTTCCTTGACAAACATAATGTGGTTAAGGTGACCCCTTTGTGACTAGTGGAAGTAGATTACAAAAGGCCACAGTCCATCTGCTGCTCTCTCCAAGAATGTTCACTCGAGGAATCCCGTCACTTTGCTGGGAGGAGGCCCAGCCACCTGGGGAAGGCACCCGGTGGGTGTACACCGAAGTCCTGGCCAACCACCAGCTCCATCAGAAGGCACGTTATAAAGTTTTTGGCATAAGTCTAGCTAAAACCACTGTCTGATTCAACTTAAATGAGAAATACTTAGTGAGCACCAACTAGCTGAGCCCTGTCCACACCAAGTCTATGTGAGGTAATAACAATAAGTGTTTATTTTTCACTTCACTAAATTTGAGATTGCTTCATAAGTAGTATTTGGCACCTGGAACAGAAGTGGAGTGACTGAGGTCTGTGAAACAATGCTAATAATTTAATATGTTTTTATAATGAGGTCCCAGAAGAAAGGGAGAGAGAGAATGAAAAACATGGCTAGAAATTTCCAAAATCGATAAAAGACATCGACTCAGAATTACAAAGAAAAAAATAGCAAACTTAAAGCAAGCTAAATACAAAATACAAAGAAAATACATGTGTGTGTGTGTGTGTGTGTGTGTGTGTGTGTGTGTGTAAGAGACCTGGCAAATGTAATTTTTATACTCATCCCAGTAACTTCAACAAAAATGAGTAAAAACCATATTGCTGGTTAAAATTTGAATTGTTAGATGTTTCTCCCAAATGTTCTGGAAATATATTTAGAATTAAAAGTACATACTCTTTTGGACAAATAATTCTATCCTGGGATTTTATTTGATAGATAAAAAGCACCAGACAATAGGAACATAGAAAAGCTGAGTAACAGTATAACTGTGGTTAAAAAAAAAAAGGTCTTCAACAGGAAGCAACTTTTTTTGAGACATACATATCCTGGAATATTATACAGCTATTGAGGATAATTAACTAGGGCTCTATTCAGAATGCAGAGTATTAGGTAGATGAGGGGAGAGGGGAGCACAACCTACCTGGGTGAAAAGAATAAGGGGTTCATTGTCTGTAAGAAATACACCCAATGAGAAGACACTTGGCTTTTAGTATCACTACATGCTGGCAACTGTAACAATATCATCGATAATACGGTGCTCCCCACCAGTCAAGACCCCTCTCACCACTCTGCCCTGACCTTGGTACCACACTAGGTACCAGTTAGGTTGGAAAGGGTTCACAGTGTACTGTGGAGTGGCCAAAGGGAAATGCAAAGTGGGTATGTCTTATCATTCCTTGTTTTAAAAGATCGAGGTCCTGTCTACATGCATATTAATGTGAACATATATACCATATATATATATAGATAGATAGATAGATAATGTACAAAGTGCATAGTCATGCATATGATTAAAATAATTACCTGAGCATGAGAAGAAAAGATCGAAGCTTACCTACTAGGTTGACATGACTCCTGAGAGAGGGTAGTGAAGAGGGAGAAGAAAATATAGAGAAGATGGGCAGAATAATTTTAAGTACTGTTTTTACAATGAATGTATGATTTTATCACATGTGTAGACTCCTATATGTGTGTGTAGAAATATAACAATATTTTTTATCATTTAAAAAGCAAACAAAAATTTAAAAATTTGTTTCTCTCAAGCTAAAAATTTGGATCCAGAGTTCAGAACTCTGTACTGTGTGGAGATAGATGTATCTGAAATCCTACATGAAAGAATGGGCTAAACTCCAGGCTTGAAAGAAAGTCAGTGAACCCACATGCAGCCCTACAGTCCACGATTTACTCTACTGAAGGATCTCAGCATTTGCTTACATTGCTAGTTGAGATAACTGACTTATTTAGTACAATGTGAATGTACATATAACTCCCTATTATTTCAGTGCAAATTAGTATTTAAAATAAAGACTAAATTTTTAATTATCTTTTTTTTAGAATGAACATCATAAAGTGATTAACAGAGAGTTCCAATGATTTTGACTTTATTATTTCCCAGGTTTCTCTGCCTGTTTGTTTAGCTATCCAGAAAAGTGTGACATAAATGTCTTCAATTTTTACCATAAACTTTATAAACATGAAAGCAAAGCCTCAACTAGTTCTAAGAAAGCACAGCAGGGTGAGGGTTAGGGGTGATGGTTTGTGCCTTATATGAAGTGAACATTTTAATTGTATATGATCAGAAGCAGACTTTGTTTTCAGTTCCAATGTCAAATCTGTCATTCCTCCTTAAGGAATCTGCACAGAGGCAACAGAAGTTTCTCCATTAGTCATTCAGGCTGCTTTGTTCATGTCACCATGACCGACTGTGCAGAGAACACACTGTCCTTAGAAACTTCAAAGTCATGACGTAGATGAACCCCATGAAGGATATTAAGCTTATAATTTGACCCCATGCAAAAGACTGAGAATTTACTAAAAAGATAGTTTTAGTAATTCAGTGCTTTTTGGTAATCTGGATTAAAGTACACTTTGGGATACAGGGACTCAACTGCTTGTATCAAAGTCACTGGATTTATAGCATCAGCAACTTTATAAAGACAAACAGTTCAGTAATTTTTAAATAATAATTTCAACTTGGGCATGATATAAAGAAGATATTACACCAAGATGCTCATGAAAATATTGAAGTTTCTGATTTGACATCTATTTAGTTATTTTTGTTTTATGTTTTTGAGAATTCAATACTCATGGTATACATTTAAATAACAAAAGCCAACATGACTTATTTGTTGATTTTTATACTCATTTTCCTTAATAGTTGCCTTACTGATCTCTTTCTGGATCTTTTAGTTAGATATAGAATTTGAAATAAAAATAAGAGAGGACCAAATCATTTCCGAAAACACTAATTTTTAAGGGTAAAATATAATGCTTTATATTGAAATATAACATTTTGGGGGAAAAGAGTACTTTGTTCAGTTTGATATTTCAACCTTTTTGCTTTTGGAACTTACCTCTTAGCATAAGTACTAACCCAAAATGCAAAATTAAAAATAAAATAGAAAAAAATTATTTGGACAAATAAATTTAATAATCTTTTGGGAAAGAACTAGATCTGATTCACTTCCTTCTTATTCATAGAAGGAAGTAAACATAGATTATTCTTATTCTTAAACATAGATTACCCAGTCATAAGAATCAGTATTCACTTCAAGTTTCAGTGCGTTGGACACTGTTAAGCTCTTTGTATGCACAAAACCCCTAGGTAGTATACAACTGTATTAATTTTAAAAAAGCTGTCTACTCTAACAGAAAAACCCCATAACTTCAGCCTCTTTATTAAAAACTGAGATTTGATTTATTGTCACTCATTAAGTTCAATTAGTTATAGGGTCTTCTCCATACAGTCACTCAGGGACCCAGGCTGAGGGAGGCTCTACCATATTCAAAACATGTGCCTTCCCGTGATCACATGGGTAACACAATCTACCAACGAAATGGAAGAAGATAATGGTGGAGGATCCCCTGGAATGATTTTATTGGCCAGGTTTGCAAATGACACAGATCATAAAATTGTCACATGCCCACACATTACTGCAAAGCAGGCTGGGAAATGTTGCCTAACTTCATGCCCCAGAGGAATGCAAACTAGCAGACTAGGTAAGTAGCTAGTCAGTCTTTACCACAGAACAAGTATACATTCTACTTCACTGATAAAGTAAGGTTTAATCTGTTTCAACTTGAGCCTGTGATGGACTAGCATATGGCACATCTATTTACTACCATCAGATTGTGAGGAAATTAGTTTATTACCTACATAAGTCATTTATATTCTTTATTTATATGCTGCGTTAAAAAGTCGATGCTTCCACATGTAATACCTAGTTTGCATGTGATGAATACTTAATAAATGGTTTGGTTGAAAAGTTTTCCAATTATAATTTAATTTTATTTGGCAATTGGTTAAATTCTTGTAAGTTTTCAGTAGCCAGATGTGGGAAACACTAAGTGTATGATAAGGCTAAACAGCCAAAACAAACTTGGTTAGATAATGGACTCTATTTGGCAAGTCTAAACTGACTGACAATGAGAAGGCAAGGAAATGACAAGTTGATTTAATTAAAAGATGCCTGTACCTGCAAATAATCCTTTTTTCCCCACTGCATGCACACCTGAAAGACTAACAACAGTAAAGTGTCCATGACCCAACTAGCTAATGGACTTGGAGTAACCCAGCTCTCTATACTATCTTCCCTAACAGTTTGAATCTTGATCTAAGCAATTGAGAGATGAAAATAAATAGGTAAAATTGATTTTTCTCAAAATTGAAGACCTTAAGAGATTATCCGTTAATTTTTGCTAACTGATCTTGGGTGAGATTTAAGCTCCTGTCCTCTCTTAGGCCCAATTGATTTTTAGCTATTCCTTTGATTCTGTGAGTCTTCTTCATATCTTTTTAATAAGTTTTTTTTGTTTTTGAATAATTTAGCTAGAGTTTTTGTGTGTTCAAGTTTAAAAAACAACCACAAATATCATATATATTCCCAGGGTATTTTTAATCGTACCATTAACCTCAACAGCAGGCGGAGGTTAAATTGTTAAGACTTATAAGTCAATTTGATCACTCAGGAAATAATGCATAAGAGGGCTGAAATTTCAAAAGGAAAACATGTTTGTCATTTTCATGCCTCGTACAGCCACAGCTTGTGGTCCCAAGAAGCACCTGATGCAGGTAGTAGCTCCAAAGCATTAGATGCTAACTAATCTGTCCATGTCTTTGCTCCTCATCCATCTGCTAGTCCCAAGATCTGAGAGAATGTCTCATCTCCTCACTGTCCTCAGCCACAGACTTTAGGGTGCCGTGATGAGAGGAGGTGAAGAACTGCATTCAGTGGTTCATTGAGATGGATCGGATTGCTTTGGAGACTGACAAGATTATCGATGTCATTGAGTTTACTCCTGGTAACCTGTGTATGGTGACTGGTGGTGCTAACCTGAGAAGAATCGGTGTGATCACCAGTAGAGAGACATCTTGATTCTTTTGATGTGGTGCTTATGAAAGAAGGAAACAGCCACAGCATTGCACCCAGCTCTTTGACATTTTTGTTAATGGTGAGGGCCGCAAATCACAGCGCTTTGTTCTCCTAGAAAAAGGTATCCACCTCACCATCGCTGAAGAGAAAGATGAGCCTGCTAGCCCAAACAGCAGTGAGTAAAATGAGCTCTACCTGACAGGAATAGAAGGGTTTTGTTCCTAATTGAAGATATGATGGTATGATTTTAAACTGACAAAAAGGTGTCCAAGCAGTATAACAGTGTAACATCTGGCTGTTGTTTAAAGTGACTCTCTTATCAGACTCAGTGACCAGTTTGCCAGTGAAAGAGAGACAGGGGGAATGCTAACACTGAGTGAGTCATTTGCCATACTTTCTATGTGTCATCAAGCTAATACATTCTCTTTTTTTCTGGTATAAAATTGATTCTACAGAAATTTCAGTGTGCTTTCAAAGGCTTAAACTTCACAAGGCAATCTGTTCATATATAAAAATTCTGAGCTACAAAAAAAAACAAACAAGAAAAGCATACTCTTCAGAAATCTTGGAGACAAAATCCACGCAAATCTTTCAAAATACAAAAATAACCTGGTTTCATATTCTATTTTAAAAATTAACAAGATTTTTATATTCAGTATAGAATGTTCATGTTTGTTTTTTGCTGTTGTTGGGTTTGCATTCCTACATGACTGTGCGATGTTCATGCTCCAGAACACATGTAAGTTTATGACGCGGTGTTGAGTAGAATTGTACGTGACTGTATTCTAAGGGTGGGGGGAGGGCACCGGTTAGATGTTTGTGAAGCAAGTCCCGGTGTTTCCACTGATGATAACTTCTAAGCTTTTGCCTTTGGGGATACATTATCCCACTGTCATTTTGTCATCACCAGTGGTACCTCTGTCATATTTGAGTCATTGTTAGCACACATCCAATCTCCACTCTAATTTAATCTGCACTAGAGATCACAACATGTTGTAAAGTAATGGAGTGTGTGAGCTCATTCATTTATGGATGAATTTAAAGAGTGTCCATTGAGGGAGACTGTAACTGAAACTCGAGAACCTGTTCTAGAAGTGATGTTGGCTCAAGAAATTGACATCAGAGCTGCTCGGAAACTTCACGATGCTACAAAATCTATCCATATCAGCTCAACAGAGCTCTCTGGTGACCACATGTGCTACTTTTGCTTTGTACATGCCATCTTTCCCAACACTGGTAGAGGAGATCATGCTAACCTGTATTTATCTGTTGGCTTATTGACAATAGATGCAGAGTCAGGCCCCCAGCGCCTACATGTTAAGATCTGGCCAATATAGAGATACATCAAAAGATGATTAAAAGACAAAAACCCTTTTAGTGGAATGTGGGCTGATATTGGCACAACACCAAAAAAATGTTTCAGTGGGGAAGGGATTTGATTTCTTCACATGTGAGCTTCTTCTCTTCTCCTTCTTCCTCCCCCTCTCCTCCTTCTCTCCCTCTTGTCTCCTCTTTCTCCTTCTCCTCCTCCCTCTCCTGCTCCTAAATAATTACCAGAAGGCTATTTCCATGATCTGCCTCCCCTGAGGCCCAGCTAGGCAAAACAAAAACAGTAAAAACTAACTTTGTCGCTGTCACACTGAACTCTGTTGCAAGTTAAGTTATCCCAGGACCCTAAAGGTCAACGGTTACGGGAAAAAAACTGGTGCTGGCATTTACTAATGCTGATTTTGTATAATGCATTGATACATAAAGAAGCTCTTTTCATTTCTATATTTCTAGGCCAAAATTCAGGTACGAGTACCTCAAACTTGATGTGTTCAAACTAAGTTTTTACTGGGCTTTCCCCACGATCACCCTCGCTCTTCAAGTTTTACTTTTTTTTCCCTTGATCAATGATAGCATTATCTTCATAACTCTTTATCCCCTTATAGCTGCCTGGAAACTCATTCTCTCATCCTTCGACTACAAACATTCTTAAGCTCTTTATTCTCTTCCCACAATTCCCTCCTCAACTGCACTCCAACTAAACTCCATCCACTCCTTTTCTTGTCTAATAATAATTTTTTATTTCCAGCAATTGCCATTTCTAGATGGGGTTATTGAAATGGATTTCAAGGTAATTTTTTTTTTTTGGTATTAGGCTTTCTAATTCTCCAAACTGTTTTCCGTTTTGCTCCTAGGACAGAAATCCTTAGGTAAATATATCCATGTTTAAAACATCATTTAGCAAGTTGGGGCATTCTAGTGGAAACTCAGACCATGACAAAAATATGGAAATATAGTACAAATGCATTAAATACCCTGAAGAGGTTAGGGGAAAAGTACTACATAATTTTGGAAACAAATAGAAACTATAAAACAATGACAAAAGGAACTGTGTATAAGTACTTATTCCTGTTTGGTAAAGTGTTTCCCATGAGGGTATCAGTTAACAATTTTGTGACCACCTTACACGTATACTGGAATCGAACAATTAATTACATGGGCATAGAACAGTATCTGTCAAGTGTCTCTTGTTAGATTGTAAGGTTATAGATAAACAAAGGGAGAGAGAAGCTAGAATGAGCCATGTGGTAATGGCTTACAGTTAGGGATATCAGCATAAACACATGATTCACTTAATATAAACACAGATATATACATATTAGAGACATTTATTAACGTGTTTAAGTAAATGGACTGGTAGGCACACATACACTTCCTTGTTCTTTCAGTTAAGAGAGTCTAGAAGGAACTACAGCCCAGTAGCAATGGTCACACTCCGTGGCCACATCTTTGTCTCTAATATTGTTCTCTAACGAAAGGAACCAGAGACCCTTTGAGAAATGGCTGATTCTAGGGATGAGTCAAGGAATCTACAAATGAGTTTGGAGCATGTTGTTGTTCCAAAAGATGTGAAGTGCTCGAAAAAATCAGTGAGGCTGTGACAAAGAGATAGAGGGGCTAAGGGGAAGAGCTTACAGTGGCCAAAGCCAGAACAATTTTAGCGACAAAATGAATACTGTAGCGTTGGGTTATAACCAATGTAAAAATAAATAGCCATGAGTCTAGTCTGATTATTTAATTATAGGATGAGGATAATTAATGGAAAAAATAAATAAGTCTCCCATGCAGAATTATTCTAAACAATTTATGTAGATATTCTGCCTCTAAGGAGGCCCCCCTCACTTACTACCCACTTGTTAAGTGTGGCCTTCACATAGCACTTTCCTTCCAAAGAGTACAGTTTGGAAAGGAGGTAAAAGAGTAACTTTACAGTGGAGAAATCTGACAAACTCTACCACAGTCAAGAGCTCTGTGGCTAACTCAACAGTGATAAGTCAAGCTGGTAGTGTGTACCCTTTACCCATGTGCAATGATGAGAATGACACCTTGTACTTGTGGTCTGACTCCCTAGAACATGACAGCATAATCATGAGAACAACAGCAGACAATTCCCAATTGAGGGACATTCTAGAAAAACATCTGATCAGTATTCCCCAAACTGTCAAGCTCATCAAAAACAAGGCAAGTCCTAAAAACTGTCACAATAAAAAAATAACAAAAGGAGACATGATCACGATGACAAAATGTAATGTGGTATCCTAGATAGGATTCTGTAATAAAAATAAACAAAAAAAAGAGATGCAAAGTAAACACTAGGGAAATCTGAATGAAGTATGGATTTGAGTGAATAATCATGGATCAGTATTGGTTCATTACTCGTGACCAATGTGTAACACTATGACAATGTGTTAACCACAGGGGAAACTGGTGGGGGTATGTGGGAACTCAGTACTATCTTTGCAATTTTTTTTGGTAAATCTAAAACTATTCCTTAAATATCTTGTTTTTTTAAAAAATTAGAAGACTGTTCCCCAACCCTGACTGCATGAGGCTAAAAAAGTGTTGCTGTGTCTTCTGAGCAGCTGGGATATTATTAGCAGCACATGTGGTTACACAACAATTAAGAATCTCATCCTTTATCCTCGCATTGTACATTCAAATTTTTCCATCAGCATGTGACTTAGAACTCGCTGTTCTTTTTTGCAACTCACTAGCTTATGCAAACTTTGCTGTCATTTTCAACTTCAGCTATTACTAATGTAAAGGTAACCCAGAGAGCCTGAGCCAAGGATTTCTAGGAGGAAAGGAGACAAATAGAGAAAAAGGGGAATCTGTAAATGTTAAGATACCAAAGTATAATCTTATAATCAAAGAACTCCCTAGATGGTAATGGATTTCCAAGGCAGTAATATTTCCCAGGTGGTAAAATTTGGAAATAAAATCTTCAATGGTCTTTGACTCTGTGCTCAGTGTCCAGGCTGTGAGATCACCGTATCTGTGAAATGGTTCTTAATCATGACTGTCCTGATTCCATAGTTCAGAAAAGGACTGTTTTATGTTGGAGACCATCTAAGATGAATTCACTGCAACAAAGTCCATTGTGTATCATGGTTAGATTCAATTTCTAAACGTCACTGGTATATTCCCAGATCAGAAGCAATATGATAAAAGTCCCTGAAGATGGTAACTGTATTTTAATCAGTCTGGTTGTTTGAGTCTTGTTAAGGCAATGAAGGCCAAGGTCAAGAAACTACCACTCTCAGAAAACAGTAAATGGTTATAATTCGCCATCTAGAGGAAGAATTCTCCTTAAGTAGTGATACTATATTTGTTGCCAAGATGTGGGGAATGACCAAGTTTAGCCTCCATGATGAGAGCACATCATTAAAGGAAAATGAAACAAAAGTAAGATGTAACTTAATTAACTTAATTTTCACAGGACAGTTTAGAGTTAGGGTGGATTGGTTTGGATTATATACTATTGATGATTTGAGAATTTTTGACAAAAAGAATGGAAACTTTGTATGGTTCAATCTAATGTATTTATACTTCCAGAATTGTAGGAGACAGAGAAGCAAGAACATTATTACTGATTCTCTTAAGAAAGCATATACTCTTACTTTTGCTTATTATAGCAGCTATTTCTCTAGCAATATTCATAAATGCAAAAAGAGTATACATTAGGAAATGTTACTACCTATTAGAACTGTTCTTCTAGAAAACTCCATCTCCTTTGTAACTTGGTCCTTGGTGGTAATATTTGAGTCTATAATTTGGCATCTTTGGGAAACTTGCCCATCAAAAATGGCATGAGAAGCTACCACTTCTAATTTTTAAGCCAGAATTGAATACTGTGTTTAAAATTTAACTTAGAATCCTGGATTAATAACAGGTTACTTGAGAAGTTGGTTAAATGGGTCAATGCCTTTGAAGCTGATCAATTATACATTGCACAACCATGTTTCCAAGGAACTGTGTTGGGCATTAAGATTAAAAATGTGAATTTGTAAAACCCAAAGGGCTTATAAACCAGAGGAGATTAATATTGTATAGACACAATTAAGTTTAATACAAGTTCAAAGACTTATGTCAGTCTAGAATAAAAAGTGATTCATTCTGAATGTTGAAACTGAAGATAATATCCCAAAAGAAAGGAAAGTTGGACTGGGCTTTACACAGAGACTTAACACAAAGAAAATTGGTGACAGAACTGGTAAACTAGAGAATATACACAGCAATATCACCTAACGTGAAGTATAGGATGTGTTTGCAGGAAGGGTGTATTTTTGGTGTGAAGATGTCTTAAGACCTATGACTAGAAAAGAGAAAGATAAATGTTTGAATAGAATAAAACAAGTCTTAAATATATTCTTACTATTTCTGTAGATCTACTGATCTGTCATTTCTGCAAAAAAAAAAAAAAAAAAAAAACCATGAGTAACATTCCCCCATCAGTATTATTGCTCATTATCAACAATGACTTTCACTATGGGAGTGGGAAGTACATTAGAATAGAGGAGGGGTATTCATTATAACAGGGGTATGAAAAATTCTTGCTGCGTCCTGTCAAGGTTCAAGGAAGTCCACCAGGAGCACCCTTGAACCAAACAAAGTTAGATTTGTGAATTGCACTATGTTGATAGAGAACACATTCCAGTAGCAACTTGTCAGTCACTACGTAGGGAGATTAAGGAACAACTTGAGGTCAAGTGTGGTGAGTTTAAGTAGGAATTAGGGAAGCCAGAATTGGACACCAGCAAGTCTCAGGGGCTAGTTCGTGACTGGGTATCTTACAAAGGTGTCCCTGAACTGCCAAGATTAAAGTAGGTCTAGAGATGTCCTGCAAAAGGAGCACTAACCCCCGGTGTTGGCCAAAAGAAGGGATGTGTTTAGTCATGTTTGTGGTGCAGCGTGGCCTCGCCTGTGTCCAGGGTTGAGCTTTCTTTGTGTTTTGATGGCAATATTGCAGTCTGGTCATCAGCACGTCCTACCCTTTTTGCTAACAATGGTCAGCAGGGCTGATTTTTGCTTTTTAGTTAATTTTGTCCCCAGCTACCAACATTCTTCATTCCCGGTTGAATATCTGCTGAGGGCTCATCAAAGTCATTTGTTGTTGTCATTGTGGTTGTTGTTGTTGTTATATAAGAAAGTAATATATTCAGGTAATTTAGAAGTAGTAACTATGCCCACCTTGTAAAAGATGTTGGAAAGAGGATTCTCTGAAGACATGGACACTAATTAGAAGGGTCGTTAAAAAATGTAGGTAAAAATTATGAGGGGCTGGACTGAGAAAGTGATAAAAGTTTTAAAAAGTTAAGCTTGTGTATTTATAATAGCACACTTACAAGACTGTTATTGAAAATATGCAGACTGCTCATAATAGGTGACATCCTGTCATGCAAATAAAACCTGTTTATGCTCACACAAACAAAGAAGCATTCCACAGTGGAATCCATGACTCGCCAGCGAATTCATGTGGCCCACCATCCAGGGGTAGGTCTGAAAGTCTGCAGTGAGCATACTGGATATGCATTTATAATTAAGCTCTTATTCCAAAATACTCATGATAGTACATGCTCATGTACATGCATCATGGTTATTGTCAACAATTAGAAGGTAAGTAAGATATAGTTTTTGCCTTTAGGCAGTTCACAGCCTGAGAGGTGTGCAGATACCTTAAACACAACATGAATGAAAATAAGTGATACAGAGGAAGACTATATAAACATGATAGTGGTGAATTAGGGACCTTCACCAAGGAGGCAACCAGAAATTTGGAACTTGAAGTATAAGTAGAGAAGAAGATAGAAGATGAGAAACTATCACAAATTACAAACCGCAGAGCAAACGCTATCAAGATACAAATATAGATATACAGACATGAAGAGCGAATCAGAAGTAAGAAGGGACGCTAGGATAGAGTGGATAGATGTGGTTAGGGTCTTTTAGAAGCCTGGAAAAAGTAAATTGGATGTGAGGCCATGCTGAGGAAATGTCATCCGAAATTGTAGACAAGTAGGAACCACCCACAAAGCCAAAGCAATGATCAAAAGTGGCTTATAATATACATTAATTTGTTTTCTTTATATTATTCGTAATTAAATCTAAATACACCATGGAAAAACTTATAATAGTCAACTAATTGACGGCCTACCTCATGCAGAGCCATGCCTCTGCTCCCCTGGACACGTTAAAGCCTTTTCTGCTTCCCAAACTCCCCCTGGAACAGGTTCCGCCATGTTGTTGAACGCAGTTCCAGTGTGAACAGCCTTCGTCGCCAGAGGGGTTTTTTTTCTTTTCTTTTTTTTTCTTGCTGAAAGGTGGTTGCCTTCTCTAAAGGCTTGCCAGTTCCTGCCACATGGTCACTGTGGAGCCATGACAGCTGTTTTCTGAAGCCACCCTTCCCATGTGTCAGGTGTACAGGAGACAGACAGTGTTCTTTTCTTCCGACAAACTTGAAAGTCCACATTGTGGAAGCCTCTCAGAGCATCCCGTGCCGTCCCGCTTCTGCAGTCCTTCCATTTGGGTTTTCTGAAAAGCTTCTTGTCCGATTTTTAGTGACTAGAGAGATGATCAAGAAACTGCCCACACCTCAGTGTGCTACAGGGGAATTCTTCCATTGTATTTGGAAATCCCAGCTAAAAAGCTAACAAGTCACAACGGCCTGGTAGTACTCATTGTCCCAGAATGGTGACAGATAAAAACATGTTCATTATCAAACCCAGATGTGGTGTTCGGCTGGAAGAAATGCCACTGGCATGTGATACTCACTTAGAATGGTCCCTGGGTTCAGAATATTCCAACGTCACAGATGGGGACGACTTCCAAGGGGAAGCCACTCTGGAGGCTGAGTGTCATCATCGTCAGGGACTTTTTCAACGGAGTTTTCAACATCTCTGTGTTCCTTCCCCGTTTCTTCCCACTGCTTTCCCTTCACACCTCCCTTGGGCACCTCTACTACCCTTCTGATTCCTAAAACCATACTTCTGTCCGTCGGAGTTGCTCTAATCAGAATGCCCTCCATCTCCACTTTCTTGATGTCCCTCATTCATGTCTTTAGATGAACTTCCTTTATTTCAGGCCATTGATTTTATAAAAAGAATCTTCTTTTCTGTTTTTTTCCTAGTTAATCAACATTATTTCTAGTTAATCACTTCACTAACTCAGGGCAATATGGCAGATTTACTTGACTCGGTCGGGTTATTAAAATATAAAACCTTGTATGTTTTTGTTTCCTGGTAGATACTGTCCCTGTGTCGCAATTTGTGTATTTGTGTGTGATTATTTGATTAATATCTATAATCCCCAACTAGTTTATAAGCTCCACTCTTGAATCTGTATACCTTTATCCATTTCTTCCCTTGGAACATAGTAGGTTCTTGGAAAATATTCCTAAGTAAATAAATGAAATAAGAAAGCCAGAAACAAAGCAAAGCCCTGTTACCTTACAAACTGACAAAGCATCTCTAGGCATAAGTAAGTAGCCTCTGGCATTTTGAAGAAGGCATATTGACAGAAGTAACACATCTCCACAATAAAAATGATACAGACTTTTTGATAGTGACTCTTAATGGGTAAAGAATGAGATTTATCTACAATTAACAAAACTGGATAAATGTGCTGCTTGGAACATACAAGCTAAGATAAAAACAGCTGGACAATGAAACAGAGAGAGACTGACTTTGATTTTCTGGATCACAGCTTACAGATCAGTCTCTTAGCCACACCAGTTTGTAAGAGAGAGTAATTTAAAATGATGACATACCCTTGCTTAATCTCATCCCCCTGAATGTTGGGAGACCTGTAACTTTTTCCTAACCAATTTAACAATGGCAAAAGTGAAGGCATTTTGCAGATTTAATTAAGGTCACTGGTCAGTGGACTATTAGTTGATCAAAAGGAAGATTACCCTGGGAGAGCTTGACCTAATCAGGAAAGTCCTTTAAAAGAGGATTTCCAGGTTGAATCTGAACAGAGTCAGAAATTCTCCTGCAGGCATTACAGAAGCAAACAACCGTATGAACTACCTGTGTAGAGAGTCGTGTGGCGGGCAACAGTAGGTGGCCCTGACTGCTGAGAATCTCAGTCTATTAACCACAAAGAGTTAACTGAGTAGCACAGGGATTCTGTCAGCTCTATGAAATTGCCATTAGTTTATGTGTCAACCATCAGAAACCTCATATGGCACAACTTACACATACAATATATTCTAATTAATATGGTTGGTGATCTGTATTAGTTATTGGTTGCTGCATGACAAATTAAAGCACTTAGTGGCTTAATCTAGCACCCATTTATTATCTCATTGTTTCTGTAGATTAGAAGCCAAGGCATAGCCCAGGGGAGCTCTCTGCTCAAGGTCTCACAGGCAGAAACCAAGATTTTGAGGGGTCTGAATTCCTCTTCTCGAATTCAGGGTTCCCTTCCATTTTCCATGAACCTTTATAGGATTACTATCCTAGCAAATTTTAACAATTTACATATTTAAGTAGGCATTAACCTAAAGAAGTACTTTAGTTGAATGCGCAGATAGAATTTTGTATGACTACAATAGGAGATATCTTATTCAACCAACTAGTCCAGGTAAATAGCATCCATTAACGAACGATGCCTTCAGACGCATCCCGATAGAAATGAATTACATTATATAATTTCATTGAGCACTTAATAAAGATATTGGAAAAAACCAAACTGGATCATTTAATAGAGTGCCTGGAATTTTCTTGGTATTGAATAAAAGAACTAGCTGGGATGGTATCTTTAGTATTATCTGGAAGACATTCTGATACACACATATTAACAATTTAACCTCTCTCTGTAAATATTCAAGTTTATTACATCTCACAGATAGATAAAAAAGACTGAATTGAGGGCTTTGTACCAAATGTTATATGCTCCATAGATTATTTACATGGAGGCGGGGTGTTTCTATGTAAACTTCAATGCCAAGAGCACAGCTAAGTGCATGAGAATAAGAGAGTCTCTAAGGAAAGATGACCTAGTGGTCACTTAACATCTGGCAGAAAGACACCAACAATTATGGCAGTTCAAGTTAATGTACTTTTTTGAAATGTTCTCTGGCGTTCTGTAAAAAAGAAACTGATTGCTCAGTCAGGGTAGCTGTATCTCCATTATTGCTCTGTAAGGAGAACTAGGTCTTAACCAGAGACGTGATTTTAATTTGTATTTCCTTTTAGGTGAGTATTCAGAGAGATATTCACATGTAAAACAAATTTAATTGTAAAAAGGCATGATGAATTGTTATGAAAATAAAGATCATTAGTTGTATGTGGAAACAGAATTTTCTCTTGTTCCAGAAACACATGCTAAAACAAGATGCATCATTCCCTCTTATTTTTTTATTTCATCTTCCTTCTTTCCTCCCTTCCTTCCTTAAATATTTATTGAACCTCTACTATGTGTCAGGGTGCTGGGAAAAAAGTGAACAAAACAGAAATAATCCCTTCTCTTGTGTACTGTATCGAGGAAGACAGACAATTGAAAAACTATAAATATAGACTATAATGTTGAAAACAAACTTAAACAACTAAGGGAGCTGGGATGATAGAGGTTGTTATTTTAGATTTTCAATAAGTCATCTATTGGAACATTCTGGGAATGAGGTGAAGGGTATTTTGATTTTTGCTTTGGTTTAATATACAGAGCACAGGAAAGGTGACATCCTTCCCTGGGTCCCTCTCTTCCTAGCTTTTCAGGCTTTCTTTTGCACCTGCTGGGTAAGATTTGGAGCCTTGAATCTGCAGAGGACCAAAATCAGGGCAGTGGCACCAGTGAATGCAGCTCTGAGTCCCTCCACCACTACATGTTCCCCAGTAGAGAAAAAAGTAGAAAGTTTTTTCATAGAGTAAAGACAGGCAAAGACAATGCAGAGACAATGCTAAAAAGCGCACCGCTTCAGAGCCATAGGAGTATCTGTCTACAAGGAATGGGAGGAGAGGGCATTTGGAGGGACATTGGAGGAGAACTAGAAGGGAAGGAAAGAGATAAGATCTCAAAGGCTTAATTTTCTTACATTGCACTGGAGTCCATGAGGGACAGTAGTCATTTCAACCTCTGAAAATCATCACAGGTTGCTGGACCTGCTATGCATCAGGCCTTAAAGTGGAGCACACATGAATTTATAAATGGCATTTAGTTTTCTGGTGCCCGGCACTAGCCCTATTCTGAAAATTTGATCAGCACAGAAAGAACAGTGGGTTTTAACTATAGGACATGTGGTTTTATTTCTTATTCTATAATTTATACACTCTGAGAACCAGGGAAAGTCATATAAACCTCTCATTTTGATTTCCTATCATTCAGCATTTAAATGTGCAAAGCTATTATATCTTCATGGTGGAGTGTGTCTTTTATTAGTATAGGCAAACACATTTTGTGATTAAAGGTTTTTGCTCTCTAACTTTTTATCAGGCATTGAAAAAAAATTTTTTTTCTGTTTTTCTGTGACAGTGGGTCTTATTTACTTCATCATTATTTTGGGACCATTTTGGATTGTTTCTACTTATAAACAGTTAATTTAACTCAGAGTTTAGCTTTATGATTGAATTTGAGTCTTTTAAACCATTAATATGAATTTTAAACCAAAATAGTAAGACCATTTAAAAAGCAATCTTGTATAGTAATACAATTTCATTTTATTCAGTTTTTATTTTCTTGATATTTACTTATTGTCCTTTCTTCTTTTTCTACTTTTACATCACTCAGATGATAACTTTTGCTTTACTACTATGTTAATCAAACTTAATTTATATTTCTTTTAAAAATATTTTTAAATTTAATTGTTGCTCAAGTACAGTTTTCTGTCTTTTACCCCCATCCCAGTCCACCGCTCCCCTGTGCTCCCCACCTCCCTCCCATTTCCACCCCCCTTAGTTTTTGTCCATATGTCCTTTATACTTGTTCCTGTGAATCCTTCCCCCTTTCCCCCTGAAATTCCCTCCCCTCTCCCCTCCGGTTCTATTTCTATCCTTAGTGTAGTGAGAATGGTATGACATTTTTTCAGGAAATAAGATATTTTTCTGTTGGAGTCTTGTGGAAGTTGTATTTCCTACTTAAAAGAAAGAGAATATGCTTAGATGTTTAATTCCCAAGTGCTCAATGTAAAATATTAGCTATTTTGAACTTTAATCTTAAAGGATTCATCAGATACATTATTTATTTGGTTATTTTTAAAATGGCAGGCATGGCAATCTTTGACTTAAATATGAAGATGAATGCAGCCACGCCCCAAAGAGGCTGCGGGTTCAGTTCCAGACACCAGAATAAAATGAGTCATAATTTTTTGACTAATGGCGGGTCTTGCCTTTTATTTGTAAAAACCCCACAACATCTGTGAAGCACAGTAAAGTGGGACACAATAAAACACATGCCTGTAAAATAGAAATTCCCATGAACATGTTGCCACTGCCAATTATAGCTTCCGTGTTGCTTCCTTCATAGTGAATGAATATGGTATTTTTCAATCTATTACAATTCCTCATTGTCCTCACAATTAGTAGATTAGGTGTCCATCCTTTTTTTCTTCATGTTTGCCTTATGTTTCACGTGGTTCCTTAGGAATGTGCGTTATTGCTTCCCGGACCTGTATTTTTAATTTATATGACCTTTTGGTGGTTGCCAAAAGGCTATATGAGGCAGGCATTAAAGAGATGATAGATTGGGTGTAGGTTATTGTGGATATGTTCTTTTCCTCTTGACAGCTCAAGGGCATGAAAACAATTTTCTGCGGTTATAGAAATGGGTCCATTTAAAACCGGGATTGCCTTTCTCGTTGGTGTCAGGGTCGGCGATGGAGTGTGACAGGCGGCTGCTTGCCCTGGCAACTTGTCACCTACCCGCTGTTTTGTCACAACTCAAGGGGCCCACAGGCAAATTCTGAACTGAAACAACGAAATGATAAAGAAATAGAACCACGTAAAAATAACACGAAATACCAAAAGGCCTTCAGGTTTCAACAATCAATAAATAAGGTGAGTCCCCGAGGGTGAGTGTCCACCAAAGGAGAAAGGGGGACTCCTCTGCCTTCAGTATCTTCATGGAACAAAATCAAATGCTGTGAATTTCTTCATGGCCACCTCTAGATTTTACTTTGACAAAAGGCTTAGGTTAATAAATCTATTGTTCTTTTGAAATTCTAACCAGAATACTACAGTACAACAAAATTCTTTCAAAGATATTTCCTTAAAATAAAATTTCTCAAATGACATTGCATTATCATAGTCACAGTTTGTGATCTCCTCTCTTTAAGGAGGTGGTGGTAAACCCATCAAAAATGTGGGCAGAAACGCAAGACGGCACACTTTCAATGGCATTCATGTTCTCATATATCACGTCAGAGAATACGGTGACTTGTGTCTAGCTCTTCCCCTTGTCTAGGTGTTTGACACTAATGGATTCATCATTATTTGGTGGGATGTTCACCCCTAGTTGGCACCCAATACACCTGGCTTTGAGCGAAAGGTGTGCATGGCCGCTGTAGGTGAGAAGGTCAAGGAGCACCAGGTGCCTGTCACACATGGAAGAGACCTCCCACCTACAGTGGACTTCAGAGGGCCTGGGACCACTCTGGCCCTGTGATAGCATCCAACAGTAGCACCCCCTGATTCCCTCCTGGGCCCCGTCCACTTCGTAAGCACTGTCATTATTAACGTGATTCTGTTAGGACTGTTGGAGTGACAGTCCTAGAACACAGTCAGCCGGGCCAGCTTCCTCTAGACTCACCCAGAACCCAAACAGGGTGAGTGTGGGACACACAAACGAGGAAGGAGGAGTATGAGACCAAGACAAGGAGGCGAGACCCGGACACGACACCGCTCAAGTCCCGGAGAGTGTAAATCTGTGTCCGAGTCCTGAGTCTTCTGCCCCTGGCCGTGTGGCCAATGGCGAGTGACTCAAGTACCCGAAGCTGAGCTGTGTTTGCCCTAAAATGAGGAAACTATACTTTCTCTTAATATCACTATGAGTATTAAATTACACGATCGTCAAACGATGATTAATAGAACCTGTGAGTAATACCTTAATAAGCCTTCCTCATTAGTGTGGCTGTTTCTGTTTTTGTTCTGTGTATCGTTATCCTCATCATTGTCATTTTTAATTTTGTGGCTTCACGCTTTACAAAACCTGCTTCAACTTTTATTTCTTCTAGGGAATGTTTTCTGATTTCCTTCCCTTACCATGTGGGGCCTATTCCACCCTAAAGCCCATTCATAAGTTGGGCGATACTTGCCTTATCTGCTGAGACAGTGCCAACTCACTGGGTGTAAAAATTGGATTTCAGTGGCCTACATGCCCCTATCATAATGAGCATGAGGCTTCACATACATTAAGATTTGAGCATTGGTTGTGGAGCTGAATTGCTGCCAGGTTTGGATGTAATGTGTTAATGAAACTTCTTTGTTTCCTCATGTAGTCACCAAACCTGTCAGTACTTGTAATGTGAAGTCTTCCATTACAGATTCAAAACTTTGTTTATGGACCCGCCAATGGGCCATTATGACTTTAAAAGAAAAGGATGAGAGAGCTGTTCCCTCCATACTCTAAAAATCTCCAAATCTATTTTTCCCATAGAAAACTATAAAAACCTTCTTCCTTAAATCACAAATCATTTTGTTAGAAGTTTAAAAATATTGGTAAAATTAAACTCAGAGATATCACAGAGTAACTTTTAAGGCATCTTCTGTGCAAAATAAAAACACAATGTCTTTGGGTGGCCTGATATCTGATACCTCAGATATACACTGGGCATTTAGCACAATGAAGGAGGCTCTGGAAGCCTTGTTTGTTTCATTGTTCCTGATCCAATGTTCTCGAGGTTTCTGAGCACCTGGACACAACTGCATGACGAATATAGCTATTTTAAAGGTTTGAGCGTGATCTGGGAGACCCGTCTGGACTAAATCTGACTCCCAATTTGGAGTGAAAGTTGGTGAGAAATTCCTATACCTCTCACATAGTCTCAGGCTTTCCAGAATTAGGCCAAATAGGAAAATAAATTTCATGGAAAACTAGAACTCAAGGAGATCACTCCTTAGATTACCGGCCATGGTGAAAATACCAGAAAGGGTCTAAACAATCATTGACTGAAACGACAACATGGGAAGTTAAAGAATGACCCAAGCTGCAGCAGACAGGCTGTTGACAGGTGACAATCGGTGAACCAGATAGGGGCCTAGAAGGGGAGGTGGTGGGATTTGAAGACCTGGGTTTCAGGAACTTTTAAAATAATACTTCCAAAACATTGAAACTATATCAATGGCCTTCATTTGTGAGTCTCACAGGGGTTACTGTAGAGTGTTTTTGTCACTGAATAAAGTTGCAGTGTCATAGAAAGAAGCAGTTCTGGGCACCAGCACCAAAACGTATACTTGAAATATAATCCCAAATAGACATAAACATTAATGCTCTTGATCTTAACCATAGCAAACACTGTATTAGATTATGTAGGCCTAGAATGTTGTATCTGGGTACCATCTAATTCAAGTATGCCTCCTATTTTTTCCTTTCTTTTTAACAGGGAAGGAAGCATAGATTTGGAGTAAATTGCTCAAAATATTTATTACATATTTCAAGCTGCAAGTGTTGAAAGCTCAAAACAACTTAATTGCAACAACAAAATTATCTCAATAACTGAAAAGCCCGGGGAAGGGCTGTCTCCATGAACAATTTCACTCAGGGGCTCAAACATTTTCACGAAGGAATTGATTCCCTACCTATCTCAGATGAGGGTTCTGTCCCTTCCCATGGTGCGTTTCTTTCTCAAGCTCTGATGGGAACAGGGTGACCTACAGCAGCTTCTGCTTCACATCCTTTGAGGTCCAAGTCTAAAAAAATATTAAATTATTCCTTCATATTACTAGTCATCTGTGGCTCCCCAGAAGCATGAAGTATTGCTTTAATCAGACCAACTCTAGATTAAGTCCCTGTGTGTCATCCAATCATTGTGATCAGAACAATAGGAAGTCATCACTGACTTAGATCAGACATACAGTGGGTGTTTTACTCTTAAAGATGGAGGTGGGGACCCAGACTCGACTGGCTGAGAGTAGAGATTTAGAGCTCCCACCACAAACAGGAGTAAGGTACCACCAGGGGAAATTCAATACTAGCTGAGGATGTAAACAACGAGTAAGCCAACAATTAATACAGACATGCATCCAGGATCTTTCACTAAAATATCTCTTTTAGTCCTCATAGGAAAGACATATATAATACATGTATGTGGTAGGTTTTATTTACATTCACCCATAACTTCTACCAACAGGAAGGCTATACTCAGATAAAACCTTGGATTCGCCTTGGAAGCAGATACAATACGGCCACACTCCTGAGCAGAAGCAACAAGAGCCAGCACGTGATCGTACAAACTTGTTCTTCCGTCTGCCCTCACCTTCAGAGGTGCTTCGGACCAAAGTCTTCTTTGTCAGCCTGGCGCCCACAAGGGCAGATAAATTGGCCACAGACAAGGCACAGAAGACACAGAACACGAGAAAAATAGATATTGTTGTAATATTCTAAAATTTTAGTGTCGTTATCACAGTGTAAGCTGACTGAGACTGACAGACACAATCTCCTCCCGAGACCCACTCCACTTTTCCTTTGGCAGTAGTTGTAAGTCAAGAATTCCTCTCTCCTCCTTTTTCTGAATCCACTGCTCCAGAGCAAAGCTACGCAAGTCACTTTTAATTGGATACAATATTATCTTAGTTTGGAGAAATTAACTGATTACATTTCCTCTATGTCTAATCCAAAATATACTACATACCAACTAGTGCAGTGACCTTAGACAAGTCTCTGTCTAATCAAACCAACCTCATGCTCTTTAGCTCTGGTACATCGTGTTTGCTCGCTAGGTGACTTCCCAAGCTGCCTCTGTCAATATCCGTCCTTCTGTGAGTTCATACGCTTCTTCCGTTGGTAGCACTAACTATAATTTGTAATTGTACATGCTTTTTAAAGTCTTTGTCTCTCCACACTGGATGGTAAGCTACAAGAAGGCCAGGAGTATCTGCTGTTTTCACCACTGTACACGCAGTGTCTGCTCAGAGTATCTCATATAATACATTCCAGGATGTGTTGTCACTTGTTTTTTTACAAATGTTACGTGCATCTTTTGGTTTGAATAAAACATTTCTTAGATTAACAGCTTTACCCAGACATTATTTTGTATTTGTCTGAGACAAGTGTCTACCTGTATGTTCTGACATAATGCATAACATCTCTCCTATAAGGACATATTTTCATTGAATCAGCAATATGCATCTTCTTTGGTGTTGACAGTATGAAAACTTTATAAATCACTGTAGCAAATTATTGAAAAATCCAAGAAAACTGTTAAACTCACAGGTCTGCATGCTCAGAATCAATGCCTGTGAGGATTTAAAAGTTGATATTTGGTGATGGGTACACAGACTGTTAGGATATTTTTTTAACTCAACACTGAGTTGAAGCAAAATACTGATGGTTTGATTCTTAAGCAGTTCCCCCTTTCGCCTCTAGATGTCTCACCTGGAATTCCCACTGCAGAAGATATTCTGATGCAACACCCACTATAGGCTTGGCTTTAGTTCCATCTTGGGAACTAAAAGAGTAAACCATGTGAATTGAACTGCAGGTCGGTGAAAACATTCCATCAGTATTTTTCTAACTTTCTGGAAAAATGCACATACCAGATGGTGGGAGAGTAGGCAGATTTATGAGAAAAATAGCTTTGTATTAGTCATTCTGATGAACCACATCCCAAAGAGGCCCTTTCTTTCTGGCTGTGATGAACAGTTTCCAGGTGTAACCCCTAATGCTGGGAAAATGGTATTTAAGACAATGGTCACCAGCCCATCTAAACAGCTTTTGTCCCACTTCAAAATCATTCATATCATGTAAGTCCCTTTAGGTGAGGCATAGAATTAATATATGATTTACAAAAAAAAAATAATGATGATCTTAGCCTTGGAAAACTGATGATACAAGTTAAAACAGAAGCAAAATAAGTNCCAGGTGTAACCCCTAATGCTGGGAAAATGGTATTTAAGACAATGGTCACCAGCCCATCTAAACAGCTTTTGTCCCACTTCAAAATCATTCATATAATGTAAGTCCCAGTAGGTGAGGCATAGAATTAATATATGATTTACAAAAAAAAAAAATAATGATGATCTTAGCCTTGGAAAACTGATGATACAAGTTAAAACAGAAGCAAAATAAGTTTCACTTCCAGAGAAAATGAGATACATTTTGGCAATGGTCAAAAATAAGTGTTCATTAAGATTTTTGAGCAAAAATAAGAAGATACAATTCTCTTGCAAATATTTCTGTGAGTAAAAATGTTTCCTAGTAACACAGTTTATATAGATTAATGTGTACTATATATACAAATACTATGATAATATTTAGTATATAAGGAGAATATAAAAAAGATTGATAATCTGAAATGGGTTACAAATAATATTTCATTTCAGATGCCAATCAAACTACTCAAAAGTACAGTAAAACATAGTCACTTTGGTATGTTTAGATATAGTAAATTTCTACCACAAAATCTCGATTTATCTAAAGTGAGATACAAAGGGAGACATTCCTCCTGTACTTAAAATAAGCTGACAAAAGCAAATAAAAAAGTCAATCATCTTTGTTAAAAATCAATGAATAAAAGTTAAGTATAATTCAATTATTTTCTTGCATATTTACTAAGGAAATGTTTTCTTTCTTTGGCACATTTTCCTTGTACTATGTTTTATTTCCTATGTCTTAAGTTTCTCTTGTTTATTTTATTTTATTTTTGGCCCTGCAAATATAAAAACAGTTTAGAGTGACTTTTGCCAATCCTGCGGATTTTTGTTCAAATTGGACACCGATAATGCCAGCAAAATGCGCGGATCTCAAAATACTCAGCATAACTATTCACTTTGGTGGGTTCCCCCACAAAAGAAAAAAATATCCCAGTCTACTCTATGTTCCATTTGCTTCTGTATCATTTTGATAAATTAACATTTTTTTCAGTTGATTCAGGTCAGTTTGGGTTATATCTCAAAATATGGCACTTCCACATTGAAAAGTATTTTCAAAGACTTGTCACAAGCTATCTAATTATCTATGGACTCTATCCCTGGCCTAGTTCCAGCTCCTTACCCAGCCTTCTCTTTTTCTAGTAATTATAAAACAGTAAGATCTCCTCCCACATTTACCTAATGTGGTAAATTGTTGTTCAGTTGCAATATCACCTAACTCATAATGCCTATTCTGGTTCATTAAGGTAGATGTGATCAAATTTGCTCTACTTCTGTAAATTACTTGCTTATTTGTCTCAAGCTGTTGGTTTGCAGCCTCAGGACTTCCCCAGGTGAAATTTGAAACTGGCCCCCACACAGGGGCAAGGAGAGACGGAAAACAGGCAGCCTTCTCCACATTGGTAGGTGTCGGGCTTAACAGGAAAGGACTCTTACACACGAGGCTAGTCTGGTGTGGCCACAATCACACAGGTCTCCACCCCTCTCCACCCACTGAAGAAGTCTTAAAACTGTATGGAGAGGCTTTAACTGGGTTCAGGTACATATTCAGCCCAGATGGTTTCAACAGCACCTCTCTCTCTCTCTCAAGGCTGCGTCCTCGAAAAGGCCGCTATTCCAGGAATAGTAGTTGGGATGTACATTCCAAGGACAGGGAATAGGTAAGGAGCCTCCAATTGTGTGGGACCAGCAATGACATAGTTTCAGTGACCTCATTCAACACAAACCTCTGTTCAGATCTTAAAGTCATGGACTCAACAATTGTAACTTACTCCTAAGGACATTGCTTGAGCTTCAGCAAAAGTTGGTTGAAATAAACTGTATTCTACTGGTTGATTTACCAGTTAAATCAATTGGGACATTCAAAAGTATCCCTGGAGGAAAGCACGGTATGCCTCTGCTAAGTTACTACTGGGGAGCAAGACAAGCGTGGGAAGAGGGAAAGAGAGGAACTGAGAGAAGTTAGTGAAAAAGGACAAAGAACATACAGAGATAGAAAAGAAAGGAGAAACAGAAAGGAGAAATTGGCTGAGCAGCAAGAAAGCTTAGCCTCTCTCTTTCCCCAGAATGGAATTACCTGGGGGATCTTCTCTCTTAGCTCCACCTCACCTTGAAACCCCCATCTTGCTTGATGGAAATGCCCAGGGGGTCCAGCAGCTTTTAAAGTCTCTAGAAATCCAACAGGATCAGCCAGTGCTCTGGGTTCCAAGAAGCGAGGAGTCTAAGACAACTCCCTGGTGGTCCTTGTCCCTTCCCTTACCCAGATGACATTCTAGTTAGCTTCCAAGTTACTTTTTACCTGCATGTTACCAACTCTTCAGTTAGAATTCCCTAAGAGACCTTGCTTCACAATCCAGAGGTTTATGCTTGCCTAGAAAACGGGGAGGTATTTAAATTTTGGATCAATTGTGTATCATTTGCAGATGACTCACTTAGATTACCTCAGTCTCAATTTTCAGATTCTAAAGGGTGACTATTCTTACAGAACCGTTCCAAGTATAAGAACCTATTATTTTATTCTGGAAATTAGAGTAGGATATTTAAATCTAATCCCCTAATGATAATAGACCAATTAATTTTTTTCTGGTACTAATGTAATATTTTCAGATGTACATATTTATATACCTCAGATAGATATAGTTTAATCTTTAAAGAAACATTATAGCATTTAAAGTAATTATTAGATTTTTAACTTCTTTATAAATTGGACACACAAATATTATTAAAAATCTACTATAAGCCAAACTCTACTAGGGGTCTGGATTACAGCAGTGAACGAGACACTTGCCCTCCACATTCAAAAGGCTAGTTGGTCTTAAGTAAATTTGGAGATAGTTGGATGTCACTACTTTTACAACTCGATTCCATAAACATCTTTTTTTTCAACCAAAGTAATAAAACCTACTTTCTAAAACTAATATAATGATGTTAACAATACAAAATAAGTTTTCATTAGAGTAATGTGTTTCATTTACAAATGCAGGTAAGTTTTGATAAATGTAGATAGGTTGCTCGCAATATAGAAATATCAGTTGAAGCTGATGCAAAGCTTATTATTTATTTTTAGAACTCTGGAAGAAAACGGCTTGAACTTAATTCTAATAGTCACACATGTGCCAGGTTAGAGCTCTGACAGAAATGGATGGTTCCTTCGAACGAAGGGCTTTGATAAAGATACTCCTGTCTTCACAAGTACAAGCAGGGTTTAGTGAAACCAACAAGGAAAGGATCGGCACAGCGGGACCAGCAGGTTTGGGGATCTGTCATTACAGCCCGTTCACCTCAAGTATAGAGATGGCTTCCCAGAATGCTGGGGAAGGTGGATGTATGGATAGGACTGCCTGAGAAACGCTGTGGCCTTTGGTTGAGCGACACAGCCAAGCTGTGGCCCCCCAGCAAGGAGAGTTGCTATGAAACAGACACTGGCCACACTTACTCTCTCTGATCTAATCTAGTGCCAGGGCTTCTCATTGGCCTGATCCACTGGGAAAAGCCAGAGGCCAAGGCAGCTCAATAGTGTGAAGCATAGGGGTCAACCCTGGACCAGCACATGGACTGCATCCAGAACACTATGGTCATTAGGGCTTACTAAAGTCATGGCTGGATCATTTATTTTTCAGTTTAACATTGAAAACGAATTATCAGAACAGAAAAGTTCCTTAATAATTATTTTGGTGTGAAAGTAATTTTCAAAATTCAAATTATTTTAATCACTCCTTCCTGTAGAACATGAAAGTATCTGGACTCACTTTCTCAGCTACCTTTAATACGTCAGTCACAGGAATGATGGTGTTTTCTCAAGTGTGAGTGGGAAACTTCACCTTTAGAATTATGAACTAGGAAGGAGGTGTTTCTCCAGTTTCGCGTTGCTACACAGCACTGACTAGGCACTTTAAAACTGATTAAATAAAAGCATGATGGGAGGAAAAGTATATTCTTGTTGTCACAAGTATTTTGATCTGGTTCATCTTCAGTCATAGAAATAAGGACACTTCGATTTTTATAATACTAAAAGTGCATCCCCAGCCAGAAAAACCAAACCAAAATAAAACAAAACTATACATGGTATTATTATATGGTCTTAATAATACTAACATCTAATGAATATTAGCAGAATCCATAGCCTGGATTCTTTTTAGGAACAGGTGTTTAGTAGCACGCTATTTTATTTATTTTGTTTCTGTCTATACCTTTCTTATCTCCAAATAAAAAATGGAGAAAAATTCTAAGTGTTCTGTAAGTTTTCAAAGGTAACACCCTTGCTGGTATTACAGGATAACACCTCATTTTTATTGAGTAAATCACTAGTTTTTCTTTGCTTCTATTTAACTCCAAAGCTTAAAATAGAATAACCTAAAAGAGCTTTCTAGTGTATTCATGTTTCTTAATATCAACACTTTTAGATATAATCTGTTTTCGATCCAGCTGCCCACAGTAGAAAGGGCAATATATTTGACAAAAGTGACTTCTTGCAGTTCAATATAGTATACGTTAAATACATATCAAATATCCTGCTACAGCTTGGAGAGTTCAGCACAACTGGCAAACCTTTCATAGGAAGGGCCACAACATCACTTTGGCATGAAAATAGAATGTAGGCTGGGAAGTGGAGAGGAAAATAAAAGTTCTCTTAAGGTCAAGGGCAACAGCTGAGCAGCAGCAGCAGTGGGGCTACCTGCTTCAAAGGATCCAGTGTCTTGTGTTTATAGATAAAATGTTGGTTTCTATGGGGGGAGAGTGGTCACAGGAACAAATATCCCTGACGCCCAAACAAAATAACCCCAAATATAATGGATGATGTAGCCCATAGTAAAAAAGGGAGATAACGATTCATGGGAAAAATGCATGACCTCACTCTTTCAGAACACACAGTGATTCATCAGCACTTTCCAGCTTTCTTGGCTGCTTGCTTTCAATCTCGCAGCTCCGCCCTGTTCCACTTTTGCCCCCAAGGTTAGGTCACCTAATCGAAGGTGCTGGGGCTTTGGGAAGGATAGTAAAACTTAAGGAAAGCACGTGGTTTGTGAAGGTATTTCTTGTCAAGAAGTCAGAAGCACAGCCTTTGCAGAGGACACTCAACAGCTGCAAGTTATACTTTTTTTTTTCTTTTTCTTTCCCTTTTTTTTTTGTTTCAGAAAAGCTGTGTGTTAACTTAGAAGAAAAAGGGGTCTCTGTGACCATGAGGAAAATGTTATGGGAATAATGCATGGAAATATATTTATAAGCAGGAGGAATCAGCTAAAAATATTACCAGCAGGCTAAGTTGTAATTTTAAATTTTGGCACTTGCAAAAACTTTGAAATGCTATCAGTCCATCTACTTATGAAAAGGCACCCCAGTTTAATCAAGTAACTGTGAAACCACTGTCTCGAAATTGCAACCAAATTGTTTGTGCAGTGTTATGTAACTAGGGAAACACATGTGGACTTCTAGAATTACATTATTAGTTTCTTCTGAGCCCTGTGCACTTCAAAGATTTTTCAGGAACTAGTAATGCTATGTTACACAGGGACCCATTTCTCGGTGGGTAGACGCGCTGAGCCCCATGCTGGTCTGCCTTCTCTCATCTAAGGAACGCCTGGTAATTTCATAGCTTTTGGCTCATGCCCTGGGATGGGAAAAAAAGAATAAACCTCTGGTTTGTTCTACCAGACATCTATAATTGTATTAAACAGGGAATAAAATATTCTTGGTGAAAAGAAGGTTTTGATCAGACTGCTGCTTTCCACTCGATCCTACCAGTGGCCGGGTGTCTGTTAAATATTGCTTTCCAGACCCCATCTCCCGACACCTGGCAGAGTGGGGCCTGAGTCTGGTATTTCTTTACTGGGAATCCCAGGGGTCTGAGGGTGATGGTCTGGAGAAACACAGTACTGCACGTTCTGTGTCGGAATCCTGATCTTTAGAAATTGGATCTGGAGAATATTGTGCTAAGTGAAATAAGCCAGTCAGAGAAGGACATATAATAAATGATTTCACTTAAATGTGAAATCTAATGAACAAAATAAATGCACAAACAAAATGGAAACAGACTCAGAGATACAGAGAACAGACTGACAGCTGACAGAGGGGAGGTAATTTAGGGACAGAGTGAAAAAGGTGACTGGATTAAGCAAAAACAAAACAAAGCAAAACAAAACCCAAAACCCATAGACACAGATGACAGTATGGTGATTACCAGAGGGAAAGGGGGAGGTTGGGGAAGGTAGAAGAGGCTAAAGGGGGCATAAATGGTGGTGGAAGGAGACTTGACTTGGGGTGATGAACACACAGTAGAATATATTGATGATGTGTTTTAGAATTATACACCTGAAACTTATATTTTTATTAATCATTAACATCCCAATAAATTCAATTTAAAAATGAAGTCAAATCAAGCCAACACATTTCACCTATGCTAACTGAACAGTTTCTAGAAGAATCATCTCACTGCTTCTCAGAAGCCACTGACTCACTCCCATCAGAGAAGCAGGTACAACTCTGGCCCTCAGTAGTTCTAGGGAATCTCTCTAAAAACCCACTCACAAGTAATGTTCTGAAGAAGGTTGTTAGGGACAGCTTAAAAATTAAATGTTAATATTATCTCCTCATTTGGGTGCCTCACAGTTCCAGTGCACACAAAACCTCACTTATGAGGATTCTCCGCCCTGCACCCTGGGGCTGGGCTAAGTCACAGACCTGGGTTGGTCTTTCTCGTGCTATGCCCTCACACCTTTCGACCAACCACAGCTGATGGGCATGGGGAATGCGGAGTCCCCACAGCACCTCTTGTGTTTCAGAGGTGTCTGTGTATGTGGCCACGGTCTGTGGGTCTCCCTAACCTGCACCCACCCACACTTCCACCTGGCTCCAGGCCTTGGTGTTGCTGGTGGGGCAGAAAAAGCATCTTGTTTTCAGTCTGAGAGCTTTCCTTTCTGCGTGTTTGCATTTCTATCATTCTGTAACCTGGTAAGTGCCATCTAATTCAGGCTCACA
Source organism: Sturnira hondurensis (assembly GCF_014824575.4). Taxonomy (NCBI): domain Eukaryota; kingdom Metazoa; phylum Chordata; class Mammalia; order Chiroptera; family Phyllostomidae; genus Sturnira; species Sturnira hondurensis. The sequence goes on from NW_028092868.1 coordinate 7,936,331, forward strand.
CGCAAGGCCGTTAGCACTATATTCATTCATACAAGTGGCCTGGGTGTAAATATCCTTAGATCTTTTCCCAAGATGGTTTCACCAACCTAATTGCATGTTATTTATTCACAGAAGTCTGTCACTTCCTTACGAAACTCAAACTTAGGATCACTCCAATAAGCCCATCAGAGTCACCTACCAATGAACTATTTAGGAGTTAATGACCATGATGCTTATTTTTTATAATCAGCATTATTCTATATGTAATTTACATACAATAAAATTCCCATGTAAAATGTACAGGTTGGCAAACTTTTTAAACCTTTTCTTTCGAAATACGTATAGACACAGAGAACGTTGTAAAGATAATACAGAGCATCCCATGAACCACTCACCCTGGCTCCCTTAGTAGTTACGTCTTACAGAATTACAGTGTGATACGAGCCCAGGAAGCTGATGTTAGTATGAAGTGTGTGCATTCATTTTATCTCATAATTATGAGATTATGAGATGACGTAGATTTGTGTGAGACCCACCACAATCGAGACACAGAACTACTCTGTCTCTATACAGGTGTCACCTGTGCTGCCCCTTTATAGTGGCAGCCGTTGCCCTGCTTCGACCACCCCAGCCCGACAGTCACGGATCTGTCCTTGGTCTCAATAGTATTGTGACTTCCTGAATATTCTATAAATGCAACCTTCAGCAGTGTGACCTTTTGAGACTGGCTTCTATCACTCAACATAATGCCCTTAAGATTCATCCAGGTCATATGTTTGTTCTCTTGTTGTCAAGTAGTATTTCAATCTTTGCTTCCTAATGAATCAAATTCATCTATATGGCATTTCTTCCTAAAAGGTTTTGAGGTGGCTTATATCAAGCTATGTAATAATGAGGCTAAAAAACCACAAATACAAAAATGGGAATAGTGAAATTAGAAAGGCACAGTAAGCTAACCTTAGAGAGCAGTAGCATAGTCACTATGGTGACATTTCAGAACTGGCTCTGAAATTTCTGGCATCCAGGTTAAAAAACAGAATGTGATAAATGGCAAGGCTGTCATTGTTGGAGAGGAGGAAGCCTGCTGGTTCTCAAATGGAGAGAGCTGTTCTAAAAGAAATAACTCAGGAGAAGTTTTGCATAGAGCATATTGATGTAATGGACAACATTCTTGGAAATATTTCTATAGCAAATGCAAACATGGATTTTACTCAGCTGGCTACTTTTCATTGTGACTATCAGTTAGTTGCAAGGCCCAAAGTGAAAGTTCTGCTCCATGAAGCCAGCCAACAAGACACATTAGGTGGCTAGCCCTCCAATACAGATTAAAGAAAGCTGTGGAATGGGGAGGCTCCTGTGGTCAGTATTAGTGTGGCTCAACAGCTATTTGTGGTTTTTCTCCTTTTTTGTCTCTTTGTGAATGAATGTGGCCATGTGATCTGTTATGGCCAGTGAGTTGTGAGTATGGTAGTCTGCATTTTTTAAAAGAAGGCTCTTCCTAAAATATGTCACCAGTATGTCTTCATCAAGAGGTTGGGTCTAGTTTCCCTCCCCTTAAACAGCGTGGGTGGGCTTTACCAAAGTAATGCCGTTGTTAGCTTCTGTCTGGCCCTCAGTCTCTTCTCTCTGCTGGGATCTTGTTGAGTTGTTATTATACAAAATATTTTGTGTGGAGTTAATTGCAACATATATAGAGTGGTAATTGACAACAGAGAAATGAACTGTTGTTCTGATATTTGTTTTTAAGCTCTAAATAATGAATATTCTAAAAAAAATACCATGAGGAATAGTCAACATAATTGTGATTTCTTAACTTTTTCAATTTGAGCTACTTTATGATTTGTAGAGAACTCTGTCAATACTGATATTTCTTTTCTTCCTACAAAAAAATAAATTCTCGATTGAACTGTGCCTCTATAAATATATTTTTAAAACAGAATGTGTATAATCAAAGACAAAGTAGTTTGGAGTAGCTCTATGTTTAAAAAGGAAAGAACTTGGCTGACATTGAACAGATATCTGCATGTAACTTTGAAAGAGAAGTAATTGAGCAGAATCTTCATAGAACTGATGCTAACTTTATCAGTGTTTTATTGGAGGTGTGTGTGTGTAATGATGTACACCTAGCCCTATCAGGAGTACTGAAAATGAGGAAAAGAAATAAAAGATTATGATGTTTATAAAACCTCATCACATACTTTATTTGTTTATTCATTTATTCAATACTGGCTAGCTACTTCACAATCTTTTGCTGAAGATTTATAACTGTGTCAGAGATTATACTGGCTGCTAAAATTATGAAGACTAATAAGGACTGACCCCTGCCTCAAAGACTTGATAGTCTAAGTAAGCATATTATTTAATGATATAATAGGATAAATATTATCCTAGATGCGTGATTACAGAGAGGAAGTATATAATATCGAAGGGTTACGCTCAGTCTCAGTGCGCATCTAGTTAGCCAGAAAATACAGTATGAGCACTAGTAAGAACAGAAATGCACAACGCCAAGTGGAGTGGCACATGCACCCCTCTGTATGGCCATATGTGGCTGTCAGAGCCTGATGCTACTAAACACCGGAAATATTACACTGACCTTCTTTGCCATAATTCCAAGCTTATCAACGCACCTTCCCTTGCGTAGATCTGTTTACAAGGAAACAATGGTGCTGACCTTACCAACAGAAATTTCCCAGCGCTCTTGACATTATATTTCTTATTGTAAATTTGCATTCTTGTGTAAATTTATTCCCAGGGAGTTTGACTACGGTGCCTCCCCTGCCCCTTCCCAGAGATGCATCCCCTCTTTGTCTGCTGAATACTTTAAGCTTCTTAGGTGAAAGCAGAAGTTCAGACCCTGGACTTTGGAAAATTCGTCAATGCAAATGCCACCTTGTTTCCCTGATGACACCTCTGATCACACAGCACGTCCTTCTTTCTCAGACATCTACAGTTACATGTGATTATCATGAATATTTCACTCACAGTTCTTTTACGCTCAATGGGAGGTCGCGATTGAAGTGAGCTGACACACAGTATTCTTGCCCAAGAACAGTTTTTCCCAGAGTGACTGGCTCCTCATGTCTCTCTGAACTGGCTCCATCCCAACCACGAAACCAAGGTCAGTCCTTTCCACTCACACCATGAAGCTGCCACTCGTAGTAAAACCGCCTTCAAGCAATATACAGTTTAGCAAAGATCTCATGCCAGGCAGTGGGAAAATCTGTGTGCAAACCACACAGAAGAACCACTTACTGTTGACTTCTTCCTTATTTTTGCGCCCCTCCAGCCTCTATTTGGGCTGTGTCCAAAGACGTCTTGATGCCTTTATACCTTCTGGTGGGATGCAGTCCTCACAGTGCTCTGCCTTCTGAAAGACAGCGTCCCTGACCCTTCAATGGCTCCCGCATCCCTGAGAAGGTGCAATTGGTCCTCTCCCCACACTGATCCTCTTTCCAGACCCTTCAGTCTTGTCTAGACCAAGGGTCTTTGTGGTGAGTGAAACGCTCTCTGTCTCATTCTCCTTTTCACTCTCTCTTTCACACCCTGGTTTTGCTTGTATGACTTTGGATATCCCCAACTTCAAATCAACCACACACCTAACTCCTACAAAAAGAATAATAGTTTGTATTGCTGCATGACAAATGGACACAAATGTGGCAGCTTAAACTAAGACAGATGCATTATCCCACCATTTCAGTAGGTCTGAAATTTGGGCATGGCATGGCTGGATTCTCTGCTCAGGATCCCACCGGAATAAGCTGAAGGGGTCACTTAGGGCTGCAGCTCATCTAGGCTCAGGGGCCCATTCCCAGATCATTGATGCTCACAGAGTTTATTTCACTGAAGCTCCAGATTGGAGATTCCATGCTCCTTCATCCTGAGAGCCAGCAACCAGAGTCTGCCTGCAGTTCCCTGCCACATGTCTCCTGTAGATAGTTTACAACCTGTGTTTGGTTTCCTCTGGGCCAAACAATACATAGCTCTGTGAATTTCTCTTCTGTGAACTTCCAGAGGAACTTGATGCTTTTAAAAGGACTATGTAATGACATCAGGTACACCCAGATAATCTCCCCTATCTCAGAGTCTACTGATTGAAGACCTTCCCTCTCACTGAATTAAATGGGAGAGGGTGTGTACATCCGTGGCTAGGGATCTTGGAGAGACGCCCTTAGATTTCTGCCTCCCACAAACAAGTTTACAGTAAAATGAGTAAAGGACACGCTTTAGGGTCTCTTGTTTGCATAGATGTTTCCAGAGCTTTAGGAGAAACCTAGCTGTGTGTTTACATGGTTTATGCTTATGTAATTGTATGTTAATTATGTTTAATAATATTTTGTAAAAGTAATATACTTGCTCCACATTGAATTATGGCAACTATCACTTCCCACTCTAAATTCTCTGTTTTGTCTCATCATGATATTTTGCAGATTCAGCTAGGAGGAGGAGGAATTAGAGATATTTTGAATCTGTGTGCACTGGCATATTTTTTTGCGACACCCAGTCACTTCTGTGTACTACTACCTGGGAACAGCTTCCAGGTACAGCCTGCCCACACCCCTGCTGACGTGAGCCAAGGATATGCAGCCAGGTGTATTGTGTTACTAAGGAAATCCAGTGCAGGAAATATGTGAAAAGAGAAGGAAAAAAAGTGGTTTTAAAATGTATGGGGCTGGAAGCTCATGTGTGGAAAACCCTTCCCAAAATCAGAACTGTAAAATTACAAGCAGAGAATTTCTCATCAAAGGCTACTTGAAAGCAAAGCTTTCTACATTTAGAAATATTCTTAGTAAGGCAATATATTCAATTAAAATCCATGATATAATTTTAATAGAAATGGAGTGTTTAATAAAGCTTGAATACACCATTTAATTTTCAATTTGAAAAGATGCTTAAGGAAATTTGATGGAGAAATTATACACATTTGGCTTGAATGTGTATCTTTCTAATCAAATTTAAATTTCCAGGTAAAAAAGTTGAAATAAACTTTGGATAAAAATTAATAAAGTAGGAAGAATGTGATAAAGAAGAACAATGAAATCAACAGAAATGATTCTCATATTAAGAACCAAATTATAGCCCTGGCTGGTGTAGCTCAGTGGATTGAGTGCGGGCCTGCAAACCAAAGGATCGTGGTTCGATTCCCAGTCAGGGCACATGCCTGGGTTGCAGGCCAGTTCAGTTCTCAGTGGGGGACCCATGAGAGGCAACCATACATTGATCTTTCTCTCCTTTTCTCCTTCTCTCTTCCCCTTCCCCTCTAAAGATAAATAAATAAAATCTTTAAAAAAAGAACCAAATTATAGCCAAAATATATACATATACTACCAAAAGTACCAATTCATTAAAAAGGCAGAATGAATTTTCATAAAATTAGTTCATAGTTTCTTGGAATTTTTGATAACCTAATTAATGAAGAGAATTTACTCATGTGTAAATAATGGGAGAAGATTTAAACTTCTTGCTGATTTTACAAAATCGTCTTCCCTGAATAAAGGATACTATAACAAGCACACAAGAAATTAACCGTGGACACTGCAGAGAGAAACTTGCAAATTTCTGAATGCTTCCAGAAATGACAGAAACTCGACAGAAGTCCATCCAAATATAACAACAATTTTAAAATTGTATGACATGAATACTTCAAAATAAAAATGAAATTTGACCATCTATGAACATTTCTGGGTTTTCTTTCTAATTTCTTTTTAGAAAATGGCATTTCAAATTTGTCTCATGAAGAGTGATCAAAGTCTATGCAGCCAAATCAGCAAAACACTGAAGAAAATCTCCATCAGACATTTCAGTTTATTCTGACATCCCTCTGACAGTTGGAGATTCCTCCTGTCTTCTGAACTCTCATGCTGGCTTCCTAGGTCTGTCCACGTGTTCTCCTACATTCATCGTTTTGTATCACCCCCAGGAAAGAGCGGTCATGTGGATTTTTCTTAATCTGCTCCTCTCTCTCCTATGAAGACAAGTGTTGGTGGATTTTTCCCCAGCTTCCCCAGAATTCCAGCAAATTGCATATTTTCCATATGGTCAAACATATTCAGTGTGATTAATTTCATCCCCCCCAACACACACACGAAAAATCCAAAGTTAGTATACTTTCAGTAATCCTTTCTAGGATCCACAAATTGTTCTCCTCTGTGTTGCCCTAGATGGAACTAAACTTCTATACATTTTAAAAGCTTTACTTTGTCATCGAGTTTTAACAGGGTTATTTTGATTTAATATCCACAGGCTGAAGTATTGTATTCATCTTTGTAGGGAGACTTTGTTATACAAATCTTGGTAATTTTCATCAGTCAGTGACTACTTCTGGAGTATTCACCTATATATTTATATTTATATGTATATGTATATATATATATATATATAATATGTGTGTGTGTATATATAAATATTTCTAGGGAACTGGATTATTCTAAGAATTACTTTTACACTTCAATAGACATGGAATCAAAGGTCTTGCATGTTCTCAGGGTAAGAAAAAAGAGTACACAAGAAGAATGGTGAGAAAAAATAAGCAACTAAATTATACCCAGAACTTAAGAATCTTCATTTACTTATTACTAAAATTCACCTTTCCCCCTTTTTTTGTTTTGAAAAAGCATTACTCCATGGGATAGTCGGCTGTGATCAAGATCAGAATCTTGCTTAACTGAGCTGGCACTGCCCCTCTTGGTTTGCCACCACCCAGAATCAAAACACAGTTCCAGTGTGCAGACTCCCCGCTGTCACTGAAACGGCTTTCTTGTTAACCGTGGCAAAATGTCCAGCTCTGAAAATACTCTTCTGAGAACCCCCATGAACTCACCGCGACTCCAGTGTAATGCACGTTTAGAAGGATTGCTGTGAGTCTTTTAAAATGTGTGGTTTATCACAAATTGCCAAAAAAACTTGCCTGCAGTGCTGTTTATCAACACTAACTTATTTCAAGCATTCTTCCTGTTAAAGCTTTTAATGTTCTGTGTGACTCCTTATGCTAATGTTATATTTATCGCTGGTATTTCTGCTCCCACAAAACAAAACACATTCATAAAATCTGGATTTTATACAAAGGCTGCTTTTCCTTCAACACTGAATTTAAATCGATTCATTCTAAGTATTTCCTCTATGTTCCTATAAATCTGATATGGGGACTGTTTGGATGGATCAGTCACTGCAGTGAATCAGATAACACGTTACACATTGAGGCAAAGTAAATTTAACCTACCGCCAGTAAAAAATGGATTTAGATGTGTGTGGTTTTTGTACAACGTGCAATCTGTTGTGTTTGATCTCCTCTTTGGAGGTGGGCGGTAGGTAGACGTCGTCTATGCGCAAACACACTACATGAGTAGGTGCTTATTCAGGCAAATAAATGGTCCTTTTCTCTTTCAGCAGGCTCCTACACCCACGCCCGATTTCAAGCAGCGCCATGAGCTCTGGGTGGAGTTCACTTACACTACAAGGCACAGCCCTTCTACATAAAATTCTACAAGAGCTATTTGCTGTATAATTTGATTTGAGAGAAACATGCGCAGTTGATCGCTAGCCATACTAAGGTCCATCATGTAGGGAGATTGTGAGTTCAGATGTGTGAGTTGGGAGACTTTTGAAGACCAAATGCGTAGTTCTTTTAAATTTTAAGTATATCATCCATAGGGACTATATTAACTAATTATGAAAATCTTATTAAATATAGAATTGTAGAACTGTATCTAGGTTAAAATGAATAGAGGACTGAATTAGTCAGACTGACCGAAGAGATTTGTCCAAATAACTGAACTAGTCCCAGCAAAGTCCCAGAAAGAGGAGTTGTTGACAGTTCAGTTAGTCGAAGTGGTTGAACTGTTTATTATGTATGTGAACATGAACTATGCATGGAGCCGAAAGCTGAATGGCCTTGGGAATTAAATCCTGGCATCTTGATTGCACCATTTTGGGCACACTGTTTTACATACTCCATAAAACTCATCCATAAAGTTCTTCTGTACAGTCATGCATGCTTAAAGACAGGGATGAGTTCTGAGAAATATGAGCTCACCAGAAATATGATGATTTCCTCACTGTGTGATCATCACAGAGTGTACTCACACAAACCTAGATCCCAGAGTGTACTACACACTTAGGTGATGTGGTAGCCCGTTACTCCTGGGCTACAATCTTCTACAACACGTTACTGTACTGAATACTGCAAAAAATTCTAACACAATGGTAAGTACTTTCCCAAACATATCTAAAAATATCTAAACAGTAAAAACACAGTTATCTGCACTTTTTAAGAACAAAACTAACATGTCTGAGGCAACTCGATCTTACATTCCTCAGAAGCTTTATCTCTTTGGGTCAAAGAGGTCCAACCTTCTCACTCATGTTTTTACAGCTGTGTTTTTTTTTAAATCAAACTATCTCTCATTCAATTCATAGAAAANTAACACAATGGTAAGTACTTTCCCAAACATATCTAAAAATATCTAAACAGTAAAAACACAGTTATCTGCACTTTTTAAGAACAAAACTAACATGTCTGAGGCAACTCGATCTTACATTCCTCAGAAGCTTTATCTCTTTGGGTCAAAGAGGTCCAACCTTCTCACTCATGTTTTTACAGGTGTGTTTTTTTTTTTAATCAAACTATCTCTCATTCAATTCATAGAAAATTTTACCTATACAAACCTACAAAACACAGACTATAATATGCACATTCTGAGTCTAGAAAACTGGCAAATCGAACAATGTTTATAATGGTCAGTTGTGAAACTGAGCCCACTGTTTTAATCATATTAGCTTGATATCATTGTGTTTGTTTTTCCACAGGGAGCTAAACTCCAGTAAATGTTCTGTCATTTCTGAGTTTATAGGAAGAGACTAGATTAAAGAGCACAAGGGTAGTAACTTAAAAATCATTGTTAATGTCCAATTTTACTCCAATCTCTATCTCAAATTCCAGAAGAAGTTTTCATTCTGAAACTTGCTGATAACAGTTTCAAAGGATGTACATTTATTTTGTCAATGACTACTCAGTGCCTCTCACATGCCACACTCTATGCAAAATATTTTAAATGCACGGGGAATGAGAAAACATGACATCTTCCATCATGTAGCTTGGAGTCAAAGGAACACAGCATAAAACTAATTCATGGAAAAGAAAAGGCAAAAGGACAGTAGTTGGTACAATCTTGTAGTGTTGTGAATGCCAGTAAGTTGTTTTCCTAGCTTAATATAAATCAGGCAAAATGCTTAGACATTAAATATTAATCTCAGTTCATCCCTAAATACTAAATGTAACCTGATACAGAACCACGTATACATGTAGGCAGACAAGAGTAAGGTAACTTTATACAAATTGGTAGAATTTTGGGGGTAGACAGATTATTAAAGTTTAAGTTTAATTATGTCAATATTGACAGGAAGGTATAAAAAGAGGGAAATATTAAGAAGTATTCTTAGTATTGCACAGGAAACCATTATTGGACTAAAAATCTGACCCAGATCTACTCATTACATTTTTAATATTATCTTCGATACCATGATGAGCTTAACAATAGGACAGGTAATTTTTTAAAAAATCAACTTAGCAGAATCTACACATCAAAATGAACTATATTAACTATGGAATGATCATGTTTGTCAGGATATCTAAGTTTGATGCCAATGTGGAAAACCTCCTGGAAACTAATTTTTGGGAAGGTGTCCGGAATCTGCAGCACGCTCTTTGAAGGAATCTTGATGACGGGAAGGGAGCTCCGCTGACGTTGTGGGTGAGACCCACAGAGGCCGCGTTGGGCAACGAAAGGTACACTCTGTCTGTTCTCACACACTGACTGTGTATCTGGCTCTCACAATAGGCTTTTGGCTCATGATGTGAAGGTGCCATGTTTTATCCATTTTAGTGGTCCTGGCAAACTTCTTGGTATAGTGCAGAATTACCACGAAGGATTTTTGAATTCCATACTCTCAATTAAAGGTCATGATTAATAGTCCTAGTGATTCGAAATGACTCGAAAATGGTTCTCTGGCTATTTGTAAATATGTATATATTGTTTCTCATGAATGCACATCATCTGCATGTATAATATCTATGCAGAATGTACTATACATTTTGGCAGAAGACTATTTTTTGACCCCATCCTCTTTGCAGTGCATTGGTCTTATAGGGATTATTCATGATTGATAGTTGGATTCATTTCCCAACTAGATACCCAGATCCAAACGAATGCTTTAATATTTTACTCCGTTAAAAATGTAATGAAAAAACCTGTCACGGGTAATAAGTTGCAATGAAGTGCTTAAACACCTTAAATGACCTCCTCTCTGTGATTTCAAATTCTGGTTCTTCTGGATTTGAGGTATATAGTTAACTAAGCGAAGGATGGTGCACATTAGAAAAATTTAATACTTTCAATAAATATTATAATCAACATCAACAACTAAACCATCACTTTGTTTTATGTTAAAATACTAAAATATTTTTTCAAGAATTATACACTAGACTTGAGAAGGTATAATTGGTAGCTTCCTTCTATTAGCTGATTTCTTATCTCTGTATATTAGCTTATTTGCATCGGTTTTTGTTGATTCAGCTTTTTGCCTCCTCTCTTATGAATTAACCAAAAATAATATAATATTCCGAACAAACCTGGGTTGTTAGGGCAAAAAACTTAATAAGCTTTCTTATCAATTAATTATTTTTTGGTGAGCCTATAAATGTAAAATTAGCCATCATAAAAGTTGCTTGCTTTTCTTTTAGCATATTCAAGATTCATATTTAAAGAATTAGAATACTTACCTAGATGTAACCCAGAATCAAAAGTTCTATTACACTGATAAATGTGATTTTCCACTTCTGAGAAGTTCCTTCTTCTAGTTTGTGTTTTATGTGGCTGTTTGTTACTGAGACAAACAGAATGGCTAAATCAATACAAATGGCCCTCGAGGTCTAGAGAGACCACAAGAAAGTGTAGCATCATTAAACTAAATTACAGACAAGCACTTAAGGAGACAAATAAGTGTTTTGTTACCATAACTTCTGATTTTTTATGGTGAGATGATTGGAAATGTTTACAAAACATGCATGGTACCAGGAACAAGGCCTCTATGGTAGTGTAATACTAGTTAGGTATGACTTACTTGCTATGGTGGTTTTAATCAGAGAAGTGTAATCAAGGAGCAGAATTCTGATAGTGTTTCTCTGAACCCTTATTTTTACCTGGTGTTAGTGAAAATGTAAAAAATATAACTTGGAAGAAGTGATAATCAGCAAGATGAGAATAGAAAGTCAATGGAGATTAGTTAGACAGCATAGGAATAACCCACCTACTCTGGACACATGAGCTGTGAGCTGAGCTAGGAGAAGACAGACACCAAATGCAGTGAAAATAAAATCATACTAGAACACAATCTCAATAGGGATTTCTCTTCCTGCTCTCTATAGATGCTCTCTGATGCCTTGATTTATTTCATAACTTCCCCACAGCAGATGAAAACAAAGGCAAAGGAACTAAGCTCAATATTCTACAAATTGAATACAGGCCCATGAGACAGAACCAAGGAAATATATATTTTTAAATTTATGTTAGAGAAACAGGAAGGGAGAGTGCGAGTGAGAGAGGAAGAGAGAGAAAGAGAAACATTGGTTGGTTGCCTCCCCTATGCACCCCAACTGGAAATCGAACCCTCAACTTTTTGGTGTACAGATGATGCTCCAACCAACCGAGACACCCGGGCAAGGCAGAAAATGATCTTGAAAAAAATTAAGTCTTGGGAAAAATACATGTCAAGAGGGAGAAAAACATATGGTTTAGGATATTTTCAACTTGGAAGAGCTCAAGACATAAATGACCTGTGGTCCTGAGCAATACTGCATGTAGGACATACACAGCAAGGCCTCAATGTCATTTTGTTCTACGCCATTTCATTATAATGTGAAGGAGATCCTGTAGGAACTTAACCTTGTTTATATCAGTCAGGCTATGGTGAAATTGGTTTCACTATATGTTGTTTTGCTGGGGTAGCAAGACCCTACCCATGATGTAAACTGAAGACTTAATATACACGTATATCCCATATTTGGCAGTTTGGAGCAGTAGTCATTACATAGGAGATTGAAACTGTTTCTGAAACAAAATGAAATAACTTAGCTTAATTATTAACCTTCTTTTATGTATATTTGTTTAATATTTAAAAAGTAATGATGGTGCTAGAGGTCCTCTACCCCAAACCCAAACCTAAGAGATGTTTCACACAGAATATTCTAATATAAATAATTTTCAAGGCACAGATATGCAAATTTAAACTTTAACATAAGCCATCTCTGGAAAGTTCAAGTTCTTTATAGCCCTCATGAAAACTAGGATTCAGCAAAAGTCTAGTCTTGCTTGTCCATATTGGCTACTAGAGTCATAAGTTTGGAGGAATTATTTTATATATACATCTTTGTCACTACCAGTTGTTATTTTGACAGATGAAATGGGAATTGAGTAGACAGTTTTTATTCCACTAAATCAAAACCCTTTTTTTATCAGTTATAAATGGCATGGAGCTATGCGTCTGCAAACCAGGTAAGACTGGTTTGTGACTTTTTGAGAAAAAGTGTATTCCATGGGCTTATTGAAAATTTGTCTTCAACATGGCAATACTTTTACATATATAAAAAAGAGAAAATTTATAGAAAGTAAAACATAGATAAATAATTTTCATTCATCCTTTGGCAATTGTGGTGTTCTAGTGCTTCCACATACGCATTGCTACACTCTCTTCAAGTTTTCAGAAGGATTAGTCCTTATTAGTCCTTATCTCACCACTGGGCATCACTGGGCAACTGGTTCTGGTCAGAAAGTTGTGACCAGGGGTTGCATGAGTCACTTATTGCTGGTATGCATTCCCCCAGTACTTTTTCCCTCTTCTATGATGCCATGGAAAAGAAGACTCATATTCTAAGGGTGAAAACACAATTTGAGGAATCACAGGCCAACAAATCACTAATAGGTGGACAGTTGCCTGACAGAGTTGCCTGGATGAATAGGGGATTTAGCATGAGCACCAAATAAACCTCTGCACTGTCAAGCCTCTAAGATTTTTCAGTTGATATTTGTTAGAATGTCATAACAAAAATCCAAGTTTACATGGAACTTTTTACTCTCATGATATTTCCATGTAGAGTCTAATATAAAAGTATTGTGTTTTGAAGTGCTATTAAATTGAATTCCCCGAAGCTTATTAGAAGCTGAGGCAAAACAAAATAGTAAGAGTGACCAATGTGGCCAAACTTAATCAAAGCAGAAGTCTCACTTTGATGCAACCGTTTGTAATATAAAAGGATGGTGCCACTTAGTGCTTCAAATATTGTGTTGGCAACTATCTTTCTCTTAGAAAAAGAATCTCCTGCCCACAGAAGCGGGACTTTTGTGAGGACTACAATAATCCATAGCAGCCAGCATCTCTGACCTACATGGTACGACAGTTGGCAGAGGGACATGAAGAGAAACTCTGAGGGCAGTGTCAGGTGTCTTATTGCGGAAGGGCAGGAAGTGACAGATTGAGCCAAGGGAAACTCACTTCATGCCAGCAATCCCTGGGGACTTCAGTGAAATTCAATTGTTTAAAAAATAATAATGCTACTACTACTTTTTTAGTCCATTTAAAATGGTTATTTCTGAAAAAACATTTTTTCTTTTCTAAGAATGAAATCTTTTTCAGAGTGAAGTTTTCATGGAATTTGTCTTTACTTGGAAGCATGTACATTGATGAGAACAATAGGAATATTTGGGGAGTTTCAAAAGCTATGAGAAATATGAATTTTGAATACCAAACTTGCTTGGTATTCAAGACATATTTGGTTGACTTTTTTAATATCTTTGCAAACGAATTTGCTGGAAAGTTCTGGGATGATGACATGACTGCTAATCCTCATTAGTATTGCCTCAGTATTCTCACTGCCTTGTGTTCTCGGTCTGAAGGTCCTCTCCATCAGTTCTTGTTAGGTGGGAGCACCAACATCCTAAAATTGACTAACTAAAAGCATGGGGACTATTTTTTTCCTTGTTTTACATTTTCTTAAGGTTAAGATTGCTGTGGACATGTTCATTTGTAGGTTTATCTGCAGCACTACGGGCATAGAGAAGAGAAACACTTTTAAAGTCATCTGCTGAGGTAGGCAGAATAACACTGCTCCTAAAGGTGTCCACGTCCTAAACCTTGGAAACCGTGACTATGTTCTCTTACATGGCAACGTGGAATTAAGATTTCTCATTGACCTTAAAACAGGGGAGACTATACAGGCTTTCTGGATGGTGCTAGAGAACTCACAAAGGTCCTTACGTGTAGAAAGGGAGGACAGGGACAGAGTGAGTGTCGGAGCCGTGACGTGAGGAAGGCTCCACCTGCGGTTGGTGGCTTTCAAGACAGAAGAGAGGGGCCATCACCAAGGAATGCAAAGGGGCTTTTGAAGCTGAAAGGTGCAATGAGATAGAGTCACTATAAAAGGCTCCAGAAAAGAGTGCAGCCCTGCTGACACGTGACTTTAGTGTAATGGGCCCCGTGATAATTTCTCACAGAATGGTAAGACAATACATTTGTGTTTTAAGCTGTTGTCTTTGCTGTAATCTCCCACAAAGGCAATAGAAAACTAATTAATATCTCCAAAAACTGCTGTTACTTAAGTTGTTACGAAAGCACTGAGAAATCAACGACTCATAATTTCAACAAACAAATATCAAAAATAACAACAAAAAACTATAAACATTTTATATGAAAGCACTTGGGAATTTCATTGGAAATAAGTCTCACTCTTCGGAATGCCTTGGGAAGTGGACTCTCATTCTTAAAAGAGGTAGAAGAAGCTAGCCATCCTCTGTGCTCAGGTTTGCTCAGATGCAATTTCACCTGGAAACAAAAATGGACTGGATTCTCTTATGAAGTCCTTCTTAGCTTACAAGTCTATGGTGGAAGGCTAAATCATAACAACCCAGCATCTTAAAAGGTCAAGCTGAAGTTCTCCACTGAGTTGGACTGGGTTACAAGCTGAAAATGTTATTTAATATGGAGGCAGATGGTAAATTTGCCAATTGAATCAGAGTCTGCTTTGATGTTATTCTGCTTAAATTCGTAGGCTCTGGTTAAGGCTGTTTATATTTATTTTCAGATATATTTTTCTGTCTTCATTTTTATATAATTCTTGGAATTGCTACTCCTGCATCTTGCTTGAGCAAGTTATTCATTTGAACCAATCTGCAAGCTTCCACCATCACTTGGTTCCCATTTCAACTCCATTATTGTATAAAATTTCATGTTTATAACATTCTAACCCTGTGTTAAGAATAACAGCCTCAGTCATCAAGGCTTATGGGTCCTTTAACGTGTCCAAGTATTACAAATACTCATAAAAGAGACATGCACATTTTGAAAGTTTATTCTGTGGCATAGTAACATTTGTCTAACTCAAGATGGGAACTTTTTACTCAGCACAGAGGCCATTGCAATGACCCTAAATGATTAGGAAGGATCATGAAGATAGAGTCTTTTCAAGTCACTTAAAAACCTGGTAGAAAGGAAAATCAAACAAAGCAAAATATTTGCTTCAGTCTCAGAACCTTATTATAGAATATCAAGACTGTTGAAGAAGTTTAGGAAAAGTATTAACACTACCGCAAATAAGTAGGCAATGATAAATAGGATTTAGTAGAAAATTTTAGCTATTCTTTTGGGATTACGTTCATTGCTAAAGTAACTAATTGAAATAGATTATAAGAGATGGATAAAGATCAATCTTGATTTTCTTTAATGTTTATCTAATCAATTAGCATTTGAAAATATCTGGATATTTAGTATGCCATAGATAAAAGGTCAAAATAATCTCAGAGTATTTCATAATTGAAATAAATATTTTAATGTTATAGAAGCAGGGACTTAGATGCTTTCATTTTTTTTCCTTATTAAGCCAAGTGAAAACAGACATCCATAAAAGGAGAACTGAACTGAATTCAAAAAATTTGAAATCTCATCATTACATTGTCACCAAGAGTGTTACGTTCAGCTACTTACTCTACTTCCTGAGCTTCGGTTTCCATGAGTATAGACTCTATCAATCTAGTTATTAAAGAAAAAGATTCAATAATCTTCTATAGCCTTTTATATAAGCAATGAGGATACATGAATAAACAGAGAAAATGCACAGAATTTATCATCTGATGGCCCTTCCTGAATCATCTACCTGCTATGAATCATTACAACACAATATTAAGGCAGTTTCATATTGGCAAGTACATCCACGGTACCTAAAAATATAGGCTCTTTAGGATTTCAAAATTAAAGTTTCTATGATAAAATTTTCAGATCGTATGTCAAAAGAATATTTTGTTATTAATTTTCATTATTGTTATTTTACTACAGTTGTCCCAATTTTCCCAGTTTGCTCTCCTCTGCCCAGCCCACCCCCTGCACCCACAGTTAAGCCCCACACCATTGTCCATGTCCTTGGGTCATTCATACCTGCTCCTTGACTAGTCCCTTCCCCTCCTGCCTACCATTTCCCCCTCCACCCTCCTCTCTGCCTGCTGGCAGTCTCTGAAAGAATACACAGCCACTACAGATTTTAAGAAGCAATTTAACATAAAAAAATCAATATCTTTTCAGTAGATCAAAATTCAGAGTATCAAAAATAATCAGATAAACTAGATTTATGAAATTATTGTCTTATGAATAGGGATACCAAACCACTTTTTAGAGTGAACCCTACAGATTTGCATGGAATTTCTAGTTTATGAGACAAATTCTAAAGCAAAAAGGAAACTCGTTTTAAAAAAATTCTGATATAAAATTTCTTGTTGTTGTCTTTGTTTTAACTGCTGGTTTACAGCAAGCCATAATTATAGCTAGAAGGCATATAAGAAGGGGGAATACTTTTGTGTTACCCAAATATTCAGAGTTCGAGCACTTGTAAAGACATAAACTTGGTCTTGTCAGAACAAATTTTGTTTTATTCTCTTTCTCTCTTTTCCTCCTCATTTCACCATTTCTTTTATTTTAGCTATTGTATTACTCATTGTTTTATACATAGTATTTTGTATGTTTCTTCTATCATGCATTCTCCCTTTTAAATCCTATCTGAGTTCAAATGCTCCCTTCTCTCATTTTCTCTCCCATTACTCTACCTTCCCATTTTTTAATCTTCACTATTATTTACTCATATTTCTAGTCTGAGGCCCCACAAAAACCTACTAGTGATAGAGAATAAGCTACTTTTCTCCTTCTTGGTAAAGTTCTGAAGAATCTTAATGAGAGTCTTATGGGTTAATCTGTTCATTCTTGATTATTCAGTTATCAATCACCTTCCTTTCACATTCAGATGTCACCATGGGTTATTGCTTCAAAGCCATCATAAGGCCTTGACAACTGGACCTCAAATGGAATAATCTATTAGTCCCATTCCACATCTTTGAAGAGTCTTGTTCCAACCCCTCAGAGCCTGCTGAGTCCTGACTCCTAATGTCTCTAAAATTGACCTGGATATAATTTTGATTATTTCTCCATAATTAATAAACATGGACACTGATTAAGAAATATACTTAGCCACTTCTCTTAGTAACAAATACTATATTACCTTCCAGCTTTGTAAACTACCTCCAATAAATTTTTAATTTGTTTTCTGTTGTCCTGTATTAGGACAAATTAAAAGTTAAAAGTTTCTGTTGAAAGTGAACAATCTAAACTCAAACATCCTAAGTCATAAGAAAGAAGTGTTGCCTCAGAAAACTAGCAGCTCAGGAGGAGGTTATCTCCATGCTCGCTCATATCCAGAGCATCGATGACACCATCGTGTTGCCCGCCCTCTGCTCTCTCCCTCCTAATTTCTTAATTCTGAATGCTTTTTATACTCACCTAATACATGCTCCCTATGACACAGACTGGATTTCTACATTATAATAATACTAGGACAATATTTCATTGACGTAATACCTCCCTTTAGCTTATAATTAGCTCTTAAAATTCCAGGAAGCTATGGTATTGTGTGGCCCAGTCTAAAAGACACAAATACCCTTGACAGCTACATAAAATGGATGAGAGGTTATGTTACAAGAGCCTTGATTGTAATCTCTAAAAAAACCTGTATGAAATGGAGGAAGTATTCCCAAAGGGTGGTAGAAAAGAATTCTAAACAAACAAAAATTATGCTTGGAAAAGTCCAATCTACACAGACTGTTCAAAATGATACAATTCTCGGCTATTGTGAATAACGCTGCTATAACATCGGGGTACATTTTTTTCTTTTGAATTGGTGTTTCAGGTCTTAGGGTTTAATCCCAACAATGGAATTGCCAGGTCAAATTTTTAACAATTTGGCATCCATCTTGGAATGAATGTGCCTTTGTGGAACTTGTGGGATCCAGCACCATAGGCTAATGCACTCAGGGGTCTCTCCTACCCATGCATTGGGCAATGGGCATACCTCAGTCCTAACTGTGGACCCTTCAGAGGCCTGTGAAGCTGCTGTAAGCCCTTGTGGCCACTGTCTGGGATCCCCTGAAAAACACTGCTTAGACAACCACTCGCAGCTGAGAGAGCCATTCTGGAAGTCCAAGAGTCCCATGGAGAGGTCTGGGCACAGTGCTGGAGGATACATGAGCTTGGATGTAGAGGAAGTGTAAGAGAAACAGCTGTACTTTACCTGCAGCAGCCCTCCCACCAGGTGCACAGCTCGGAGCCAAGAGCCTGGCTCAGTGTGTGATTTCTCCTGAGGGGGAAAGGGAGGGCATGTGAGTAAGTGCCCAGCTTTCCCAGCTGTGCAGGATGCAGTCCAAGGGGCCCACTTTCCTCTGCCCTATTCAGTGCACTGAGTCGTGAGCTGCATGATGCGGGGGTAGGGGAGACAGGAAGACTCTGGGAGAGTGACTGATAGGACTCTCGGAGGGCATTGAAGGGACAAGGATCCTGCTAGCTTCATTATAGAATTAATCAAAAACTAACAGACAAATGAAAAGTGCACTAACAAATGAAATTCGTACACTATCTTACACCATCACAAAAATCAACTCCAAATGAATTGTAGACTTAAATATAAGACCTGGAACTACAAAAATCCTAAAAGGAAACAAAGGGAAAATCTCCTTGACTTTAGTTTTACCACAGGCCTTTTGGGATATGACCCCAAAAGCATAAGCAACATTAGTATCAATAGGTAGGATTAGATAAAATTTAAAAAAAATTGCACAGGAAAAGAAACAGTTAACAAAATTGGAATGCAACCTTAAAAATGGGGGGAAATATTTGTAAACCATATATATCAAAAAGGGTTAATATCCAAAATGTATAAGGAACACATACACCTAACATCACAAGAACAAACAATATTATTAAAAATAGGCAGAGGAACTCATTAAATATTTTTCTGAAGGAGACATGCAAATGCCAACATGTACATTAAGTGATCCTCAATATCACTAATCATCAGGGAAATACAAACCAAAACTACAATGAAATCAAAACTACAATGAAATCTCACCTCACAACTGTTAGAATATCGCTTATCAAAAAGTTAAGAAATATGTTGGCAAGGATACATGCAGAAAGGGACTCATATACTGTTTGTGGGATAGATAGTACATTGGTGCAGCTACCACGGGTAACCGTATAAAGTTACCTTAAAAATTTATAAATTGAACTACTATGTGATCCAGCAATCCCACACTAAGCACATATCCAGAGGAAATGTAATCAGTGTCTCAAACCACTTCCATGTTTTTTGCCCAACAGCAAAGATACTGAAACAACCTAAGGGTGGTGTGGCTGTGTGTGTTCTTGCCATTTGCAACAACATGGATAAACTTGAGAACATTATGCTTATTCCTGTCTGGAAATAAAACAGACAGAGAAAAACAAATATTGTATGTGGAATCTAAAAAAACCAAATGAGAGAAACAGAGTAGATTGGCCAAGCAGTTGGGGTTGGGAGAAGTGGGGAGATGTCAGTCAAAGGTACACATTTTCAGTTATGAGATAAATAGTTCTGGGGATTGAATGTATAGTTACTATACAGTCTGGAGTGACTATAGTTAGCTATACTTTATTGTATACTTGAAGGTTGAGAGGAGATTAAATTTGAAATGTCCTCACCACAAAAAGAAATGGTAATAATGTGAAGTGAGGGAAGTTTTAACTAATCCTACTATGGTAGTAGTTTTATAATACATGTGTATCCATTTTTTTTTCAAAATGTGAGTGCACCCTTTTATATAATGTTACCATCAGAAATTGGCCAATTATGTGTATAGCCAATGTTTCCCCACATCTCTTAACAGATCCAGAGAATCTCAAGTGGAAGGATCTAAGCTTCAAGTCTTATTGATTTTATTGTACAGATTATGACACCAAGATCAAGGGAATGTAATAATCTAGGTACTAAGTAAAAAGTCATTCATGGTTTATCTTGTATAAGTCTTGTCAAAAGCCAAGTTGAATTTTAGCATTTACACATTCATGAATAGAAATGTAGCTGTGATATTGAAACCAAACTAGCAGCCAGTGGTGACTAGCTATCTCATAGCAGGAGTAGCCCATAAGTTTATCTTGTCTCACATTCCAAGTGATGCAACAAGTGCAACAGCCCCAACTGCGTGTAACCTAGACATTCTAATACGAGTGAGTGCAAATACTATGAAAGGTTAAGATTAATACCAGGAAATTGGTGCAATGACTACTGTTAAGACACTTCGACCTAAGTCAAAACACAGCATCCAGTCATGACAGAATTAAGGCTTGGCTTATTTGTCCTGGTTAATGTTGCTCAGTGTTTCAAATGTGACCTAGAAATAATGAAATAAAATGTGACCTAGCCTTTCCTGTGAGTGTCTATTTCTGTGAACTTTCAGCTGCAGGATTATATCACAGGCCCAAGACAGTACTTAAAAACAGAGACTGTGAATTGCCAACCCAGTATATACAATGTCAGAGTACGAACTGGCACCTCAGTTTATTTAGAAAGTATAATCCAGGAAAGATACAAAAAAATAGGAGTGAGATCTTCATTTGCTGTATGATTTCAGGCATGACTGTAGGATTCTTATACATTTTAAGATCTTCCATAGAGAGGTCACATAGCATCTTGTTATATGCACAGTTTTCAGAGTTAGACATATATTAAGTTATGTAATATAACAGCTCAACGAGGCAAGTATGCTAATTACCTGTTTTACAGACATAGATATTGAGACACAAAACAATAGTTTTAAGTTCACTACTCACTGAACCTCACGGAATTATTACAGTTTGATTAAATGATTGTAGTACGGTTAGAATTTGCTATAATTCACTTTAAATGACTGCTTATTTATTTACCAAATATATACTAAGACTCTGCTATATCTAGGTATGGTTCTGGAGGCTGCACACAGCCATTAAAAACCCCACACAGCTGCGATCCATATTCTTGCAGTCTTACTACCAAAGACTAAGAGACAATAAAAAAGGTCATTTCTGTTTAGCCTTGAAGGGGTAAATGAATAAAGTAATAGAACAAGGAGTGATGGGTGATGAGTATGATCATGTCCTTAGGTAACGTGATCCAGAAAGCCACTTTTGATAAAGCAAAATTTTTAGTTGATAGCTCAGTGATGATAAACAGCCAGACGTATGCAAATATAAAAGTAGAATGTGTAGTGAATGAAATTTTTCTGATAGGTACATGAGCTTTGCATGATCAAAAGACAAAAAGAAGCTGTTGAGACAGGAATGGACAGAAAAAGGATAAGGGTGAAAAAATAGATGGGGTCCAGGTTTTAGAGGGCCTCATAAGCCAAGGTCAAGGTTTTTAATTTAGTAAAGAGGAAGTAGGAAAGTATTAGTGATACATGTTTGTGTGGCATTTACACGATTGGACTTACATTTCAAAAGATGACTCTAGGAGAAATAGACCAAAATAAAAGCCAAAAGAAGAGTTGGGAAGGAATTGCAGTATAAATTGCAGTTCAGATAAATGACAGTGCATTTGAGATTTGCTACTGATGGAGGCCTGCAAACTGATTATTGTTAATTATCCTTCCTGACCACAAGGCTGGGTCCAGCCTCCTTTTTCTATTAGTCAGTGTCTGGAATTCTGGTTTAAGCTTGCAAATCCATCAGGACCCGACATCATGGTTGGGATCAAAACGTAAAAATTGTTATAACTCTACTACCTTTTTCTTACCACCAACATCAACTGGGAATAGGCCACATATATTCTATTTATTTAGCAACATAGTACAAATTTATGGCCATGTCCTTGTTCTGACAAATCTAAAGCTGAGTCAGTTCACCAACATGAAAACTACAACCCCAGATTCCCCTGCATTCTTACTGCCCCAACGGCAGAGCTCCTGGCGTGTCATATCTGTTTATTTGATGGCCCTCCACCTGTAAGAAGAAAAGTAAAGAACCTAAACTCTGTGAGGAAACAATTCTGCTCTACTTGTTCCACTTCCCATGGCATAGTCCACTCCTGACACTACAGAAGCAGTTTTCACCGAGACACAGATATAGGAGAGAAGATCCACAGTAAAGCAAGTAGAAGGATACAGACGCTGGAATCTGGCACTTGAGGAACCACTACAGGAAACGTGACACTTTAGCCAGGAGGATAGTAGGCATTATTAAGGATTAAACAATCTTTAAATATTGAGGAGATCTAAGAACTCTGTATGTGTGTAAGAGTAGGTTAGAGTACCTTGAACACATCTTTTGTTTCAGTATGAGGAATTGCTTTATTGGCCAAAGACTAAATACACTTCTCTATGAAAATTTATTTTTTGCATGTCCAGAAACATCTTCTCCTCAGTTTATAGTAATAAAATCTTGTCTAAAAGGAAAAAAAAACATCCTAAGAACATCTGGTTCAAGAGCAAGTCATCCGGAGTGGTACCTATAAATATCTGACCAATAAGAGAATTCAGTCTTTCACATGGCAGTGATTCGTTCGTTCAGTGATGGGCACAGTACCCCCAGCCCACAAAAAATCGACTCAGTTCCAGGGCAGTCCTTTGAACTGAGCTCTCTTTCCTCTAGGATTGCTGAACTGGGAAGACAGAAACTTAGAACTTTCGAAGGCCGCAGTGTAGAGAGAGAGAGATTTTTTGAGACTGAATCAAATACTAAAAGAGAAGAGTGATTCAGGGTGTGGAGGAAAGTATGTTATATGAGTCATTAAATTTCTTTTTTACTTAAGTCACTTTGAACAGAATTTTTGTTACTCTAAAGTGAGGGAAATCTGATTCACACAGGACAGGTTTATGTGCAGTAGACAGAAATGTATATAATTTGCTTCTTTCTGAAAGACTGTAGTAAGTCTTTTAGAAAATACATGACTAGCTTTCATAAAATAATAAATGATATGATAGTATAGTATGTAAATGATTATTAAATTAATGGCTTATAATTGCTTTTGTGGTTATTCATACATGCAATAGTTCATTAGAAATAGGATCTTAAGTACTCATGAGTAAAACTTTTGACAAGTTAAATAATTTTCCATTATTCAGTTTTTTCATTAGTAAAATAGGAACTATGACAGCATCTATATTCTAAAATAGCTCAAAGGTTAAATGAATAATAGATGTGACGCATATGGCACAAAGCTAGGAAATAAAGTGCTTAGTGAATATAAACTATTATTATAATTGTCGCTGCTATTATCTTATTATCATCATCATAATAACACACAGCTTTCGACATGGCTCCCAATGATCCCATATGTCAGTTTTCATGCCTTTGTCTAATCCTTTTCTGTTGAGCATTGGATGTACCTAATGGCTTGCTTCTCATTAATGGAATGCAGAAAAAGTAATGGGATATGGTGGGATACAAGGTAACTGGATACAGAAGACCATGACCTCGATCTTGCTAGCACTCTCTCTCTGTTACTTTGTCTTCCCCCTTGGTTGTTCTGAAGAAACAGTTACCAGGCTTTAAGATGCTCTGCAGAAAGGTCCAGGTGGCAAGGAACTGATGGAGTCCCTGGCCAGCAGCCCATGAGGAAGTCAGTTCTGCCAATAATTATCTGAGTAAGCTTGGAAGCCTATCCCCTCCAACCAAGCTTTCAGATGAGGATGCAGCTTTGGCTGAGACTTGGATTTCAAAGTACTTGCATTCCTGATCCACAGAAACTATGAGGTAATACATGTTAGTTGTTGTAAGTCATTATGTTTTCATGTAATTTGTTAGCCAGTAATACATCACTAATACAGTCATCATTACTGGCATGCAGAAGAGATACTCATGGGGGACATCATACTCCAGGAATGCCTCCCAGAGAGTTGGGACTTTGAAAGACAGGTAAGACTAGGTAGGGATAGGAGGTGAGTGGAGAGTAGGAGGTCATTTAAGGTTACAGAACAACATGGGCTAAAGTTTCAAGAACAGAAGAGTGCCTTTTTGAGAAGCATTGAGAGAAAGAAGCCCAAATAAGATTGATGGAAGATTTGGGGTAATTTTGATTAGGTAGATGAAGAAAAATATCGATGTTGCTAAAGTTCAAGTTTTTCTACTAGCCTTATTAGATATTTGATAGTAGGATAAGATTCTGCCTTAATGCCATCTTTCAAAAGTCTCTAAAATTACACCTCTCAGAAAAATATTTTTAAGAAACATAATTTGAATCAGAAACAAATGAAAATAGGATGAATGGCTAGACACCAGGAATCTCTAGAGGATTTTAAACTCAGAAGTGGCATCAGTGCAAACAGCATTTATTGTTATTTGCTCAAAGTTATTTGAGCAGACACATGCCCCATGAAATCCAGAGAAAAGAAGCTGTGGTCATGAAGACCAGCCCTAATCCAATGTGAGAACACCTCTGCACGGACGAAGGGAGAACAGCAGGGAGAGAGGCAAAGCACAGGTCTCCTGGATCGCCTCTGGGAAACACACCACACCTGGAATGCCAGATCGGTAGGAGTGTCAATACAAATAACTGATTGATCGATCTGTCATTCATTCTGCTTCACCAGGGAGTAAGTAAACTAGGACTTTTCTACCTGCTATCTCTTGATTACTGTGCATCTGTTCACCTGCGCAACTACTGCACACTGGTAGCCATTAGAGATATACAGGCTCACATATTAAGAGCAGTTTTTGCAGAGAGAATAAAAGTCATAACAATGAATTCCAGATACTCATGTTTCCTATTTTGCAACCTACTGAATCCTATTTGATTCTTGAAATATTTAAAATTAGAACTATAAATCTAGTTGAAGGTGAAATAAATCAAAACTACTGCATTTAAGACTCATTCCACTATTTTTTGTTGCTGTTGAATAACACAGTGCTAAGTTCCAAGCAATCTAAAAAAAATTAAAAACACAATCTCTGCCCTAATGAACCTTACAAGGTAACTGGATTTAAAAGGCAAAATGCATGTGCAGTCACATAAAAGAATAAATGAAGAGCCATTATATGATAGAGACACTCTGAATGTGTAGCACAAAATAATGAATGATTTAACGATGTCAATATTTAATGGACTGCTGATTATATGTAGAAACCATATCTAATAACACATTTAAATGGAATTTAAATATATGAGAAATTTTTTCTAAGGCAACCATTTTCTTTCCTCATCTGTTTCTTGTTTAGAAATTTTATTGTATTCCATCTGTCTTTTCACTTTGTTTTGTGACTAGAAACTATCTTGACAGTCTATTAAAAATGAATGAATTATTATTTAAATATAATAAAAACCACATGGAAAAATAATTGATAGCAATGTGACAATGAAAGAGAAATTACTTATTTTACAAGAACATAAACTGTCTATATTATATTCTTAAGCAAAGCAGAATCAAATAAAAATTGGAATTTATGCCCATGTGAGAGGTCATTTAGGTGAGAGAACAATCCAGCTATTTCAGTTTGCATTTTATTTTTTCAAATAAATTTTGCATTTAAATATAACATGCTTACAGAAAAGTACATAAATTATAAGTGTAGAGCTCAATGAATTGTTATAAATTAAACCCAACCATGTAGTCAAAACCCAGATCAGATAATGAAATATTGGCAACACCCCACAAAGGCATCTAATAGTCTGCAAGTCACTTCTGCCCTTTTGAAGGATAAATGTTCTATTCATTTCTGAAGTCATAAACAACACACACCTATTTTATAAACTGTAATCAAATGATGATTTAAATGTTTTTAATTTTGATCCGTGTTGTGTGAAGTTGTAATCTTTCATTCTTATTTATATAATGGTATTACAATGAATTAATACGAGTATATTAATATGTGTTTATCATACCACTCTACTTGAACATCTGTGTTGGTTTTTAAGCTACTATGCATAATGCTTCCATAAACCAATTTTCATCAAATTTTATATATTTACTTAATTGAACCAGGTAGTATGCCTTGTACAAAATTCTTTAGATGAATAATTTCATGTCATTTTCAATAAAACACAACACAAGAGTTACTATTAATATCCTCATTCTTTAACTAGAGACTGAGGTTTTCGAAGGTCAGTGACTCCTGAGACGACAGAGCTAGTCAGTAGTGCAGGCAGGGCTCATAAGCCAACCAATAAAATCTCTAGTTGGTGCCACAGGTTCTTGTAGAAGTGATAGAAACAGTACTAAACAAAAGAGATCATAATCCCTGTCAACCATTGAGTTGGTCTTGGGAGGAGCAGATAATAAAATATGTCATTCGTTAGCTGGTGAGGTGAGGTGATAAGTATAAAGGAAAAGACACAGTAGGAAGGGACATACACAGCGGGAGGGGTGTTGGTTGTAATGGAAGGAACGGTGACTAGTAAAGATGTTGGTGAGCCCCGTGTGGTCTGAATCATAAACCAGGAGAACCTGGCGTATTGCAGTGCCTACACTGTCCATTACCATACTACACCAGTGAGTGCACGTTCATAATCTCTTGGTGAAGATTTTCTGAAAATAGTGTGCATTTTTTGTGTTTTGTTGGTTTGTTTTGGTAAATCACCTACTGACCACACATTAATGCATAGGGCATAAAACAGAACAAAACAAAAAAGAAAACAAAATATATATATATATTACAAAAATACTTTTTTGTTAATGGACATAAATATTTTGTGAACATTTGAAGACTTCCCAGAGTATCAGGCAAAATTAACAAAAAATACGCCTACCGGTGGCAAATTCTGGAGATACTTTAAAAAGAGTATAAAAATAATGTTACAGATATTAATCTAAAAGAAAAAAATATTAGAAATAGTTATTTACAAGGAGCATGAAACACTTGGTGGTCATGATGGGAGAGGGGGCAGGGAGAATGTTTCCAGGAATTCTTAAAGCCCCTGTGGTACTCTTAATTTAATCTTGACAAAACCTATGGGGAAGGTGCTGAGGCACAAAGCGGGGAAAGTGGAGCTGGAAGATGAACCTAGGCAGGCTGGCACCAGACTCAAAGCTTAGTTCTACCTTAAGAAGGGAAGAGTGGTGGGGGGAAAAGGGGAACAGCTATTACTGAACAATTGAAAAAAAGAATTCATGACTAAGTACAATGATGTCTTGAAACTCATTTGCCATCTATAACATTATCCTCCTTTGGGTTTTTCTTTTCTTTTTTTTTTTTTTTTTGCATCATTGGCCTTTCCTCTACCTAATTTCTAAATTCTGGAGTGCACTAAGTCTTGCAAATGAACCTTCTGTTCTCACTTAAAACTGTTCCCATCCCCACAGTTCTTAATTACATTCATATTCTAGTGACTCCTAAATGTAATCCTTTTTTGTAACCTCTGGACACCTAAATCTGAATGCCTCACATTTCCTCTCCATCTCAGATGTAATATTTTCTAAAATGAACAATTATCTATTTCTCTAATTTTGTTCCTTCACTGCCCAACCTCACCTCAGCATGTGGTGTACCTCTCCACCAGCTGTTCAAGCCCAAGATCCAGGAGTCACTTTTAACCCATCTATCCCCTTCACCATCACATCCAATCATTAACAAATCTTGCTTACTCTAATATGGAAGCGTATTTCACATCCTTTTACTTCACCCAAGCCCATTGCCCGTCCTAGTGCAAATACTCCCCCGTTCAATACTGGGGCTTCTGCCTCATCCTCCTAACTGCTCTTCTTACTTGTGAGGGATGCAACCCTTGCTAATGCCTTCTTATTTTACATTCTGGATGATCTTTTCAAAGTGAAAATTGGATGATTGCATTGCCTCGCTTGAAACAATCAATTATAATTTACTGCACTCTGTACAAAGCATTTGGAATCAAACTCGTTATCATGGCTCCAGAGTTGTGTATGATTAGGTTGCTGAACTTGTACAACCTCTCTCACTCCTTTTGCGAGCAAACAAAGCGACACTCACATTGGCCTCCTTGCCGCCCTATGCAACTTATCTGTCTCCTTTCTATCTAAATGTACAATGCAGTCTGTCTCCTCAACCTGGAATTTCTTCCCAAGGACCTATTCCCTTCCTTCAGTTTTACCAGCCTAGTTCATCTAATTCTTCTGGAGTCAATTGAAATGTTCTTTCCCCACTACACAGTTGTGCATGAGTATCTGTAGTACTTTCTCTTACCCATTTCCATTTCTTTTGTATCATTTATGGAAATTCAGTCAAAGTTAGAAACAACAGATTCAGAGTCCATTCCTATGCTTTAGGACCTTCACATTGAACTAAGATAGACATGTATGCCAGTACAATGCAATGTCACAGAGGTACTTAAGTGATCCCAGGACAAGATAGCGACAGGATGTATTAATTGGGCTGTGAGTGGGATGGGGAGGAAAAGTGTCACATTGTCACAGATAGTTTAGTTGCAGGGTGATTCTGAATTTATGTGAGATATGTTTGATTTTTTAAAGAACTGTCATTTGAAAACTGCAAATTTCTGATTTTCTCTTGAACAATACCATTGTTTTCTTTTTATCATTAAATGGATACATTGGTTTTTCCAGTGGATGTTTAGGTAGAAACAAAATGTATCGAAGGCTTTGACCAAAGACCCTGAGGTCGTATGGAACCCTAGGACAATGGAGTTGAAAGGCAGAATACACATGATAGCCTCTGCTTTCAGCCTTGTCACCACTTTCCATCTGTGTCCATGTATCCAAGCATATCCCTCCATTAGCAGCTCAACTGTTATTACATCCACTTAAAGCAAGCATCTTGTTTAGCTGCACAGGATTCTCTTCTGAAAAAAATATCAAGAGCCATTGAAGGATACAATTTACTTATAAAATTACTAAATTAAAAGATTAGGCAGAGCTGTGTCAGAGTTGCATGTAATTTCAGGTTTATGTTCTCTTCCTCATCTTTCCACAGTTATTTCTAAACTTGGTTGTCCCTAAATGCTGTATCAGCAGTAGTTTCTATTCTAATGTGAAGCTTTGTTGACAGTATGAGCTTGATTTGAAGAAAAAGCAAAACTGGTTAATTGTGGTTAAAAGCCTGGCGATTTTCAGTAATTGCCATAACACTCACTAACTCTATATTCCAAATTACTTGGTCCCCAAAGCTTTCCTTTAGTAATGTTCTTCTGATATTTACAAAAGATTTCCAAGTAGATGCTTTAGTTTACATCAGAGTTCATAAACAAATGAGCCATGTTAGACAATTATCAATATTAGTGTCAAAAATTATGGCTGCCAATAAACCCTGAAGTGGAGCTATCAGGAACGAGAGTGCACCTAACTTCTAAACAAATACAATAATTTGGGACAGCGGGTTTCACACACTTAATTCAAATACCACTTTACATTGATGACTCAAATTATTAAGTAATGATTACAGTCAATTCAATACAATACGGTTTTTTCCATTATACATAGGATGTCATCAGATGTTAGTGGAAATGCAGCATTAAGAATATGAAAAAGCTGAACCCTCCATAAAAGCAACAGAACCAAGCAACAACTGCCAGAATCCATTTCTTCCGAACTCTGTGAATTAACCAAAGGCTTGCAGCAACCAGGGGAGCACTTAGCTAAGAAAAACTGTAGTGTCCCCATAACAATGGCAAGCTCTGTTACAGTTTCACTTACTTTAGCCTCATGCATTACATACAATTCAGGTGGTAGCCTTGAACAATTATTTCTGGTACTTGATGGAGAAGGGACCTCATTTCTGAACAATTGTCATTATTTGACCTCTAATGCTTTCCTGGAAAACCTCACTGGAAAACCTTGACTTCATTCAAATTTACTTAACTCGCCCAGACCTTAATGCCTTGTGAGGAGAAGACATTTGTTTCCTGCTTAAACATCACAGCTCTCTGAACAATGGAGAGAAGTTGGGGCAAATAATAGGTTTCCAAAGGGCTTAAAATGAAAATATGCAGAATGATATACATATTCTAATATATCCCTGGAAACCCAGAAGGCAAAGCACACACACAGCTGTAGGCCGCTACGTACATGCTCATAAAAGCCATGAGGGGCCACAAGACCTTAGCTGGCTGAACTTGAGGATCAAATAAAAGGACACAGAACAGTAACACAAATCCATGTAAAGAAATAAAAAGTGCTAGTTAATGCAACTATACAGGTAAATGTAAAAGGCAGTATAAGCGTATTTTTGTTGCTATCTTTTATTCCTCAATGGGATTTAAATGACTCTGATATAGTAATGCAATAATTGTAACTCTAAGTTCATGGGCACAAAGATATAAAAATGTAATCTGTGATAATTTATAGCACAAAGGAGAGAGATAGAGCTCTACAGGACCAAAGTTTTTGCATATTATTGAAAGAAGGTTGATACCTATCTAGATGTTAATGATAATCCCCAGGGGAACCAATAAGAACTCAAATATATATATAAAAAAAACTATGAGAGAATTAAAAATTACCTATTTAGCACAAAATAAGGCAGTAATGGAGGAAATGAGCAACAAAAACACCCTAAAATAATAAAATGTCAGATGTAAATTATACCTTTTTGATTCTTACATTAAATGTAAATAAATAAACTCTTGAATTAAAAGGCAGGGCTTGGGAGGCCAGTATACTCAAACGGGGTCCAACTGTGTGCTGGACACAAGATATGCACATCGGAGACAAATACACAAGGAGCTTGGAAGTAAAAGGATTTAAGAAGATATATTCAATAACATGCAAATGGTAACGAAAAGAGAAGTGGAGTGAAAATAATGATATCTTACAAAAGAGATTTTAAGACACAAGTTGTTACCAGGGACAGAGACAGTGATTTTACAGTGATAAATATACCAAGGAGGTAGAGCGCCTTTCAACATATATTCACATAACAATGGAGTCCAAAAATACGTGAAGCAGAGACTGACTGAATTAAAGGGAGAAATATGCAATTCAACAGCATTAGTTGACTTCAATACTCTGATTGCAATAATGGATAGAACGACTAGATGGAAGATTTTTTAAAAAATAGAAAACTTGAAAAACACTGTACAACAATTAGCCTTAACAGGTATTTATAGAACATACAGCAATAACCAAATTTTCACATATTGTTTTCACATGCACCAGGAACATTCTACAGGATAGACCTTATGTTAGGCCGTCAAATATTAGTAAGTTAGATACGTTCAAAAGTATCGATATCATACAGAGATGTTCTCCAACCATAATAAGATGAAATTAGAAATCATAAACAGAAGAAACAGAGTAACACCCTGCTAAATAATTAGTGAGACTGAGAAGAAATCAGAAAAGAAATTAGAAAATGCTTTGAGGTAAGTGAAGATAAAAATAAAACCTAAGAAAAAAACCTAAACTTACGGGACACCACAAATTCTGCTTACAGGAAAATTTATATTTCTAAATGTATACATTAAGAAGAGAGAAAAATCTCAAATAACAAACTTTCACCACAGGAAACTAGAAAAAAAGAGTAAAATAAGCCCAAAGCAAGTGGAAAGAAGACAATAGAGATTACAGTGTAAATAAAGATATTGCAAATAAAAAACAATTGAGAGGACCAATGAAACCAAACGTTATTTCCATGATATCAAAAAAATTGACAAACCTTTACCTAGATTGACCAAGGGAAAAAAAGAGAGACAGTGAAGACTCCAATTACTAAAATAAAAAATGTTGGGGAAGACATTAATACTGATATCATACAAACAAAAATAATTTAAAGGAATACGCAAACGATAACACACTAATGAACTAGAAACCTAGCTGGATTGAACAAACTCTTAGGAGACTCTAGCAATCAAAAATGATTTGTAAAAAAACCCAGAAAACTTGAATAAATTTATAACAAGAAATTGAGTTAGTAGTAATAATAAGGGTGGAGGTATGAAGAAGACAATAATAACTTTCCTCAAAAAAATCCAAGAATGTATTGCCTTTGGCTTTACCAGTAAATCATATAAAGTGTTTTAAAAAAGCAATGTGAGATCTTCACAAACTCTTTTCACCCCAAAAATAATACAAGAAAAGGAAACCTTTCTTATCTTTCTCTACGAGGCCAGCATTACCCTAATACCAAAACCAAACATAACAAATCCATCACAAGGAGAGGAAACTGCAGACCAATATTTCCTTCGAATGTAAGTGCAAAGACTGCAACAAAATTCTAGCAAACTGAATACAGCAAAGTAGGAAAAGGGTTAATACCATAACCCAATCGCACTTATTCTAGGTATGCATGGAAAATCAATATGTGCAAAATACCATTTGAATAAGATAAAAGGAAAATCTGCATGATCATTTCCATAGATACCTACAAGTACTTCACAGAAATCTAATACCCTTTCATGGTGAAAACACTCCACAAACTAGGAATAGAAGGAAATATTCCCAACCTAATGAAGAGTACCTATGTAAAATTCACAGCTAACAAACACCTTACCTAATAACTAATCATTAAAAGGTCTTCCCCAAAGTTCTGAAAAAAGACAAGATATCCACTCTCACCATTTTTACTCAATACTATACTGGTGGTTTAGCCAGGGCTAGAGACTTCTTAGGTAAAAAGAGAACTAAAAGGTATCCATATTGGATAGGAAGAAGTAAAACTAGTTTTATTTTAAGATTGAATGATATTACAAATAGAAAACCTTAAAAATCCACCCAAAAGGTTATTGGAATTAGTAAATTAGTAACAACATGCAAAAATCAGTTGTATTTCTATACCAATAAAAAATCTAAAAATCAAAGTAATTTTATTTGCAAAGTGTCAATAAAAATAAAATATTTGGGAATAAATTCAACCAAGATGTACAAAAATTATACATCAAAAACTAAAGAACATTGTTTAAAGTAATCAAAGAACATCAAAATAAAATAAAATAACAAAAATACATTAGTTTTTATGGATTAGAAGGCACAATTGTTAAAGTGTCAATGTTCCTCAAACTGATTTATAGATTCAGGGAAAAAATCCCAATTTAAATTCTAACTGCCTTTTCAAAAGAAATAGATGGACTTATCCTAGAATAAGAACTGTATGATTTCACTTGTATGTGTGATACAATACTAAAATTCATAGACATAGACCATAGTACGGTGGGTACCAGAGACAAGTGGGTAAATGGTAAAGGGGGCCAAATATTTAATTGTGGGAGATGCTTTTGGCTCTGGGTAATGGACACAAAATGCAATATACAGACGATGTATCATAGAATTATTCACTGGAAACCTATATCATTCTATTAACCATGTTGTCCCAATTTAATGGAATAGCAAAGGACAAAAATAGCCAAAATAACCTTTAAAAGATATACAAATTCAGAGGAATCATACTTCCTGATTTTAAAACCTACTACAAAGCTAAAGTAATCAGTAGAGAGTAACACTAATATAAGGATAGGCATATAAATCAATGTCATAGAACTGAAACTTCAGAAATGAACCTCTATACCTATGGTCAGTTGATTTTTGCAAGGGTGCTACATCACTCTCGTGAAGCTGCCATAACAAAGTACTAAAAATTATGTGGATAAAGAAGTAGAAAGTGATTATTTCACAGTTCTAGGAGCTAGAAGTCCATAATCAAAGTATTATCAGGGCCATGGTCCTTCTAAAATTTACAGGGATGCCTTTTGTCACCCCTTCCTAGATTCTGGAATTTCGGGGGCAATTTTTGGTGTTTTCTGGCTTGTAGCTTCACAAGTTCAAACTCTGATTTCATCATCACATAACATTTTTCCTATGTTACTCTGTCTTCACATGGTCATCTTTTTTAAATAAGGACACCTGTCATACTGAATTAGGGGCCAACTATAATTTACTATAGCCTCATCTTAACTAATTGAATCTACAACAAACCTATGTCAAAGTAAGGTCACATTCTGAGGTACTGGAGGTTGAACTTTCAATATATATATTTTTTGAAAGACATGCAATTCAACCTATAACATGTGCCAAGACAATTCAGTAGAGAAAGAGTAGTCTTTTCAACAAATGCTGCTAGTACCAAATAGGGCACAAAGCAGCTGTCACCAAAAATATTTGGTGATGTCACCAAAAATATTCCCCACAACCCATGGCAGGGAATGGAGGGAGGGGTGATACAGCAGTTAAGACACTTTTCACAACAATGGCAAGTTGATAGCTGTGCTGTCACCCTGGGGCAAAGGCTTATATGACTTTGGGAGCATTCGGGGACTTGTGACACAGCTGGGGGAGGCTATACAGTGCCAGAGGCTCCTGTGTCATGAGGTATTCTTGTCCTAACTAAAGACGGCAGCAGAGGAAGGCAAAAGATTTGAGGGAACTGGCAAAAGTAACACATTATAGAAGTGGCCGGATATGAAGTCACGGAGGAAGCTATGGGTCAGCATTTAAAATAAGGGTGGGCTGAGAGAGATGAGAGTAGCAGCCATGCAGTTTGAAATTGTGTAGAAGGGCTGCCCCATGGGCCATGAGGTCAGTAGGGCATGCAGCCATAAGGAATGGCAGCCATGAGGAAGGAGCTAGAAGTGGGGGGATTCAGCCATGAGCTCTGGTGTGTAAGGAGGTGCCATGCAGTTTGGGGGTAAGCTGGTGTAAGAAAGAGGAGACCCCTCTAAGAAACCTGCCTGGAGAACACAGCACGTGTTTTCCTGGACTACTACATGGAGGTTGAGGAAAACATATCCCAGATCCCGAAGGAGAGAGATACTCGGAGGATGTATCCCTGGAAACCCATGAGTGTGCCTTTCAGAGGGGATGGAGAACTGTTTGCACAGTTGGCTTAAGAACAAATAAAGATATGAGGTGATTTGGGGCATGTTTTTGGCTTATAGCCTGTTGGGGAGCAAGGGAAAAACTGGTTCTCCTGGGAGAACAGGGCTCTGAGCAGGAGTGCTCCCAGACCCCTCAAGATTGGAACCCCATAAATAAAAACCTGTTTCCTTCAACACTAATTGCTGGGTCATTCATCAAGGTGACACTGGGACAGGCTCCGGTTTGCTTAGTTACAGGACAACCAGATTTCTAAATGTTAAAAAATAAATTTGTATGAATATTTCACTCCATATCCAAAGTTAACTCAAAATGGATCAAATACTTACATGTAAGATCTAAAACTTTTACAAGAAAACATAGGTGTAAATTTCCATGATCTGGATTAGACCACATTTCTTAAATATGGTACCTGAAGCACAAGCAACGGAGGGAAGATAAATGAATTGGACTTCACCAAAAGTGAAATGATTTGTGCAACAGAGGACTTTATCACAAAATTATAGAGACAAATCACAAAGGGGGAGAGAATATTTCCAAACCATATGTCTTATAATGATCTACTATCCACAATGGATAAAGAACTCTAAGTAGCGGGGTGGTGAAAAAGAAGTGTGACAGAATAAGGCTGAGAGATTATTCCCTTCTAAGATGAAGAAGCAGGTTTGGCTACAATAATAAATCTCTGGTAAGGGACAGTTGTCTGATCAGAGAGAAAATACGGCCAGAACAAATGCTGAGGGAAGTGAGGACTTACCTTGTACTAACATTAGCTAATATCCTAGGAGGAACAAAAGAACGGAGCACCCCAGCATGGACACAGATGACAATATGAGGATTGGCTTGGGGTGGCTTGGGGTGGCTTGGGGTGGGGTTGGCGGAGGTGGGGAAAGGGAGGAAAAGCAAAAGTGGGGACAGCTGGAACAGCACAGACAATAAACAATAAAATTTTTTTAAAAAAACAAAGAAAAGGAAAGAACATGCCATACTTGATACTTGATTTTAATTTGAATTGACTCTCTTGATTATGTATTAAAATGATGGGTCTGGCCTTTACTGATTCCTTTATGTACATCAAAAAAAGTTAGTAAACCTGGGAAAGTAACAACACATGCTTATTTACTTCATGGCGAAAGGGAAAGTCTAAACCCCATGTTTTAAAAAGTAGATTGTAAAGATTTAGCAGAGAGAATTGAATTTATGAATATTCAGGGCTCGTATCTAAAACAAGACCTTTTTTCTATGAAAGCTCTATGGCATGCACCCACTCAGAACACATTTAGGAAAGGCCTACTGCCACATGCCAAGCACTGCCCTTGTTTTCTGGGTACACGGCTGGGCACAGTCAAACCCCTGTTGTCCTGGAACTCATATTTTAGTTGGGGAGAGGCAAAAAGTAAACAAACAGACCTTTAAAGTAAACAGGAAACATGAGAGTGATGAATGCTACCCAGAGAAATCGAAAACAGTGGCGTGACAGAGGGTGACCAGGTGACCACGTTATATGGAGACTTGTATTCGTTAGGAAAGTGCTCAAGACTGTGACAAATATTCATAAATGCACAAATTTCAGTGGCTTCACAGTCACCTACTAAACCAATGGGTTGCAATATAGAGAAAGGTCCCCATGAAGTCACTCAGAGACGTAAGTTAATGCTGAGTTGGCCACATTCAACCCTCGCCTTCCAAGCTAGCTCTGGGTAGCGTAAAGGAAGAGGACACGGAAGACAGACGGTGCATCAGAGGTGTTTGCATTCATGGCCTGGGAGCCACTTTTGCTGACATTCTATTGATTCATACTCAGTCACATGGCTATCCTCACCTCTCGGCCTTGAGACCAGAAGAGAGACTAGAATGAGAGGTGAGGTGACTTAATGGTGACTCGGACTAGAGTATACTTTGTATTTCCAGTGGAGATGAAGAGAAATAGGAACCCATTCAGGATGACACTGAAGCTCTTTCAAAGACAGATACAAATTGGAAAAAGGGCTAGGCACAATTCATGAATACTGTACCAATCTTCTCTACACTTCTTCTGAACAGCTCCTTCCCCTTAGCTCATCAAAGTCATGTGCCTTCACTGTAAAACTGTTTTATTAATTCTGCACGCAACTCACCTCAGTAGCCAGCTTTAATGTCATTTAATATCGGGTGAGTGTGGCTTTTTCCCCAGCCGTTGATACCGGATAATTTAGTAATGTACCCTTTTTAAAAACAAAAAGTACAAAGATTTCAAAGAAGGGCACATATGAGGCAAATCCTCCCTCCAGTTCAGCGTAAGGTTGGAGCTAGGTCTGACGGTGAGAATCTCCAGTGGCAAGGAAAAGGCAGGGGGACATGGAACCTATTTCAAGTACATGTGACAGTCATGACTCATAATGGGAATCTAGGTCAGCATTTGCAGCTGGGGAAGCACCAGGAAAAGATTACTTTTATTATAAAAGCGTGTGCTTAATTACAGCTCAAAGCTGGAGTGGGGTGGGGGGAATGGCACAGCTGGAAGAGAAAAGCAAATTAATTTGTTGACTTTTAAAGCCCTCTTACAGAGAAATATGCCCCCTCCTGTTTTAACATCAAGTAATAACTGAAGAATTTTCATAGTCGCCTCAAAGCAAGAGTGGGCGTGATGCGATATAACAGCAAATAACTAACATTAGGTACTTCCTCAAGCTTGTGAACTGTGAAAGCTCTGGGCCCATGAGTCTTTTTATTAAGCAAATGAATCCCAGCCAGCAGTTAGGATCAGTTCCCTTAACATGCACTATCACCTCCAGAGAGAACGATGCTCTTGTAAACACATCCATGATTTTATGCTGAGCTCAATGTTGATGATGTGTCCTCCGCCCTCACCGAGAGACACCCGAGTGACAGAGCTGGTAACTGCCTATGCAGGAAATAAAGACATTAAAACAGACATTCATATTTCAAGGCATACCATGTTACTTATGAAATAACCAGAGGGGCATACAAGTCTGTGCAAATTTCACAATAACTAGGCTGTATCTTTTCTGCCCATGGATTGCACAGGCGATGAAGAGCAAAAGGCTTCTATGTTCAAAGGCCAGCAATCTAAGCCAGCCTAAAATATATGGATACTTTAACAAGTAATTAGTCATCAAAATTATCTGGAATATGTCACAGAAAATATGATCTGTTAAAGGGAATAGGATCTGATAGGTAAAGACCAAGAGTTTAGCATCCTAAAATAAGATATTAGTTGAAAGCAAAATATAAAAGTGGTAGACATGAGCCTTGTTAATAATGATTTTTTAAATAACAAGATTCAAAAAATCTGAGCATTAATTAGAACTGTATCACTGAATATATGTGAAGATTCACATACTTCAATAAAAATAAAATAGTACATCTGAAACTACTATAACATTTTATGCTCCCTGAAATATACTTTGAGTAACTCTTTAAAATTACAGTAAGAAAGGAAAAAAAATCTATATTCATTTTGTTGATTAGTTCTAATTTTATCTTATTTTATGTTAGGATTCTAGGTAATATTCAAACTTTAATTGTTTCTTCATAAGCATTTATTGAGAACTTATATGCAGAAGACACTATGCTAAATATTGTCACTAAATCCATATTTGCTAGTGCTTTTATATAAGGGTGATATATAAAATATATATCACCAGTCTGAAGCCATAGTATCTTAACATGTTAAGTCCTAAGTAATTTCTAACCATTTATAATTTGGTTACCAGATGATTAGTTCTGGTATCATAGATTTCTTAAAATGCTAATATATTTTAATGAATGCAAATTATTTACAAATGTTTGTAACATCAAGACCTTCTTTGGTGTTAATATGAAGTGTGGAATGATAGAATCAACAGTGACTGAGCAGCCAGCCGAGTCCATTCCAGACCTGGTTCTCCCACTAAACTGGCTACATACACGTTCACAGACTACTTAGCTTCTGGCCCTTCCTGCACTAGAAGGTGAGTCAGTGGACTAGGTCATATTTTAGTTCTTTATATCTATAAAGTCCATGGTTTTTATGTGTTTAATGTGGTAGCAATATATCATGTGTATTTCTGGTCTCATCGCATGCCCAGGCTTTGAAGCCTGGGCAATAATTCTTCTTGCAAATACAACTTCATACTTTGACTTCCAGATGTGACAGTGACAGATGTGGAGCTGTCACACTATCACTGAGATGGTCCTGGCTTTCTCTTTCAGCAGAAAATTAGGGTCAGACTTCTACCAAAGAATGAAGAAAGCAACAAATGCACCAGTAATTCTAACTCCTCTACATACAACCGTCGTCATTCTTAAACCTAGGCACAGAGCTCGGAAAAGCGATGAGGACACGGAGGCCTTCCATGTACTAGGTAAGGTTAGTATCCAATTCTGGTATCTGCAGCTTGCCAGAATAAGCAAAAAGCAGTTAGCCAAATAAATATCCAATGTATCTAGGATTCAAGTCTGATTTTGAGCACTAACACATAGGTTTCATCAAGAAGATACGTTTCTACCTCCCTCCCATCCCACCCCCCTTAGTTTTTGTCCATGTGTCCTTTATACTTGTTCCTGTGAATCCTTCTCCTTTTCCCCTGAAATTCCCTCCCCTCTCTGCTCTGGCCCCTGTCAGCCTGTTCTCTATTTCAGTGTCGTTGCTTATATTTTGCTGGCTTGTTTGTTTTGTTGTTTAGCTTCCTGTTAAAGGTGAGATCATATGGTATTTGTCTTTCACTGCCTGGTTTATTTCACTCAGCATAATGCTTTCCAGTTCCATCCATGCTATTGTAAAAGGTAGTAGCTCCTTCTTTCTTTCTGCTGCATAGAATTCCATTGTGTAAATATACCATAGTTTTTGGATGCATTCATTTACTGATGGGCACCTAGGTTGCTTCCAACTCTTGGCTATTGTAAATTGTGCTGCTATGAACATTGGGGTGCATAGCACTTGGGGGTAGGCTGGGATGGGATTAAAAGACAGAAAACTGTACTTGAATAATAATTAAATAAAGAAAAAAAGATTGCAGGTTTAATCCCTGGTCAGGGCACATATGAGAATCAACCAATGAATGTACCAATAACTGGAACAGCAAATTGATATTCCTCTCTTTATCTGTCTCTCTCTAATTAAAAAAACAAAACAAAACAAAAACAAGCCTCCAGGCCATACCTCACAAGGGGTCATCTTGAGTCATTCACCAGGAGGAAGGCATACCTATTTAATTCTGCAGTGTGGTACATTGGATTACTTTGTTTGTACATGCACAATTTCCCATAAAAAAAGAAGATATGTTTCTAGAACATCAGAACACAATGATCTAAAAGCATCACAGATCTCAAAGATAAGAATAAATAAGTGACAATACTGTTTAGAG
The DNA here is from genome assembly GCF_014824575.4 of Sturnira hondurensis. Lineage (NCBI taxonomy): Eukaryota > Metazoa > Chordata > Mammalia > Chiroptera > Phyllostomidae > Sturnira > Sturnira hondurensis. The sequence goes on from NW_028092868.1 coordinate 7,976,754, forward strand.
CTAACATTGCTTAACATTTACTGTGTCTGGCGTTGTTCTAAACTCCTTCAATCTATTAACTCATTTAATACATTTAATCCTCACAACATACCTTTGAGGAAGGTACTATTATTATCCGTATTTCACTGATAATAAAACTAAGTAACAGAGACATTCAATAACTTGCTCATTATCATACACCTAATAAGAAGCAATAATGCTTTTCAAATAACATCCTGGCTCAGAAATACAGACATTTGATGACCTACTATAATACTCCTGCATGGCTATTGGTACAAAATAAAATATCGATAAAACAACAAACGTGGGCCAGCGGATTGCTGAACATGGCACTGATGTCAGTAAGATTCTTGCTCCAAACCACTCCCACCCAGAAACCCCTTGTCAATGAATATTCAGGGAACCATAAAGAACTCCAAAGAAGCATAAAAGGCAAGCATTTCCATCAAAGAGACTGCAGTTGCATTTGGTGACCATATATAGAGATATGAAAGCAAACTGTTCCCCAGATTACTGGACATGAGCCTCAACTGAACAAGAAAGAATGACTAAAAGGCAAAAGAAAAAAAAAGGATAGAATGCGCATGTCTTCATCAGTGTCCCTGAGACAGTGCTGGAGAACTCTGAACTTGTCCCATCCTTGAGCTAAGGCACTATATAAAAATACAAATATTATAAACACGTGCTGCTACATTCGATTATCACTGGGAACAAATCAGCTCATTTTGGTTGGTCAAAGGCTTCACTTGTCCTATTAGCAGATAAGGTGCTTCCCTGAAGGATGCTACCCACGCAGGTGAGCCTTTATGGACAGGTCTGCATCAGAGCTTGAGTATCCAGCAGTAATGTGAAGCAGTGGGGGGTGGGGAGACAAAAAATGGGATAAAATAATTATAGCTTTGTCATTCCACATGGCAGTCTTCTTGATTAATAATCAGGGAAGGAATATTTAAGAATTAAATGATTGATTGGTACTACATTTAGGTTTGCTCATGGAAAAAAAAAATACCAACGGAAGAGCAAAAGATTCTGTTTCTTTCTTTTCCTCTTTCAGTAAAGTATGTTTGGCTTTCTAGGAAGGCTTGTGAACTCTTCCGAAGAGCATCGCTGGTCTTCCTGACAGAACTGTCCCCATAGTTTCTGGGACTTAATGCCCATACAGGGTCCCTGGATGTTTAGAGGACTATTCTAGAAATCTATTCTATTTAGCTTTCCATCTGCTGGTTTCTTCAGCCATGTCCAATATTGCTGGAAGTGGTCTGACTCCCAGAAACCAGATAGATGACATGTTTGACAGCAGAGGCTCTTTGGTTAAGTGAGTAACTCAGAGACCTGTGGCACGTTACATCAACACTTTGCCCACAACCTCATTTTGTGGGGTCATTCCTACATATCCTGCATGGATTTCTAAATGTGTGAATTTGGGGAAGAGCACTGAAATGTTGTCTATAGAAATAACCATCTGAAGAATATATGCTTCTACATTTTAAATGCAACTGTTCTGCTTAGAATTGCAGCTTTAACAAAATAAAAAATGAGTGTATACAGACATATATATATATTTATATATATAAATATATATACACACATAGAAAACATATGTTTCTATATTGCAATTTATTTGTCTCTTAATTTTATTTAAGATAAATATTATAAATTTAATTGCTGTTTTCTTTTTTTAATCATGGCAAATAGATATTTTGGTCAAAATTGGGGATTTAGTTTGAATATTTTTCCCCTCAACTGAAGGCTGGGATAGAGTATATTAAAATGCTTGAAAAAATTGGAAAGCATACAAATTTCAGAAAATATATTTCATGAAGTGTGGTACTATGAGTCAACAGAGGGATTCCTGAAAAAATATTTGTTTAAAAATGTGATCATGGTAAGCTTTTGTTAAAAATATATATTTGAATGTAGAGTAAAATGGTGTGAGCCTACTTTTAAAAGTCTATGTTTTCTTTTTTGTCTTTTTAGTTCAAAACTGAATGACTCCTTCTCAGAAATCTCAAACTTAATGAGCATGTTTCTTGTCATTTGATATAATATGTCATTGTCCACCTGTGGAAGTAATTCAAGGGGTTGCAAATGTGTGACTGAAAAATCAGTTATGGGTGAGGTTATGTAATAAAATGGTTCTACTGAGATGCGTGATGCCAACCATATGCCTGTTCTCCACATCAGAGAACTAAGCTATCGGGAAGAGGTGCAGAGATCTGGGCAGCCGTTCACTGAGTAGATCCAAGAGTTGTCCATCTGAGAAGTTACGTGTCTCGTTTATAAAGCTTGATGTGACAACATGTCTTAGAGTAAACCTTCACTTCCGAAACTTTGGCAACATCTGTGAGGAGAGTTGCAACTAAAAAGCAGATTTTATCACCCTCTGGCCAGTTCTTTGGAGAATCATAAACCTGCCTCACACCTCTATCAGAAATAGACCAATAGGATGAAAATCAATTAAAAAAACATTTTGTCTTTTACCAATTTTGAGTTTATTTTGATGTATGGAGTAAATTGGTGGTATCATTTCATTTGTTTGCATGTAACAGTCCGGTTCTCCCAACATCATTTATTGAAGAGGCCATCTTTACTCTGTAATATGCTTACGCCCTGCTTTGTCAAATATTAATTGCCTGTAGAGACTTGGGTTTATTTCTGGGCTCTCTATTCTGTTCCATTGATCTATATGTCTGTTTTTATGCCAGTATCAAACTGTTTTGATTACAGTGGCCTTGTATTATGGTTTGATATCAGGTATTGTGATCCCTCCTATTTTGTTATTTCTCAAGATTGCTGAAGCTATATGGGATCTCTTTTGGTTCCATACAAATTTTTGAAATATTTGTTGTAGATCTGTGAAATAAACCATTGATATTTTAATAGGAATTGTGTTGAATTTATACATTGCTTTGAATAAATAGTAAGGACATTTTAATGATGTTAATTCTCCCAATCCATGAACATGGTATATGCTTCCATTTATTTGTATCTTCCTTAATTAATTTCTCTAGTGTTCAATAATTTTCCACATACAGGTCTTTTACCTCCTTGGTTAAATTTATCCCCAGGTACTTTATTTTTCTTGTTGCTACAGTAAATGGGATTTTTTCCTAGTTTCTCCTTCTGATATTTCATTGTCGGCATACAAAAATGCCATCAATTTCTGAATAGTGAGTTTGTATCTCACTATTTTGCCAAATTCACTTAATTAGGTCAAGTATTTTTTTTTTTTTGGTGGAGACTATAGGGTTTTCTATGCACACTACTCTTGTCCTCTGTGGATAATGACAGTTCCTGGGCACCTTTTATTTCTTTTTCTTTGGGTGATCACTCTGGCTAGAACTTCCACTACTATGTTGGATAAGAGTGGCAAAAGTGGACATACTTGTCTTATTCCTGATTTTAAGGGGAAAGCTTTTAGTTTTTGCCCATTGAGTACAATGTTGGCTGTAGGTTTCTTGTGTAAGTCAGGACACCATAAAAGTTTTAGAGGAAAACATAGACAATCAATACCTTGTCCCCAGAGGACAAACTCTTGACTTTAACCCACCACACATTCACTGTTGCATCGTACTTGAAGAAAAATTGAGAAATGTACTGCCAGGGAAGAATGTAGTATGTAGTTTCTCCCACAGTGATTTCACGAAAGTCCTTTTCTGCAGAGCATCTAAGGAAATTGTGATGTGAAACACTCTCAGAGAGAAGACAAGGTAGCACAGAAGGAAAAGAAAGTGCCATAGGCAGAAATGACTGAACACCAATCTTTTGGGAGAATTATCATTTTTCAATCATTCAGTTATCTCCTATGATTCTGATTGTGCTTACAAAACAATCTTCTGATTATGGTTTGGCTTCCAGCACAGATTTGCCTGCAAGAAGGGAATGTGCTGGCTGGGACAACAATGACACCATAATCCCATCCTTTGACTTCCCTGGAACATCCAGTTCTTCCAATCCTCTGTCTTTTCCTTCCTTGACTTTGCTCCTCATCCAATTGAGTTTCCATGAATTATTCCAGAATGTTGGTTTGCCATTTGCCAACATTCTAAACTCTCTTGTTTTTCTGTCTTTCTTTCTTATTCACATTATAAAATCACAGCTTGGAATAAACCACAACTACATTTTTACTTTTGCACCCAAGCTGCTGAATTCTGAAGAGGGATGTCTCAAAATATTTGCTAAATTTATGATTGCTAACTTCAGGTAGGCCCTCAATACTACTTAAAAACATTATATTTTCCTATTGCACTCAGTCTCCACAACTTTACAGTGACTTTTTCGAGGCTTTTAAAATAAAGTCAGATCTCTAGTTCCCCCATCTCCTCTTTCTTTGCCTCTACAGACACATGGAAGGCATCCAGAGGAAATGTCATCACTTCTCTAGCAGAATGCACACTAGTCCACCTGCATTTGTACGAATCTTGTCTTTCCTTCCTGTTATTACATTGAGAAGATAAAACTGCCCCTACTGAAGGCCAATCCAACAGCCATGTATTGGATCACGACCCTCATGTTTTAGAGATCTTTACTACTAGTCACCACTGAGCTCCCTTACATGTGCCTTTACCTTTCTACCATTGGCTTCTCATCAGCACAAAACNTCCCCTCTCCCCTCTGGTCACTGTCAGCCTGTTCTCTATTTCAGTGTCTTTGGTTATATTTTGCTTGCTTGTTTGCTTTGTTGTTTAGCTTCCTGTTAGAGGTGAGATCATATGGTATTTGTCCTTCAATACCTGGCTTATTTCTTCTAAACTTTTCTAAAAATGCCTCTATATTCAGTGTGACCTATCACTAATTATCTTTTATTGTGTCTAGTGCCTCTTTGAGATGGGTTGATTTAAAGTAGCTTTTTTGCATCTTTTTAAATATCTTCTTAAGTCAATTAGTATAATTTATATTTTTCTATAACAATCAACTTAACCTTAGAGATCCCAATGGATCAAAATAATATAGAATTGAACTCTTGCAATTTTTATATATCTTCTCAATAGCTTTAGCTAAGAATTCTTTCTCGCCCATAATGGTATTTACCTTGTTTTTTCCTCTATTGTTTGATAAGACTTTTCAGAGATGTGTCCAGTTCATTGAAATTTTCAAAAGCGTACTTTTGGATTCACTGATAAGTTCTTATATTCATCTTTGTACTGATTAATTTCTGCTTCCATTTTTACTATTTCTTTACTTCTACCAACCTGAAATTTACTTTGCTGTTTATTCTTTGATTTCATTTCTTTATTTTCTGTTTTATCTATTTTTAAAGCAAATGTATTTAAAGCTATAAATGTTTAAATTTGTACCATTTTGTCCATATTCCATTGGTTTTATAGTATTACATTTTCATTGTCATTTATTTATAAATAATCTCTAACTTTGGTTTTGATTTTTGCTTTAAGCAAAAAGAAATATTTGTGTATTTTTTTGTTTATTCTATTACAGTTGTCCTAATTTTATTTCCTTTTGCCCACTCTACCCAGAGTATTTTTATTGTTTATTCTATTACAGTTGTCCTACTTTTATTTCCTTTTGCCCACTCTACCCAGCCCACCCTTCTCTCCCACAGTCAATCCCCTCTCACCTGTCCATGTCCATGAGTCATTCATACATGTTCTTTGACTAATCCCTTCCCTTTCCTTCCTCAATCCCTGCTTCCCACCTCTCCTCCCACAGCTCTCAGTCTGTTCCATGTTTCCATTTCTCTGGTTCTATTTTTTTCATTAATTTACTTTGTTCATTAGATTCCAGTTATAAGTGAGGTTATACAGTATTTGTCTTTGGCCAACTGACTTACTTCACATAGCATGATATTTCCCCAGTTCCATCCATGCTGTCACAAAAGGTAGGATTTCCTTTTTCTTTCTGCTGCATAGTATTCCACTGTATAAATGTATAGTTTTTTAATCCACTCACCTACTGATGGGCACTTGGGATGTTTCCAATACTTGGCTATTGTAAATAACACTGCTGTGAACACTGAGGTGCGTAAGTTCTTTTGAACTGTTCTTTCAGAATTCATAGGTATATTCCCAGCAGTGGAATAACTGAGTCATAAGCAGTTCCATTTTTAATTTTTTGAGGAAACTCCATACTGTTTTCCACAGTGGCTGCACCAGTCTGCATTCCAACCAACAGTACATGAGGGTTCCTTTTCTTCCACGTCTTTGCCAACACTTGTTTGTTGCTTTATTAATGTTGGCCATTTTGACAGCTGTGAGGTGATGTCATACACCAGAATGAACTCAAAATGAACAAAGAACTTAAATATAAGTCATGATACTATAAAAATTCTAGGAAAAACATCAGTAGTAAAATTTCAGACATCCCACATAACAATATTTTTGCCAACATATCTCCTAGTGCAAGGGAAATAAAGGAAAAAATAAACAAATGGGACTATATCAAGTTAAAAAGTTTCCTCATAGCTAAAGAAACCATCATCAAAATGAAAAGGGAACCTACTGTATGGGAGAACATATTTTCCAATGATACATCAGACAAGAGTTTAATCTCTAAAATATATAAAGAACTCGCATGACTCAACACCAGGAAGAGAAACAACCTACTTTAACAACCCAATTTAAAAACGCCATGAAACAACCCAATTTAAAAACGGACAAAGAACCAGAATAGATACTTCTCCAAGGAGAACATACAAATGGTCCATAGACATATGAAAAAAATGCCCAACATCACTAATTATCAGAGAGATGGCAATTAAACCACACTGAGGTATAATCTCATACTTGTCAGGAGTGTATTTTTTAGATCTCCATTTAATGTGCTCTGTTTGATGTGTAATTTAGAGAATTACTTGAATTTTTTGAAGTCTAGAAACTTGGCCATTTTTTGGTGATATTCATGGATATTTCATATATATATATATATATTAAGAACAAATTTCTATTTAGGACAAAGATCTATATTTTTACAAAATTATATTTTTCTATAATATGTCTCATTCTAAGAGAGGTGTGTGCACACCTGTGCTTCTTTGTTCTTTAAAAGCACACAATTAAGCCCTGGCTTGTATGGCTCAGTGGGTTGAGTGCCAGCCTGTGAACTGAAAGGTCATTAATTAGATTTCTGGGCACATGCCTGGGTTGCAGGCCAGGTCCCCAGTTGGGGGTGTGCGAGAACAACCAATTGATGTATCTCTCACACATTGATGTTTTTCTTCCTCTCTCTCTTCCTCCCTTCCTCTCTCTCTTCCTCCCATCCCCTCTCTCTAAAAATAAATAAATAAATAAAATCTTTAAAAACATAAAGTAAAAGTACACAAATAAGAGTGTTCACTAAAGCTAATTAAGTAAAAAGTTTCAGTGAATGTACACAGCTACTTATGAAGACCCATGTGATACTTCTTCACGTGAGTTTTGCTCATAATTATAGTCACAATGTTTTACATTGAACTGTTCAATTTTTTTCAAATTTACTGTATTTGATTATTTTCAATTTACCAAACCAGTGTGTGCCTTTTTAGCAAATAAAATAGTGCATAGATATAAAAGGAAAACCGAATTATATTATATTCCTCCATTACTCTCATTTCTTAAGTTAACCAATTCTAACTTTCTAGTGTGTATATTTTCACAATTTTGCCATGAATACTCATGAGCAACTATTTACCTGCCTCGAAGTAAAGAGAAGGTAGCTAGCTATTCTCAGGAGAGAGGACCTGGTATGGGATAACAGCTATCTGTAAGGGCAGGTCTCTGTTGATATATAGGATCTACATGGCAACTGAAGACTCACCTCCTGGATCATTTCTCTTTAATTAAAAAAATAATAAATGTAGAAGAAGGGCAAAGTTTTCTAGACATTTTTCTTAGGTACTAGATAAAAATGTACCCATGTCATATCCTTGGAAAATTGTATTTTTATACATATTTAAGTGTATGGCATGGATTGAATGGTTTTGTCCCCCTCCCAAATTCATATGTTGAAACTCTAATCCTCAATACATTTGAAGGTGGGACATTTAGGAGGTAATTAGGTCATCAGAGAAGAGCCCTCATCATGGGGCTAGTGCCCTTATATGAAGAGACAAGAGAGAGATGATCTGCCTCTCTCTCAGTCATGTGAAGATTCCAGAAGGATGTAGCTGTCTGCACAGCAGGAAGAAACTTCTCACCAGACACTGAACCTGAGGACTTCTTGATCTTAGACTTCTCAGCCTCTGGAACTATGGAAATAAATGCTGTTGTTTAATCTACCAGTCAATGTTGTTTTTGTTATACAGCCCAAACTACCAACACCGTGTGCAGTGTGTGTGTGTGCGTGCATTTGTACATGTGTGTGTATACTTATAAGAAAAATACTGAGATTATACTACAATCAGTTACAATAATCAAAACAATGTAGCACTGTTAAAGAACAGACAAATAGATCAATGAAATGGAATAGAGCCCAGAAATAGACCCATAAAAATATAGTCAACTCATCTTTGAGACAAGAGCAAAGACATTACACTGAAACAAAGACAGTCCCAACCAACAGTGCCAGAACAACTGGACACCCACGTGCACAAATTTAAAAAAGAGTCTAGATACAACTCCTACACCCTTAAAAATTTTAAGTCAAAATAAATTACACAACTAAATACAAAGCACAAAACTATTAAATTCTTAAAAGATAACATAGGATAAAACCCAGATGAGCCTGGGTTTTGGTGATGAATTTCAGATACAACACCAAAGGCATGATCCATAAAAGAAATAATTGATGAGCTGGACTTCATTAAAATTAAAAACTTCTGTTCTAAGAGAGATACTATCAAGAGAATGAGAAGAAAAACCACAGTCTTGGAAAAGTTATTTGCAAAAGACATGTCAGGTAAATGGCTAGGAGCCAGCAGATACAAATATCTCTCAAAATTCAACAATAAGTAAGCAACCTCACAGCTTAAAAAATAAGTCAAAGACCTTAGCAGACATCTCACCAAAGAAGATGCAGAGATGGCCAATAAGCACCTAGATTATACCATATTTTATGTTACCAGGACAATGCAAATTAAAACAGTGATATACCTCTACGCATGCTCTATAATGGCCACAATGTGGGAAACTGCCAACACCAAATGCTGATGAGGTTGTGGAGCAACAGGAACTCCCGTTCGCTGCTGGTGGGAGTGCCAAATGGCGCAGGCACTTGGGAAGACAGTGCGATGGTTTCTAACAAAACCAGACACACTTTTACCATACAGTCCAGCAGTCATGCTTCTTGGTACTTGCCCAAAAGAGTTAAACACTTATCGTCACACCAAAAGAAAACCCCTTGCACATGGATGTTTATGGCGGATTTTTCATAGTTGCCAAAGCTTGGAAGTAATCAAGATGTCCTTTAGCAGGTGAGTAGACAAATAAACTCTGGTACAATGGAATATTATTTAACATTAAAAAGTAATGGAAAAGCCTAAACAATGGAATATTATTTAACATGAAAAAGTAATGGAAAAGCCTCAAGTATATATTACTAACTGAAAGAAGCTAGTCTGAAAATACAACACTGTATCATTCCAGGTATATGACATTCTGGAAAAGGCAAAACTATGGAAACAGTAAGAAGGTTGGTTGATGCTGGGGCTGAGGTTGTGGGGAAGGAATAAATGGAGTAAATAAGCAAAGCCCAGAAAATTTTTAGGGAAGTGAAAATATTCCACGTGATGTGATCCTGATAAGTACATGCCATTATACATTTGTTCAATGTATAATAAATGGGGGTTCATTGATTGTAACAAAGGTACTACTCTGGTAAGTGATGACAATGAAGGAAGCTATACACATGTGGAAACAGGAGGTATATGGGAGATCTCCATGCCTTCCTCTCAATTTGCTGTGAACCTACAACTACTCTAAAATAATAGTCTTAGTTTAAAAATATCACGTACTACACTTTCTCCTCCTCTCATAAAAATACCTAATGAGTTGCATTCAACTCAGAGGAATGACACCCACTTGTGAGATGATGCCCGTGGATTGTCATGCCTGAAATCAAAGCTTTCCAAACCTTTTTCCAAACCTTTAAAATCTAGAGTTTGAGAAGTAGAAAAATGTGTCCATTTTGAATGTTTTTTTCTCTTGTTGAAAGAAAATCATTTAAAACGTACAAGTAAAAACTACAAAGAAAAAAGAGAACGAGAAACAATTTTATCTGTTGTACAATGACAACCAGCACACTTTGACATGTCAGCTTGCATTCAGCTGAGTGTCTAGATCTTGTGTATGTTCAGAATCTTCTGTGAACCTGAAGAAGTCAATTATGCAGTTTCCTCCATTTGTCAGAAAGGTAAAGCACACTTAGGAAGGTCAGGATCGCTTTAACTCTCAATTGAGGAATGTCTGCATCAAAGAAACCTTCAAGTGACCTTGGCCACGCTCTGATTACTAACCAGTCCTGACTTCACATGATGACATGTACTATTTTCATCAGGAAAATTCAAAGGAATCAGGGTTCAGGCGGACGGTGATGAATGCTAAGTGATGAAATCCTGACTCTGTTGCTAATTATTTGTTTTGAAGTTACTGACACCATTATACAATAGGTTTTTAAAGGGCTTTTCATGAAAAGGCAATAATACAGAAATAAGAACATTTCAATTGGAAAACAAGCCACATTTCTAGACTTATTTCACACTGTCCAACATTCAAGCACTGAGAAATTTTGAAGTATTTTCACATTCTGTTTTTCTCCATTAAAAAAAAACTACTGAAAACAATGTCAAAGAATAATATGAAATTACATAAATGAATTTGGTAGGTAACAGACTACTATGCAGCTACGAAACCATATATATGAATTTATATTTATATTTCATATTATGGGAGAATATCCATGCCATAGTATTAAATCAGATTACAAAACTTGTAGGTGATGACTTCATTTGGTTGTATGATGTGTATTTGTGTGTGTGTGTGCATATCAATATATGTATGTATTTGACAAGATACATATATGCACATATGTAAATGCATACATCAGGCCAGCCCTGAGCCTCTGTGCTTTTGGATTCTTTCCTCACATTCCCTTGCAGGTCAGAATTGTTTTCTTCCTATTTCATCTATTTTATAGATGTGTTTGGCCAAAGTGTTTTGTCCAGGTAAAGTTTCTGACATTTTTCCCAGGTGGTTTCCCATAGCTGTTGTGCCTCCGCCCTGGCCCCACCCCCCACCAGACATGCCGAGCAAAATCCTAGTCTCCTGCAGCATGATTCCAGCTTCTGACATGAAACTCTCACCCTTGGGCCCTGCTAACACCTCGTCCCTCCTTTGTTACTTTAGTCTAACGTTGGTGATGACTTCACCTGGTTGTCAACTTGCCTCCAGTTTGGCCTTTCAGTCCTTCCATCGCCACTGTGAACAATATTCAGCTCCTTTGGCTTTCTCACCCAAGAGTTCCACATTGTTGGCTGGGTCAGAGACACGCAGAGAAAGTGGTTGAAACTTATATGACCCTCAGAAATTCTATTCCAGAGCCCAGTCTCTTGCACATTATGCTAGATTTCTCCCTTGATCGAATTTACCTTGGCCTGGAATGTTTAAATAAAGATGGCTTAATTCCATTTGTCCAAACTCTGGGAAGTCCAGTTTGCTTCCTGGATATTTCCATTTATTTGTAGAATGTAATAGTCTTGTGGCTTCTTATTTGAGTCCCTGCTCTCATTGGACTTAACTTCATTTACCTTCCTGCACTAATTTGTGGAAAGCTGTTTAATCTCTTTGTCTCCTTTCCTGAGATCATTTCTCTCAAGTCTCCACTTTCTCATTCTAAGTGGCCCCTATTGGGATGTTTTTGTTAATAAAAATCAGTTTCTTTCTGTTTGCATTTCCCTAAAGAAATACTCCTCCTATGAGTCCAGATAAAGAAATACACTTCCTATGAGTTCAGAGATACGTAAAATCAATTTGCCATTGCCCCAGAGATAAGTTTTTCAAGCAAAGAAGTAAATAATTTAACACATGGACTTTGAGATTAAATGTTTAAGAAAAAGTGGGGAGAGAGGGCACTTCACTCATTTTTACACGCAGAAAGAGATGATGAAGAGTAATTACTTAAGTTCTGCAGAGTAGTATTGTGTCCCAGGCTCTGCCTTAAGATTATTTCTTAATTTTTAATAGTATAATGAGGTGATAACAATAGTAAAGAACAGAGGAACTGTCATGAACCAATTATTCAGGACGTAACTCATTATTCACTCCTATAGATCTCGAGAAACTGAAAATCGACTTTTGGAATTATATAAAAAGTTACAGTAAACAGCCATGGAAAGTGGCTTACATATGCAGGGATTTCATTTTAACAGTATTTATTGTAGTGATATTTGGCCTATACAGACCCCGCTACAAAACAAACTCACAGAGAAATAAAAGCAGGTTACAGAGGACGACTCACATGGTCATCACACAACAATTTTAATTATTTAATATAACTTTTTCTTCTTTTTTTCCTTCTGATTTACATGGGCCTTCCCCAGCACCTTGATTCACTGACCTCCTTCCCCTTTGTCCATTTTATTCCTTAATCATTAAGCCCTTAGGACAATGAGGAATTGGTTGGCATCAAATACTCTTAGGAACAAAGACTCAGGTCTAATGGCTGCAGAAAGGGTTTCAATGAAACTAAAGACAAGCCCTAGGCCTCAGTGGTGTTCGAGCTTCCGCACCAGTGGGGTGGTGAACCAACAAAGTGACGCCATGGCTGACATCAGGACCTGGTCCCCTGATCAACTATCCCTGGAGCAACCCATCCATAGAGACCATTATCCTGACCAGACCCTAAGGCCCTTAGACATCATGATTGATGACATTTCCCTTTTACAATACTCCCCTAAAAGCCATCAAGAAGCCAGTGACTCCAGGCATGGGCCATTCCTAAAAATAAACTCTGACTTTCTTGGCTACAAACTCCTATTTTTGTCTTATGGGGCTTTGTGCACAAAGGCAACAGCCCCCTTCCTTCTGGTAACAGCACCAAGTCTCATCAGTTTGATGAGACCAGTGTTAAAAGAACCTATCCTTCACACCAAAGTACTGAAGAAAAACAACAGACCCAAAACAGAGTCACTTGTACCAAGCTCCACCGCCACTTAATGCCCACCTGATTCTCAGCTTCAGCCTGTCCCAGGAATAGAAGTTTAAACCAATCAGGCTGGAATTTCCTGGTGAGCACTATAGAGGTGTTCTGCCTGATAACCCCCCCGATTTCCCCTACAGAAAGCCACCTTGCCTGAAATAATCAACTCTATTAACGTTTTTTGCCCCACCCTCTTTCTGTCTATTTAAACCTCCTATTTTGTACAACTCCTGAGAGCTCACTTTTATTTGCTATTCATGAATTTTTCATTAAAGCCAATTAGAGCTTTCAATTTACTCAGCTGAATTTTTATTCTTTAACAAAAGATACTTTAGTAAGAGCAAAGGGATTCCTGGAGGAGGAAAAGGGAGGAAGCAAAAGAGAAGTGTAGACAGATGATAATTAAAATTTTCCTTTCAATTCACACAGAGTTCTTAGTTAATAAACATTATTAAACCTCTAGGTTATAGGCAATGTCACTTGCCTAGCAATGAGGCAAAAAGTCTTTCTTTCAGAAAGCTCTCGCACTACAACAAGGGCAGACAAACAGTTATTTCACAAAACAATACGGCAAGAGGATTACTTAGGGTGCCACAGGAGCCCAGGACATTTCGGGGAGTACTGGAATGCTAACTCTGTGTGAGGGTTAAGAAAGCAACAAAGAGGCTGTTTCTGCTCAAACTCTAGTCCACTTCCTCTGAGCCCCCTTCTCCGCTAGGATTCAACTTGGTCCCTATGCCCTCCTATGGGCGCCCTGCCTAGCCCAGTCTCAGAAAAGAATTCTACTGAGACACTCTTGATATCTGACCAAGGTGGCATATGATTCCATAACTATGGAATTACTTTTAGCCTAATTTTCTGATTTTTTTGACATGGTTGATTGGATTAGGTACAACAGTTTGGGGTTGTTTTTTGTTTTTTTTTTTTTGAAAGACTAAAGGATGGCACAGACCATTTCTTGATATCTTTGTCACTCTTGATATCTGGCCAAGTTATTCATCCCCGAATTTTGATGTATATAAGTCCTTGCCCTGCCTTTAGCAAGATTTCTCTTAGGGTAGTTCAGCAAGAATATTCATATCCATGATGATGTCTCCTATTGGCAATTATCCATTTTCTGACTCCCTCACTCTACCCATTGGCTGTAAATCCCCAACTATATTCAGAGTTGAGCCTGATCTTTCCCCTATTGCAATATATTGAATAAAGTCTTCCTTGACGTTTTAATAAGTGCCAAAATAACATTTTCTTCTTTAACTGAGGTCTTCATTACTGTGGTTATAATAAACCCAAGTCATGAAGGACAGGAAAAACAGAAGGGAAATAAAACAGTGACAAACATTGTTTATTCTTTTTTTCACAGGCAGAGGAAAGACATTTTCAAAGGCAGATGTTCTGGAGATAACCTTGAAGTAGCGTGGATTTTAGGTGGCTGGAGAATAAGATGCATGTGACATAGGGGTGTGAGATGAGGCTAGGGACTTTGGCCAGGAACTGCTCAGGCGTGAAGAACTTTGCCCAGGAGCTTGTAATTATACTAAGTAACGTCTGAGTTTTACACACTGAGAGCTTTTAAGCAGAAATATAATTGGATTTGCATTGTCCAAAGACCATTGTAGATGTTATGCTGAGCATGAAGCGAAGGGTGCGTGTTTGCTGGGCTACATACTTGACTAGTAGACTCAGAGACTAGTGAGTAGTGTGGCACTCCGTGAAGTTCAGATGGCAGGGGAGATGGGTGGGACTGGGCTGATTCACCTAGACACCTATAGGAGATAGGATTCCATGATCACGAGTAATGAAGTAATGAGCAGAGGAAAGAGGCTAGGCTGATTCCTGGTGTTCCCTGCTTGGAGTGACTGGAAGGGTGGTGACTCTTTCTGGAAACAGAATTTACAAGAGGAGGGAAGAGGTATGAGGAAAAAGAGCAGTTTTAACTTTTTCCTTAAATCCCATTATGAGAAATTTAGAGAATGAAAATTGCTAAATGGATGTACAGGCTTTTACAATTAGCTGTGTAAGACCAAATTACAGTAATTCATAACTATAATCATTTTAAATGCATTTCATTTTAATATGTTTCAAATATTTTACTGTATAATTTACAAGAAAATTGTTCTATATTAAAATGGTCATTTTCTCTAATTGCATATTACCAAATCAGGATAGACTGTGAAACAGAAATGTGTTTGATAAATTTTCAAGGATGAGCTAGAATTTCTAAAATAGCTTATCGCTGAGTTCTCTTGGGTAGAACAGCACAGAAGATACCCAGGTTGTCTTGTTGCTGATTATTAATTTTAATTTATTTATACTAGTAAACACAGTCCATTTAAATTATCATTAATACCAACATACTTCTCTGTCTCTCTCTCACTGAGCTATTAAAGTTCTTCACAGACATGAAAAGATTCTAAGAATGTTCTCCAATTTTAATAAAGACAGTTTTAACCAGAAAACATATAGTTGCAGAGAGTCCCATAGGAAAACACATGAAATATAGATAGAAAATGCATGTAGAAATAATAAGATTAACCAACCCATTAGAAAACGTTCCAATAAGTCTAGCTATGCACTGCGTAATGACATTTCTGTCTGCAATGAACTACATGTAAAAAGGTGGGTCCACCTTGGTTGGTGTGGCTCAGTTTGTTGGAGAGTCATCCCTTAGCCGAAAAGTTGCAGCTTCAATTCCGAGTCAGAGCACATGTCTAGGCTGTGGGTTCAATACCCTGTCCAGGTGCCTAGATCCTCAGCCCAAGCATGTAGAGGAGGCGACAAATTGATGGTTTTCTCTCATAGCAATATCTCTGTCTTTCTCCTTTTCTAGCTCCCTTTTTTTCTCTGGGAAAGCAATGAAAAAATAATGTCCTCAGGTGAAGATAAAAAAAATTAAAAAGAAGAAGGAGAAGGAGGAAGAGGTGGAGGTAGAGAAGATGTAGAGGAAGAGGATAAAGAAGAAGGAGGAGGAGAAGGGGAAGGAGGAGGAGGAAGGAGAGGAGGGGAGTAGGAAGTCATCCCACAGATTATATCAGAGCTAAAATATTTTTATTGTCTTGTCACAGCGTGAATGCATTACTCGTATGTGTGTGGTGATGCTGGTGCAAACAAACCTACAGCACTGGCAATTGTGTAAAAGTGTGACACATACATTACATAGAGTATATAATTCTTCAGAATGGTAATAAATAGCTAAGTTGCTGCTTTGTGTATTTACTATACTATACCTTCTATCATTGTTTTAGAGTGTGCTCTTTCTACTTCTAAACAAGTTGGCTGTACAGCATTATTCCATGTTACACTGGCAGCAGCCTCATACCTCTCATTTTTATGCATCTCTTGATCGCATCATTTTCTCCCATGCTTCATCATTGTGCTTTCTTCTTGTGTTGTTCTGTACAGTAACATGCTGTACAGGCATGTAGCCTGGGAGCAATAGGCTATGCCTTATAGCCTTAGGTGCGCAGTAGGCTATAAAATTAGGTTTGTGTAAGAGCATTCTATTATGTTCACACGATGACAAAAATTGCCTAACGAAGCATTTTTTAGACTGTGTGCCTGCCAGTAAGTGGCACATGACTGTTTATAATTGTCAACACTTCCTGCAAATATCATTGGCCAGGATATATGAACTTCTGAAGGTGATTGTATTTCTAATAGCTTTCAGATGCTTCTCACAAAAAAAGACAGTGCACATAACCACCCTGAATGAAACATGCACACATCCCCTAGTCCAACTTAGCTAAAAACCCAATGTCCTCTTTTCCTTTAAACACACAGGGCAACACAAGGCAAGTACCTATTTTGTGCTGAAACCGTAAGATTACAACTATATCAGGTGGCATGCTTATTTTCTAAATACATGCATTGCTAATGGAACTGGTCTTCAGAGAAAAGGTCTATACAGATGTGCAAATAAAAATATCACTAATAGGAATAGACTAAATGTGCAAAGGTCGATTGCCACACACAAAGCAAAGCCTTCTATTGTTCATCCACCCTTCCAAGGAAATGTTATATTGGCCTTAATTTTAGCCAGGAAAATGGGTTAGTGGGGAAAACATCCTTGGGCCAATATGCAATGTCACTTTGAATAAAAGAAAATATTTATTACTAAGTCAGTGGAACAGATCCTTCTCACAGTTTGACTTTCACATTCTAGTTCTACAATGATGCAAAAAGGCAATGAGATTGTTTCTTCTAGAGCAGATGTTAAAAGTTTAACTGCTGTCTAAACAATTGCAGGAAAACTTTTTGTTGGCTAGCTTTAAGTAGTTTAGTTCCTTACATATAATAAAATTGGTCATTTTCAGATTTACCAAAAAAGTGAGAAAAAAACTTTATCATAAATAAGTATCATAGGGTAACAATGTCCAGGAACCTCAAAAGATCCATTAATATCCAACTAATAGTGGATTTGATAGTATATAAATTTTCTTTATATACTATCTTAATAAGGTGGCATACAATTCCATAAAAATGGAATTAATTTTAGTCTCATTTTCTAATTTTTTTCTGACGTGGTTGATTGGATTAGGTGTAACAGTTTGGGTTTTTGTGTTTTTTTTTGAAAGACTAAAAGATGGCACAGATCATTTCTAGCCTTTTCAATTAAGGCAATAATAAGAAAAGATATGTGCTAGGATGCAGGATCGAGAAAAGTCAGAACGGAAAGAAAGTACCCTCAGCATTTACTAACATACTCATCCAAGAACAGAATTGCTAAAATGACCTTGAAAAGGGGTGAAAGTATGGAATACTGCGGTGCTGATTACCCTGATTTCAATTACTCGGGTTTAAACGGAATGAAATAGGGCTCTAACTCCATTAATGAACAAGCCTATCTGCAGGTGATCTCTAAACGCACCGTGTATAACTACTATTAATGCAGAAAACGTACATGCCTAGAAGTGGCACGTCTCCATATTAAACTCAATTACGCAGTTTACAAGAGAATTGGAGTTCCTTTGTTTTTTCACAAGGAAATTATAGAAAAGGGTAAAGGAAGAAAGGAAGAAGGAGTGGGGCCGACGGAATGTTGCCTACATTAGTGAATAATGACCTGGTGGCACTGCCTTCCCTGAATTAGTTCATTTTTAAGGAGAACAAAAGGGCTGTCCTGCTGGGGACATTTTCAACAAAGACGCTGGCAGCTGGCTTATTCCTGATCTGACCACAACGTGGTTTCAATTAGCAGTGGCACTTACCGAACTGGTAGCAGTCACTGTACCAGAACACCAGTCGGAAGGGGCTGAAAGACACTTTGGTGGACGCAGGAGATGTATACGTGCTGGATCTTTCATTTCCTCGTGGCTGACTCTCCACCTCCATGAAAGTGTCATCAGGTTTTGAAAAGTCGAGGATGGCGAAAAGTCTATACCGTACCCTTGAAAACTTTCTTTTGATACTTTTTTCTTACTAGTCTAACTCTGCTCTGGTTAAAAGTCAAGAGGACTTCAATGTCGCATCGCTAATATGATTTTGGATGTTTTCAGCATTAGAGAAGCTACAACACTCACTAATTAGTTAAAATCCACTGGTGTTTTTTTTCCCCAATAAGATATTTCCAAGTATGAGAGAAGGCTACATTTGAAAAGAGAGATCTATGGGGCAACCCATCTCCTAGGAAACGGGAAGAAATACAAGGACACAAACAAAAGTCCAAAGAATGGTAGGCCCTGTTGTCAGGGTTAGTATGCCCTTTCTGAGACGTCTCAAGTCACTGCCCAGGAAAGCCCTGCCACAAGAGCAGCCGTCACTGAAACAGCAGATCCGTGCGTGGGTGCCTCTCAAGATGACTTACGGTTTTTGCCATTTGAGCTTGCAAAGGGTCAGTACCCCAGGGACTAGAGCTTTCCTCTTGAGTGTCCATTCCATCTCTGTTAGGGGACCTGCCACCAGGGGCGTAGCTGTAACTTACTTGTAACTTCCAGATCCAAAAAGTTCTCCACGTGTAATATGAGACTAACTGCATGGAACAGAGAATGGCAATTTCCTATCCAGCTATACACAGGAAAGTTCTTTGTTAAAACAGTGGCATGGATCCTAAAATCGTATTTCACAATATAAAACATAATAACGTAATTTAAACAGACTCAAATACTTGTGCCAAAATTATTTGCTTGTTACCATAACTGTAACTCAAGGGGCAGCAAACTATGGCAAACGGGCCAAGATCTGGTCCCTCCTGCAGCAACACAGTGTCATCACTCACTTGTGAATGGTCTGTCGCCTTTCCTGCCAGGACGGCGGGGTTTAGTAGTTGCTACCTTCATCTGGAGAAACCCGGAATGATCTTATTGTTTTCTGAATCATTAGGCCACTAGTAAAAAAAAAAATCTTTCAGGATGTACCTCAGGCATGAAACAAAGCCCCCAAGGAAAGCCCAGCAGCACCATAAGCAAATAGCTCTTAATGGTGCTGCCACCGAAGAGGAAACTGGAGATATTAGACACCAAGACAGTCTGTAAGTCAGAGGCTTCAGAGAAACAGGAAACTAGCGTTCCGGGTGATTCTCAATGTTTTTCTTCAGCTAAAATATGACATGGCCTTAAAACTTCTCCTATCTGTAACTTAAGAGCTAAGCCGAAATATATTCCCAGATACACAGATAGGCAGTCACAAGCCAAGTGCCTCTAAATGAGTAAATACCTTTCTTAGCATTTTGTAAAGTAAGTAAATATTGTTTAAAATGGCGAGCCATGCTCAAACCAAAACATATCATTAATGAGGCCTGGCTGTTGGAACAGAAAAATATCTCTAATCATGCAAATGTCATTTAAGTAACTGTACATACACAGACAGATGTTCTTTAAACCATTCAGTACAACCTGGAACCTGCAACCAGATACACAAAAACAGAAGAAGCAGTCGCAGGAAAACCAGTCCGGAAAGAAGAAAAACAGAAAACTGTCCTGATAGCTGTTAGCAAGAAACTATTGTCAGTAACATTACTTTACAAGTATAAATTATACTTGTATATCAGTTGTTAGAAAAAATGTTTATGTACAGGTATATAAATACATATAGTTCAGAATTCTATGTAGTTTATTTCATAATATTTATTCTCTTTAATTTTTATATAAATGCTCAAGTAAAGAATTCGTGAAGTTATTTTAATGTTAGGGTTATAAATAAGGTAGGCTAGCTTTCATTTGTAGAATGAGAGCTGAATGATTTTCTGACTATAGAAAATAATGTAAATAATTCTTATCACTTATTCATACCTATCATTGATTCAGTTTCTTATATTTAAGGTATTTATTGAACATCTACTGCAAATATTTTATCTCATGGCACACATAAACTAATTACTAAAACTCTGTGGCATGACAAAAAATATATATATTTTTTGCCAACCTGACACAAACAGGTATAATTTTGACTAAAAAAATTAATAGTAATCACCTATCCTTTTTACTATCCAAAGTAACTTCTTAAAAAAATCACCTGCCTATACTTGTATATAAGAGTTTCTAGAACCAAGGATTAACCAATCAGAAACAACCTTAATATGTGAATTGACCAATAAGATGCAACTCTATTATTCAGCCTCTCTATATGTATGGTTCAAGACAGGGTATTCGTAGCAGATAGCTATTGTTGTGTTGGCTGTTGTTTATTTTTTATTTGACAGTCTAAGGCAGGGGTGTCAAACTCACTTTTACCGTAGGCCACATCAGTCTTGTGGTTGCCTTCAAGGGGTCGAATGTAGAGCTCCTTGCCCCTAGTTAATAAGTAGTTACATTTATAGAGTCCTAACATTACACTCAGCCCTTTGATGGCAACCATAAGGCTGGTGTGGCCCCCTGTGAAAATGAGTTTGACACCCCTGGTCTACAGGAAGAGATCGGTGACTCGAACAAAACAGTAAGGTAGTGCATGATTTAAAAATTCTTCCAGCACGTGGTTGTAAATAGCTGATCTACTATGTGCCTGGTTCCAGTCTAGTTGCCCTGAATTTAGCGGTCTGTGCCCTCATGGATGGAATGATCTAATCAGAAAGAAAGACAACGACTGGTCAATCTTTGTGGTTCTGCCTTCAAATGTGTATACTAATCTGGTCACTTCTTACCACCTTCACCACTACCACTTCGCCCCATCGCCATCCTCTCTCATCTGGATAGTTCTCTAACTGCCTGGTCACTCTCCCTGCTTCTGCCCTGCCCTCAAGTTATATTCTCTCATTGAATAAGCTGGGAGACAAGTACAGCAGAAAGAAACTAAGGAATCCTACATGCTCTGTACATACATGGGAGAAGCTGATTCCCAGTGCTCCTCAGGGTCACCCTGGCTGGTGATCTGAAAAGCCAATCCCAGAGCCCCAGTCCTGGGGATTGTCGGTCAGGATGTGTGGCACGATGCCAGAGGTCTTTCGTTCGGGGAATTTCACCACCTGGTACTTCCTGGGGAACCTCTTGCAAAGCCTGGTAGGTGACAAGCCATGTTCTTAACACTGACTGATCTATTCAGGCAAATGACACCTTTGTCTCCAGTTTCTGCAGAGTACGTGTGTCTACCAGCAGAGGAGAAAGGAAGATGGCATTACTCCTGTAAGTAACACAAATGGCTTACCTCATAGAATTCCATACAAAAAAGTTCGAGTTTATTAACGTTTCCCCAAACCCAAGGAGGCCTGATGACTTTATTTAATAAGCCATTCTTCTGATACTTTCTTTTGTCCTCAAGTCAAGCCACAGAACTTTGTGGACCCATATAGGTAAGATGCTAGCTTAAGCACAATGGAAACTGTTCTTAAAGAAATCGAAGCAATTTTAGAGAATTAATCTGCCATCTGGAGTACAAACTACAGTTATACGATTTTTTATTCACTTTTAATCAGGACACAACCTGGAGTTCATAAAAGAAATTGCTTACAGATTTGGCTATATAAAAATTCAAACGTCTTTATGATGATGTCTCCCATAATCAAAGTGAAAAAGTAAACAACAGTCTGAGAGAACCATTTACACTGCAGAAAAGAAACAAAGGTTCTCATTATAAAGAATGTTACCGAATCAAAGAGGAAAAGATCCAAAAGAGAAATGGGGCAAAGATTCTGAACAGGCAGTTTCAAAGGAAAATAGCAGTGTCTAGTATACGTGAGATTTGTTCTATCTCAGTAGTTAGTATTCAAAAAGTGCACGTGAGAAATCAACATGATGTTTTTGTTTAGGATCTTGACAAAGCTTTTTTAATGGCAAGAAACAGTGATTGAGAGTGCATAAAATGGCAGTCTATGTTTACACAGCTGGTGGGAATAAAAATTGTTTTTGTGCTTTTTTGAGAGTAATTCGGAAGTATCTGTAAATTAAAAACTCACATATTCTTTGATCTGGCCATTCCAATGCAGTGGAGCCTACAAAAGTACTAGCATCTATGGATAAAGATTTCTAAGGAGGTCAGTTTCAACATTATTTTTAACAATAAAATTGGGGGATAATTATTTATTAATGGAGTAAAAATAAAACATGAAATGTTATCCAGTACTTAAAAAAATAACGCAGTTTCAGCATTATTTATAGCAATAACATTTGGAAATAATTATTGACAATAAAGTAATAAAAATAGACATGAAATGTTATCCAGTAGTTCAAAGAATAAGGCACATGAGTAGGTTCTGGTAAAGAAAGATCTCCTTGATATGTTAAGTGAAAAAAGGATCAATTCAGAGAACAATATATGCAGGAAAATTAAATTTAGCATCACTCTAAATGTATATGGCTAGATGTATAAATATGTGCACGCAAAATATTTTACAAGGTCTGGATGGACATAGCATCACATTAGCTACTTCTGGAGAAGGAAATAACCTGAGAAGGGGGAGTTTATGGAAATTTTTCATTGTTTAATATGTGTAGTACAGCATTACGTAAAATTTTTACAAGAAAAGCATATTCTTGTATCATTGAAAAAATAAATGACATATACATTATATTTTTTCCTAATATTGGAGGAAAACTGCAAAGTTAAAAAGCTCTTAAAGCAAGGCACACTGTAACTATCCCGTTCTAATAATAATAATAAAAGATACCTGAACTGCCCTACTGTGCTTAAATTTGACTAAATTCTGGTACTACTTTAAATAATACATTGAAATGTTACCATTTGGTGATTAAATAAAAGATTAAAGGTGTGGTGGCTATTTCAAAGTGGGAATCTGGTAAAAATTACTTGGCTTGTTTGTTTTTATTTCCCTCCTAAAGCTTGAGCTGATAAAAACTGGCAGAGTGGTGTGTGTGCGTGTGTAACTATTTTCAGGCAAAATAAATTCATGACCACATGAGAATCTATTTCCCACTCCATTCAATCGCCTTAACAGCTTCGTGGCATCGCCAGGTACACAGATCACACTCCTCTGACTGAAGGAAGTGCCCTGTGTACACTGGTGGGACACCGAGCATCCTCACGTCTCTGTTGGGAGATCAGTAGGGCATTGATGCTAATAAAGCCCGCGGGATCCTTCCCACAGGCAGACACGCTCAGCTATCCTTCTTCCCCAGACTGCTGCGGATCCTCTTTTCACCACGGATCACTTGGCCCCGTGAAGTACATCTTAAAGACTTGCCCTGTTATCCATGGAAAGGGAACTTCTCCACAAATCCCAGGAGTGCTTTAAACTTTATTTCCGAGATTCAATAGATTCAAAGTTAGCTACCTCCCCCAAAGGGGGATGTCTCCGCATAAAAACGTCCTCCAGTGGACAGTCCATCCTGTGGTGTCACAAGGCAGAGGTGGCAACATTTGGAAAGAAAGGGTGGAATTTCCTTTCTCTACGTGTGTGCGTGTGTGCCTGTGCGCACGCGGTCTATTTTGTCTAAGGGAAGGAATGGTTCTTGCAGTGAGTAGCATTGTTTAAAAATATTGAAAGACATACGTACATAAATATGCACATTTTTTCCCTACTGGAAAAAAAAAGAATGAAGCCGATCTCTTTATATTTGATCCTAATCCCTTCTCCCGCCCCAGAGACCCGAGAGCACCCCTCTTTCTAATAAATGGCTGGCAGCCAGCCTTTCACACGCCAGCCTTTGATCACCTCCAAGCTGTCAGCCGCGCCGCTGTTTTCCTCCCAGCTCTTGTTCTTGCCTAAAAGTGGAAGTAATACCCCCTGAAAGAAATACCCTAGGTGTCCTGCAAAGCATCAATCTACTTCTTCGCCCCCCTCCACGCCCACCCTCCCAGCTTGAACAAATCCCCCTCTTCCTCCCCCTCCTCTCTCTGCAGAATCCCAGTTCCTTCGGAGACACCCTCCGCTGTGCCTTGTGACCCTCGGTCCCTCGCTGTCTGAGACTCTACCACCCAGCCAGACGGGGGAGGCTCCGCCCCACCGATCCCCTTCCCTCGCCCCCTTCCTTCTTCAGCGGGGTCCTGCTGGCCCCTGCATTTGCGTGTGAAGCCATAGGCTTTCGAGAACGCAGGCCTTGTTTTCCTCTGGGTGCAGCGTCTTTCTGACCCCTCCGAATTCTCCCCTTTCCCTTCCCCCGCAAGGGACTTGGAATGGCCCTGCGGATTCCTCCGGCTGGCGTTCGGGTCTCCAGCTTCAGTGCGGGCGGTGGAGACTGCCCCCCAGCTCCAGCTGGGTGGTGCGCAATTGCAAAGGCGGCTGCTTCCAGACGCAGCTTTGAACACGTTTTCCAGCGCGTGTTTCTGTTTCTTGTTTACAGCCGAGATTCTAAGCAATCTGTGTCCCCTCTTATCATCGTGTCAGGCAGTGATGTATAGTTTGTAAATATTATTCAAAGGAAATAATTTGCAAAGGCAAACAACTACAAGTGGAGTATATGGACCATGAGGCTTGTCTTTAAATGTGTGGACCAGCAGGACAGGGATGGGGGCCGGGAGATGGAGAAATGATCGGGCAGAAGGGGGCGAGACTCCGATGGATTCTGATTCTGTGACAGTGACAGAACTAATTAAACATAATGCTGCTTAAAAGCCTTTGGTCTCCCGAAATTGCTCGAAAGTATGCATTATTGAAAAAAAACAGGATGATGTAGAAGGGGGAGGGCTTAAAATGACTGAATACAGCTCATTGTGCTGGCTCGAAAATGTCAAACTGCAGTGGAAAGAAATACAGCATTGCAGGCTGGTGTGCTGGGGCCCCAGCGAGGGAAGCTGGATCGGCTCAGTGGAAAATTCCCGCCGAGGACGTGTTTCCATTTCCAATGGGAAGAAAGAGGGTGTTGTTGGAAGCTGGCGATTCTTTGGAAAATAGAGAAAACACAGGGAAGATGACAAAACAACCTCACTGAACTCTGATAAATTAAGAAAACAAATAGTTTCAGCCAACATACCGCATTCTTTATTGTGCCTGTGCTGGAATAACAACGCTGAGCTACACGGTCAGAGGGTGGCTGAAATCTCAGCTCTCCCCTTCTGGTCCCCATGTCTCCAGAACGGAGAGCAGTGATATTTTAGGCACTGGCGATGGTAGAGAAACATGACTGTAGAAGTGTGTACGTGATGCGGACCTGTGCGTGTGCTTAGGGACATATTTGCTTTGCATCCTGAATACTAAAATGACAGCAGCACCTTCGCTTGTTAGACAGCAGAGGATTTTCAGGTTTGGTTGCAACTCTCTTGAAAGAACCTCAGCCGTTAAGGGGAGGTCACCGGGTTTTCCTAGGTCAGGGGGCCCTGTGTAAGAAGTTGGGGGGGTTCTTCAAGGATAGCTTGGATGGTATTATGAGGAACTAGCAGAAGGTGCCGAGGTAAGAGGGAACACAGCTCAGAGGAAGTGTGAAGGTGTTCTTTTCTAGCTGCCCCCAGAAGCATGGTTCTATGTCACCTAGCATATCCTAGGGGAGCTAATCAGAGCCCAAGCGGAAGCCATGATTTTTGTCTTGCAAAGCTTCTGTCAGAAAGAAAAGGGGCAAAAACGTGCCGGGCATGGAATGTCCTACACAAACACGACGCCATTCCAATGATTTTCATTTGCTGTGCCGATCCTCTCACTGCCGCACCTACCAACATCCTGACAAGTTAAAGAACACTCATTTTGCTTTTATGGCTTTGCGTGTGTGTGTGTGCGCGTGTGTTTTCAGATGGCACTTTTAAAATTCAAACCCTGTCCTTAACAGTGAGAATTAAATGACTGTTGTGATACATTGAAAACTGTTCATGAAGATTATTTGCCATGTGTAAGATATTTTAATTAAAACTTATAGATGACCTGATTTATGTGGTCAAACTCCCACCTCCTGACAAACCCAAAGCATAAATCAGCCTGCCTTGTACCACTCAAGCATTTTCTTGCATTTCAAGTTCGCTGAAGTATGCAAATGCAATGCCATGATGGATCTCAGGACTTGAACATTTTACATAGGAAGCAATATTCATTCAGGAAAATTATTAAGCTACATCTGAATGCCAAGCTAATGGTGATAGGTGACTGATGAAATGATACATTGTGAGTTAGTCATTAAACACTGGAAATATAACCATTCTTGTCTGTCCTTAGAAACAACCCACTTACATAGTCCTTTAAAGGGAGTTAAAAAGTTCGATTGGTATATAACGTATATACCATAAAATTCATTTAGTGTTCAATTCAATAGTTCTTCATATATATACAGAGATGTACAACCATTACTACAGTTTTGTTTGAAAATATCTGTATCACTCTAAAAAGTAACATCACAAAGTCACACCCCAGACCTTAGCTAACACTAACCTAGTAACCTAGTTTCTCCCTGGACGTTTGTCACTGTCTGTGTGGTGACTTGCACTAAACATAGTATTTTTGAGATCCATCAGTGTTATGCCTTTTAATTGACAAACAGTATTCCATTGTACCGATATACCACATTCTGTTTGTCCATTCATCAGTGGAGTTGGCTTTCAGATTGTTTCTACTTCTGGGCTACTGTGAATAAATGCCACAACAAATATTCATAGACAGGTCTTTATGTGGACATAAGGTTTTAAATTTATTTTTTGATAGATACTTAAGAGTGGAATTGCTGGGTCCTATTATATGTCTATGTTTCATTTTTCAAAGAAATTGCCAAACTCTTTTCCAAAGTGGCTGTACCATTTTGCATCCCTACCAACAACTTGTGAGGGTTTCAATTGCTCTGAATCTTCACCAATACTTGTAATTGTCTATTTTTTTATTATAGCCATTCTGGTGGGTGAGAAATGATATCTAATCAAGGTTTTTATTTGTTTCCAAAATACCAGAGGTGTGGTGCCTTTTTACATCTGCTTACTAGCCATTTGTACATATTTTTAGCAGAAATGTTCATTTGGATCTTTTATTTACTTTCCAGTTGGGTTTTTGCTTTTTATTATTGACTTATAATTATTATTTCAATATTGGGTACAAGTTATCTATTGGAAATATGATTTGAGAATATTCCTTCCAGTCTGTGGGTTGTCTCATCACTTTCTTGATAGTTTTTTGAATCCCAAAAGGGTTTTTTTGCTTTTGATTAAATTCAATTTATCAATTGTTTTTTATTCATCACACGTGGTATTGTTTTCACTCTTAACCTTTTTACAGAGTTTTAAATGAAGGTTGACCCTGAGACAATGTGGGGTTTGGGGACACCTACAACCCTGCGCAGTTGAACATTTTCATACAACTTTCACCTCTCCAAAAACTCAACTAGTCATAATTTGGTGCCCATGGGGAGGGGGGATTGGTTCTAGGACCCCTGCAAGTACCAAAATCTGTGTATGATCAGCCCCTTATGTGAAATACAGGGAGCAATGCAGGCAGTGGCCACCACCATCCACAGATTCCCAACAGTGAATCCAAAATACTGTTTAGGGTCCTCAGTTGGTCGAATCTGCGGTTGTGAAACCCAAGGATATGGAGGAACGACTGCAGATTTATTGGAAAAAAACTGCACGTAAGTGAACCCCTGAAATTTAAATCCATGTTGTCTAAGGGTGAACTGTATTTTATTATTTCTCTTTTAAGAAAGAAATACCTGAGATCTAGAACATGTTAGATTTTTTAGATCAAGCAAGAACTTAGTGCAGAAAATAAATTTGAAGTTTCAAGCTCCAAATATTACCTGCTAGGTTGACCTTGATGACCTCAATACACATTTCCTTAGCCAATATTAAGTAGGATAATAGATGAATTTTTCAGGCCCAGGACAAAAATACATGAGGTCTTTTAGACCTTTCATAAAATTGAGGAAAAATAACCTTTTCTTCAACCTTAAGAAATGTGCCCATTTTTACTCTTCTCTTTACTCTTCTGTATTTGCAAATGGTTTTCTTGGATTTAATAGAAAGAGAGAATAAGATTTTAAGCTAATCTTTAAGGCATTTTTTCAAAAGTAAAAATCACATTTGTTGTAATCTGTTAGACTGACTGGATAATATAGTTTATTTTCACTGAATACTATTCTAATTTTTAATTCATGTTTGCATAATTAGAAAGAAAAAATATCTTTTTGTGGATTTTAAATTCACTCTTCTGTGTTATTTCAGTTGAATCCTCACCAGAAAAAAAAATGGACCTGATATTTTATTCACGCAATATGTAATTTTTAATAACCTGCTATGTGCTTACCACTCTATCAGAATAGAAAGGTAACTTAACTGTAATAGTCCTGATGATTTATAGTTTAAAATGTTTTACAAAGTCAAGTTTAGGAGGCCTGGGTTTGAAGACCAAGCAACTGATCCGCCCTCACAGCCTGAATGTTCTGGAGACAGGGCCTTTCAGAGTTCCAGGAAGACCTTAGCCATTCCCAGCTTTGAGGTTCCAAGTGATGAAAGAGCTTTGAAATTGTAGCACATCTAAAATATACCTTAAAACTCCTAGGACATATAATGCAATGTGTGCATTCAGTCAAAATAAATTTCAGGACTACCAAAACATCAACTTAGGGTGTGCTGTGTTTGCTGTGTGTATTTGGTTCATGGGACCAAAGTTTAAAGGATCAATGTGTTTCCATCTAGTCCCTATATGTTTGGGACTCTATGTACAACTTTACATAAAGACTACCCCAAAAGTCTAGTTGGAAGCCCTTTATCAAACCTCCTTGCCTTGTGAAAAATAGATCGTGTCTGAAGATTTTCCTCATCTTTCTTCCCTCAGATGTGGGTGGCCTGGCCGGGTTCTGACATGATTGCTGGGGAGGCTGAGCTCTCTTCTTCCTAGAAGGGGGCGGGGCTGAAGCACTGGCAGGAGCGACCGCGCATACCTGTGCCAATGCTCACTGCAGTGTGCAATGTGGTGGTACTGCCGTAGTCCTGCATGGATGCATTTGTATTTCTTCTTTAAATCACGAATCTTCCATCACATAGTTTTCTGCTTCCCAGAGGAGCCCTTATAGAATTTCACTCAACGGTCTAAGAGACTTAGAAAGAAAATAGGCTCACAGACAGGCTAGAATGAGATAAAATATCAATTATGCTAACTAGACTAGGGAATGTACTTAAGTGAGTTCTGGCCAAGAAGAACAAGGGAGAGAAGACCAGTCCTTCCAGCCGCCAGGGATGGGGAAAAGAAGGAAAGTCCTGTACCAGAAAGCTCTCCTCCCAACCCTTGCTTGAAAAGACTGATCCCAAAGAAGATAGTGGCTTGAGGAGGGGGTGGTGGGGGGAACAGACCTGGGTGTGGGTCAGGTGGGAGAGGAAGAAATTGGGAGTCCAAGACCATGAGGAATTTCCCCCTTTTCATCGTTTGGATTCTGGGAGAAAATTATCTTGGGGATACCTCCACACCCCTTTGGGGAATTGCTATGTCAGAGGAGCCCCATCCGGATAGCACAGGTGGAAGGAGAAGGCCTTGGTGGTTAGCAAGCCTTAGCTGCCTCCGTTCTTGTTTGGCACAGGGTCCCCCAGTNAAATATCAATTATGCTAACTAGACTAGGGAATGTACTTAAGTGAGTTCTGGCCAAGAAGAACAAGGGAGAGAAGACCAGTCCTTCCAGCCGCCAGGGATGGGGAAAAGAAGGAAAGTCCTGTACCAGAAAGCTCTCCTCCCAACCCTTGCTTGAAAAGACTGATCCCAAAGAAGATAGTGGCTTGAGGAGGGGGTGGGGGGGGGGAACAGACCTGGGTGTGGGTCAGGTGGGAGAGGAAGAAATTGGGAGTCCAAGACCGTGAGGAATTTCCCCCTTTTCATCGTTTGGATTCTAGGAGAAAATTATCTTGGGGATACCTCCACACCCCTTTGGGGAATTGCTATGTCAGAGGAGCCCCATCTGGATAGCACAGGTGGAAGGAGAAGGCCTTGGTGGTTAGCAAGCCTTAGCTGCCTCCGTTCTTGTTTGGCACAGGGTCCCCCGATAGCTCAGAATCTGGCCAGTGTGCCTGCAGGCAGCTTCCACCATAGTATGGAATAAATGGACAGCAACTTTGTACCGGATACCTGGGCCTGGATGGATGAAGGCCGTTAATACCTCCAGAGTTCTAGAACACATGCAGACTGAAAAACACCAAGCAGATACACAAACAAGAAAACCTTTTTCTGCCAGAGGTACGGGAGAAGGAGATTCTAGATTGATTCTGAATAACCCCCATGAAGCTTACTATCCTAAAAATTAGCTTAAGTTATTGGATGATAGTGTGAATTCCACGTGGGGAAATGTATAAGTTAGAATTTAATCAGAGAAACAGAATCAGTAGGTTTAGATACAGTAAAATATGTATTACAAGGAATTGGCTTACAGGCTGGTAGGGCTGGGTAGGCGAGTCCGAAAGTGATTATTTAGGATAATCAATCTCACTTAAATCAACTGATTAGGCACTTTCATCACCTCTAGAAAATGTCTTCACTTTAAACACCCTGATTAGTGTTTGACTGAATAACTGCTACTGCAGCTCAACTGGCACACAGAACCCGTCACCCCAGGGATTACGTTTCTTCTCCCACCACCACCCCTATCTCTCAGGGGGCTTCCAAGAGGAAGACGAGGTACATTTCATATAAAACACAGGAGCCAGGCCTTTTCACAGCTGTGTCTACCATGAACATACATGCAAATGCAAGTCTGCATGAAAAAGTTAGCGAGACGTTTAAATGTGGCTTGTAGGATCAAGTGCGTGGTCTTCCTTTTTCCTCCACCTGGAGCAGAGCCAGAGTACGAAGGCAGGATCTGTTCGACAAAACGTTATATTTCATACTCCTGGCCTCCAGAATGGTGAGAAAACAGATTTCTGTTGTTTTAAGCCACCAGGTGTGCGGTCATTTATTGCAGCAGCCCTGGGAAACCAATACTGTAAATTTACCATAAAGCATACTGTACATTTTGCTGTGTTTCAACAACTTGAAGAGTGTATTGGAACCATTGCCACCTGAAGACACTCTTTGGGCATTTTCCTTTTTTCAGAGCACTTTTTTTTCCCTTCTTCTCCTTAAATAAGAAAACAAACATGACCAAAGAAGTGTTCCTAAGGAGAGTTTTTTAAAAGTCATATTTTATGTCCTCATGACATATTTTACCTCTGCCATCTTCAGATGGCTTTTTAAGTTTTTTCAGCTCGCAAGAAGTGTATTCCTTATGCCAGTAAACGTTACCACCCCGCATGAGCCAAGAAGGCTACGTGAAGTCTTTTTTTTTTCTACTCTCCCTGTAAGACCATGTTTCAGCAAATCATGACACACCTCCAATCTGCCTGCCTCTCTCTCCTTGTGTACTTTAGTTTACACTTTGCCTGTGAGCTCCCGGTCTCCGTGCTTCAGTTATGTCTCCCCAAATAAGTCACTCAGTCAGATACTACAATCTCAGTTAGATCTTGGCACCCCACCTTGCTGCCTCCAATTTAAAAATCACCAAAGCTTTTCCACTCCAACTGGAATAAGGTTGAAATCCATGGTAAGGACCAGCAAGGCCAGCGTATCTGGATCCTGAGGCTGACCTCACCCCACACCTTCTCACTCGTGCCCCCCATGTCCCAATCAATGACTTCGGCCTAACACCTTTTCATGAATGATGGTAAAGATGTGCTTGCCTCTGGGCCTTTACATTCAAGTCTCCCCCTCACATAACACACTTTCAGAGATTTCCTTAATCCCTCTTACATTCACCATGTTATTGTTGCCATTGCCCTTAACACACACTATAAAGACCGGGTTGTTTGTGCCCCTAGTCACTGCCTGTCCAAATTCACCAGGAGGAAAGCTCTGGAAAAGCGGAACTCTACCACTCACATCCATTTTGTACCCTTAATGAACAGTGCCTGGCACACAGCAGTAGTTAATAAATATTCAGTAAATATTTGCTAAAAGGGTGAACACATAATAAATATTAAAATAGAAGATGATGTGTTGTGCTGTAGCTAGGTAAGGTATGAATATCATACATAAGCTACTTATTAAAATCTATTGACTTGCATCATTCTGACTCTTAATACCTCTGTTATTTTCTATTAACAATCGGCCAAATGTTATAAATGTAGTAACGTTTAATGACATCCCCCAATCTGACTGACTCTAAGATGATTTTTCAGCTGAGGATACAAAAGCTGTGAGAATGGCATGAGCTCCTCCCGCGCCTCGCAGTGCTGTTCACCCACCACATGACTTTCCTGCTTGCAGAGTCCAAGAAAGCAAAACTCCCATCTAGGCCTGGCTGACAATGCGGCCACAGCGTGGGATGTTTCAAATAACATTTGCTGGAAGCAACCTAGGGGCCCTTCAGCAAATGCATGGATCAAAAAACTGTGGTACATTTACATGATGGAATACTACATAGCAGAGAGAAAAAAGGAGCTCCTGCCCTTCGTGACAGCATGGGTGGAACTGGAGAGTATTACGCTAAGTGCAGTAAGCCAGGCGGTAAAAGACAAATATCATATGATCTCACCTATAAATGAAACCTAATGAACAAAACAAACAAGTGAGCAAGAGACAGAGACATGGACATAAAGAACAAACTGACAGTGTCCAGGGGCAGGGGAGTGGGAAGGGATAATGGAGGGGAAAGGGGAGGGGTTTTCAGGAAAATATATAAAGGACACATGGACAAAACCAAAGGTGAAGGGGTGTGGGATCGAGGGTGGGAAGTGGGGTGACTGGGGTGGGGGGTAGTAGTAGGGGGGAAATGGGGGCAACTGTACTTGAACAATAATAAAAAAAATATTCAAAAGTGAAAAAAAAAACATTTGCTGGTTTGGGATGCCCAAGGTTACATCAATGGAATTTAAGCTTTTCTTTTGAGTTGAGAAGAAAGCATCTAGCTATAAGGACAAAACATAGAGTAAAGCATTTGTTCTGTGGAAAGTCCCCAGCTTGACAGTGTTTCTAAGAATGTTTACTTTGGACACCTAATGCCATAGAGTTCCTTGTGAGATGTGTTCACCAAGCTTCTGGTTGGCAGACTGTGACTTCTGGTATAAAAGAGACTGATTATTTTAAGAAACAGCTATGTGTAAAGGCACTGCATGCAACTAACTCAGAATTCAGAGCACCATCACTCCCCAGACTTATACCATAGGGGAATGAACACGCTTTCTATTGTGGATGACCAGCCCAGCACCGGGTCCATGTCCAGAAGGGCTTGGCTCTCTGCTGTTTGATGTTAACAAATTTACAATTCACTAGGAGCCTAGCTGCTTTTATAGGCATATAACATTTAAAAGTAGAAATCAATTATATAGATCCATATTAAATTTCTTAAAAGCCTTTTAAAATAGATATAATCATACCATATATGTTATATATATGTATCATATACAAACATGTTAAATAGGTAGCTAGAGCTATAGAGAGATAAATAGATATAACAAGCATGGGGATTTTGTGTTAAATGCTTTTTAAATTTCAAAATGTATTTAAAATGTAAAATGTAAAAATTATTGCTTACTGTATTTCAAAGTATGTGAGTTTCTTTTAAATAGGTTTAGTAAAGGTAAACTTAATAAGAGGCAACAATAATATGTATATAACACAACTTTCCTTAGTGCATTGTAGTTGAAGGAAAAATCGGTGAAGTGAAATCATTTCAGAGAGTTTTGAAACTGAGCTTTGCCATAAACTCAAGAAGGAAAACAGCTGCCATACACACATACATATCTATGCTTTCTGAAAGAGGAGGAGAGACAGTGCGAGAGAAAAAGGGATTTTTCTGTCCCTAAACACTTTCAGTAAAAATGATCAGAGTTTCCTATGGCTTAATGTCCTTTGGGTAAACATTCTTAAATGATGTACTAATTATCTTGCAGAATCTAATTACAAAAATATTTTAAGTCAAGTTTAATCAAATTACTACTCTTTGATACTATTTTCAGATTCTTCATTATTTCATTTTTATTTGGATATATGAAATAAAAAGCTATGAAATGACCTTAAAATTGTTTATTGCCACATAAAGCAGAGGAAATCACAGTACTCTTGGTCCCTCCCATATCCCAAATCCCTTGAAATACATCATAACACAGCATGATCTGATCTATCACAAATACTGAGTCTTCTAATGATCTCGGCGACTCAAGCTCATTTATTATTTATTTTTAATGAAATGCTCAGATGGTCTGCTAATGCACATGTTGGAGAAAAATAATCCATATTGTACATTTAGAGAAAACAAGGAAGACACTTAAAAAAATAAAGTTAACCTCTTAAATCACCCTTATACTCTTCCAGGAAGAAGATGCAAAACTGAGCTCAGCCAGCAGGAGCATGGTGGACCTGGGAGCCAGAACTTGGGGCAGTCATGGGATTCTTGCTTGGCTGGAAACCCCACCACAGAGCAGCTATGGCAAGAATTAAGAGAACATCAAAACCTCAAACAAGCTACACTCCTGTGGGTTTGGGGAGAAACAAGACACTTAAACATTCCTGGTATGGTTTCCATGGAAACATTCATAACAACAGCTCTGTAAAACTATGCGTTTCTGTTTTCTTAACCCTTCGGGGCATCAACTGAATGAAAACTTCCTTAAGGAAATATTTCAACTTACCAGGTGGACTGAAGTAAATTAAACTCAGTGATGTGTGGCCTTCTGACCCCTTCTCATAGCCCAGGATGTGCAGGTTACTGGGAGGGGCAGAAGGCAGGAGAAAGCCAGCCATGTACTAATTCCACCTTGACTTCTTGAGAGTTTACTTCATGAAACAGTTACATTGGCACTATTTAGAGGTGACTTGTAGGAAAAATAACAAAAACACCAAACAAATAAAAAGTTAAGTAACCTTTGGAAGTCCCCATCAAATATAATTAGTGAAGGGGAAAGTCCAAAATCCAGAGTTGTATAAAACTACATTGTCTAAAATGACAGAAAACAGCTAACAGCCCTTAAATCATGTCTATCCAAAATAAAGTCAGGGTTTAAGTAAATTTTATTGGGCCAATTTTATCTAACATGAGTCAAAGTAGACAATTCAGAGCAATCATCTCATTTGATCACTCCTAACTGAGAAAACTGCAGTTAGAACAGGCTGGGATGGGAAACTGTAGGGATATCGCAGTTACTCAGACTTTTGAAGTGTATAATAAGAAACACAGCTACTAAGAGATGTAAGTAATAGGCATGCACTAAATAAAATAAAAATCACGATGACTAATAATGATAGTAATAACTATATGAATAATAATGATAAGAAGACAAAGATGTAAAAGAAACAGAATAATGTCTTCTAATTTAAAATCTTCAAAAGTATCACTGATAATAGCATCTGTGAAAATTGATCTCAATGGGAATTATTCCTTAAAATGTAATCTTAGAAATATGTAATTTATGCTTATATAACCTAGGTAAGCATAGGTTATGCTTTTGTTATCTTTTTCTGAAGTTGTTTAATTAATTTTTAGAGAGAAGATTAAGAGAGGGAGAAAGGGAGGGAGAGAAATATCAGTCTGCAAGAGAAACATCGATCAGTCGATTGATTAGTCTGTTGCCTCTTACACGCTGCCAACCAGGGACCTGGCCTATGATCCAGGCATGTGCCTTGACCTGGAATCAAACTGATGACGTTTTGGTTTATAGAATGATGGCCAACCCACTTACCACGCCAGTCAGGCTAGATTACGCTTTCCTTGAATTATTAACATTCAGAAATACTGGGGAGCCAGAGTAAATGAATACACATACCACTCAAACATGCAACTTTTAATTCCTTCATTTAAGACCAGAACTCTTTAGAAATTACTGGATAATCAATTTATTGTAAAATATGTTTAATTAATCAGTTAAATTTTAAAAGACTTCTCAATCTGTACTGAATAGCTGATATTTGATAATCAACAATACTAAAGAATTTTCTTACATCAAATCTTGATGGAAGGGAGTTTGGGAGTAACTAGGCTCAAATTGTTTACGTTTAAAATATTTATATATAACTACTTAAGGGTACTTACAAGCTCACAACAATTGTGTTTTCTATAAATTCAACTACTACTAATATTAATCATAATAGTTAATAATTATTAACACTACATTTCTCTATATCTATAAACTATTCAAAGAGGAACTTGAATGTTCAGTAAAACTTTTTCCATATTATTAATAATACATTTACATGCTGAATGATCCATATGATCAGAATACATAAAAATTATAATATTTTAACTATAGACTCACAAAAAATGGCATATGTGGACACTCTATATAAACGATAATCCTCCACTTCCTGTTTCCTACCTTTAGGCCTAGCCATACCTGTGACCACAAGGAATGGGGCTTTTGTCCAGACACAAAAGATAGTAGAGAATGCCCCCTTCACATCATCTTTTTGGACTTGCAGACTTTGCTACCTCAGCTACTATTTTTATTAATGTCATACTCAGGCTGCTGAATTAGGAAGAATGATGTCTCCAGGAAAGGCAGGCAAAAAGGGGGGGTACATGTTTAGACACAGAAGTTGTCTAGATTTTACTGGAAAGCTATTGGTTCGTGAAGTGCAAGCACTTTAGCCCTTAATTGATATAACAAATTTATTGACTCTTTGCAAAGAAAATGTGTAAATCACCCAGTTTCTGAAGACTTCTTATCATTTCACTCTGAGAAAAGTCATGGTTTCCATTGAACATGTTTCCTACCATACAGACCTCCAGCTCTTCCTGGTGTAACTGCCTTTTCCCACCTACCTGACAGGGGAAGGAAGATATGGGGACAGAGTAAACAAGTAGGGCATGAAACATTTTTACAGAATTCTGTGTCTATTTACTATAATGTGCAATTTCAGGGTAGTTTACTGGTTAAAACCTTTTAATGAATTCTCAGTGCATGAAGGAGAGGGATTTCCAGGCTATTGTCCAAGAGTTACACTATATAGGCCAAAAACCAATCTGCATGGGGAAGACTAAGTAAGAAGGAATCATGAACAAAAATAATGCAGTAATGCTTTCAATGGAAATCACCTTTGATCAGGAAAGTAACAGCATATCCTTCTAGAAATCATGGCAATAACTGTTACAACTGGCTAAGAAAAATCTCAATTAGAGAAGTCACAGTGTTTGCTTCTGGATTTTCCAAGGAGATGTATCCCCTGTGAAACTTCAGAACATGTGACAAGATCTTCAAATATCGCAAGTGTGGTATTTTATCCAAATGATGAGCAGCATGCCCAAGTCCAACAAGAGAAGAAAAGAATAAGATGGGAAAATATAGCAAAAGGAATAAGATTGAAAACTGTAAGCAACTCTGACCTATCAAGAACCCAGAAAACCTCCATAAATAATCACTCTCTTGGGAAATTATTCTATTTTTATGTGTTCGTTTTTGATATATATATAGTCAACACCCAGGCATACACTAAAATCCATACATACTCACTAAAATCCTATTCCCTCTCTATTCCAGATCTGCCTGATGCCTGCCAGGATCCAAGCAGCCTGCTTTTGCACACAGGAATTCTTTCCATCTCTGGCTGGGACAGGTACTACCTTTATCCTAACATAGTTGTCAGTACATCTAAACTCCTGTGCCGATACATACAGTCTTTGTCTCAGGATTCTAGCCCTCTAACACAGAAGCCACCATGCTGCACATCAGTTCATAAGGAAATCTGAAACACATAGAGGAGACGTGAAATATAAGGGAGGTTTGTCTGGAAGGTATCTGGCCATATAATGTGAAAAGTAGAAACTTTTATGGAAGAAGGCACAAGAACAAGAAACATTGCACACAGAACAATGATGCTTCAGGCCCCTTCAAAGTAGGCACTGTGGGTCCTCACACAGTTCTCCCTGTCGCCATCAGCTGTCCCATCATATCTTCCTGAATCTCATCAACAGTCTGAATCTCTCCCCTTTCAAAGGTAATTCTAGTTTCTAGGTAAAGCCAGAAGTTGTAGGGATCCAATTCTGACCTGTTACCTGGGTAATTGGATGTTTCACAAAAAACTCTGCACAAAATGTGATGCATGAGCAGGCAGGTTGTCATGATGAAGCTGCCAATCACCAGTTGCCCATAGTTGTGGCCTCTGAAGGAATGTTCTGCAGAGGAAGAGTTACTGCAGAGGAATGTTCAAGCTTAATGCAAAATTTGATGCAGATTTGTTGCTCTATTCACTAATTTTGAATTCGACAGCCACATAGTACACGTGTTCACTCAACAGCACCTACTGCACCCACTGACTATTACAGTGAAGTCATCACTGTTCATGCATTTACATTCCAGTCCACTCTCCTTGGCTGCCAGGTTACACCAATGACAACAAACTGTTCTCATTATATTAACAACGGTGGGACTTTTTCCAGACAGACCTCATATGATGCTAAAACATTATGTTAGAGGTTGGACTGATCTCAGGCAGTACTCAGTAGATAACACTGATCACAATCAATGGGTAGGCATATTATTGTTCCCAAGATAAGTTAAAATGCATATCAACAATGCTATACCTAGAGCCATGAGAATGAGAGAAAGCAGTGAGTAAAGTGAGTGGGAAAGAAAGCATCAGGCATGCAACAGTAGAACCAGGCTGTGTAAGAAAGAAGCCCTAGAATGCAATTCCTACAAGAGAAAACACAAAACAAAGCTGAAACTGAACAGAGATAAATGTGTAAACTACCATTAGACAAAAGAAGAGAACTCACTGAGCAGTCTGAGCCATTTCGGGTTTCAATTATCCTTAGTATTACTTACGTAATTATCTCTCTACCAGGCCCTTCCCAGAATAAAAGGTACTAACGTATGTCTTAATTGTACAAATACAGCCAAGAGAATGAGCACAGATCTCCAGTCTCTACACATTACAAGTCTTTCTGTTTCAACTCAGCCAGAGTCATCTTCTAAAATCATAGTTCTGATTCTGTTCTTTTTCTGTTGAAAACCCTCCACCATTCACTACTGCTATCAGAAGTGCCTATCCCTATTCCTGGAATTCACAGTTCACTGGTATCTGACCTGCAACTCTTTCCAACATTTATATTCCCCCTTAATTCTACTTTCCTCACTTTCTACGCTAGCCAAGTTAAACTACCAATCATGGCTTTTGCATACATTTCTGCAAGTTCACAGATCTTCCATGCTATTCCTTATTTAGTCTCAGGTATCATTCATGGTGTGTTTCAAATGGCACTTTGTCCACGAAGAAAAGTTCAAGTATTTCCTGGCTTCCTCTAATTTGCACAGAATTTCATATGCATTTTCTCTCTTCTTGCTCTGTGTTAATTTTGTGTGTGTTATAGATGGATGGGTGATTGGGTAAAATACATTCAAAGATACCTCTACAACTATGCTAAATGAAAAGTAGATGTTATCTAAGAGGTGAGAAGACATTAGCAATGCCTCTAAAGTCAGGGAAACCTGCTTAAAGTTGGGTTCTCTCTGTTTCTCAGCTGTGACCTTGAGGAAGATTGAGTTAACCTCTTTCAACTTATTTTATTTTGTTTGTTGAAGAAGAAAGAGGAGGAAAAAGAAAGTTAAGAAATAAGAAAAAAAGGATGAAAGATAGTAATAACATATTCAGCATAAACCTTCGGAAATAAAATATATTCAGTTCATATTAGTCATTAACAAGATCAATATTTATCAATTAGCATTAATATAATTATTAGAAGTAAAGCCTTTCAGGTATAATTTTTACATACCCCATGATGCCTAAAATACACAAAGCACTGAACTGATATTTGCTGAATGAGAGTATATCTGTTTTCTGTTTTATTTATAAGAAGTCAGTGAGACAAGAGAGTGCCCAGAACAAAAGGGCTTCTGGGTAATGCAGCAAAATGACAGGGACATTCTTTAAATGAAGGGTATGGTAAATAAGGCAGCAGAGCTGAGAGTATAAAGGTCAGTGACAAGAAGTGACTATATCTAGAAAAACTCTACACAATGCAATACCCATAAAATAAAATTGATAAATTAGAGCAGGTGTTTGTAATCTTGGGTTCATGAATGGGCCTCAGGGGCCTGGGAACCTCCTGAAATTGCATGTAGTGTTTGTAAATGATATACAAGCCATGGCTTTCATCAGATTCTCAGTGGGATTTGTGACTCAGAAAAGAAATATTTTTGAGAGAATGAGCACATCAGAAAGGTCAATTAGAGATCCCAGGGAATAAGGTAAGGCTGGCTTAATGTGGGGGTGTTGTTGGGATATTGCACATAAACTGTGATAGATATTACGAAGCTCCTAAGTGGAAAACAAAGGGAATTATGGTCTGAAGGATGAAAAACATCTGCTTTTTAACTCCCTTCTGGGAGAGCAAAAATTATTAATTTTTATGTATGGAAAGTTGTCAGGAGACGAATTAGCCAAAAGAGTGAAGCTCATTGGAAGCAGATTAGGGGGGGGGGGATGGAAAAGCACAAAAATGAAGACTTGTCACTGGATGTGAGAAAATAATTGCACTTGGTAGAGCATAGGAAATAGAAGGAGCTGAAAAGGTGATGTTAGCAACGTTTTACATAAAAAGCAACCAAACCCAAAGCCCATAAAGCCCTTGTTGGAAAAGAATAAAAACACTGGCTCTTAAAAGTATGATATATTATATACTTATAAAGCATTACTTCTTTTACATATTAGCTTAGAATATGTTTTACTGGAAGAGATTTATAAATAAATGTAGTCATTTGAAATAACTGACATTACCTTAAATGCTATTTCATATGAATCACTACTTACTAAAACTTTCAAAATATTATAACTCCTAGAAAATAAATTACATCAGTACATTAGTATTCTTTAGAATATCAAAGCCTCTGAGTGGCTGTGGACCTGCACAACATTAGTG
The DNA here is from genome assembly GCF_014824575.4 of Sturnira hondurensis. Lineage (NCBI taxonomy): Eukaryota > Metazoa > Chordata > Mammalia > Chiroptera > Phyllostomidae > Sturnira > Sturnira hondurensis. Next base: position 8,017,914 of record NW_028092868.1, read on the forward strand.
ATATTGACTTACACTGTATTTTCCAAGAAACAAATCTACCTCACCCTGGCACCAGCTGAGAGAACACGAAATCTTGCAATTGATCTCAATATTTAACTATCACCTATTTGCTCTCTGTACGTTGAAAAAAAGTCACGTACAACATGTCAGCCATTTTTGTCTTTCAAATATTATGTCCCAATCATGTAAGTGAAGAAGACATAAACTTACAAGATTTAAATTCATTCTCAGTTTACACAATGAATTTAGAGTCTGAATCAAAGAGATTTAATGAAATCACATAAAAAACTTTTCATCATTACTGTTTTTGAAACACTGGTTATATTGCTGTATGTTGTGATTTGAATTGTAAGTAATCGTGACTCTTAAATGTGTAGAAAAGGGAAGAGCAATATGGTTTATATAGATTAAGAAAGTGTGTGAATTAAATAACATCTTTGCACATACATAGCAGTTTAAAATAATATGACAATGCACACACTATTTTTACTGTAAAAGGCAATTACAAACCATTGGTATAAATCCAACCCCCTAGAGATTTCTTTACTAATGTAATATTGGATTCCTGAAATCAAGAGAGAATTCCATTGGGAATCACTGCTGCCCTGGAAAATCAACTTATACCAGGAATTACAGTTTCAGCTGAATAGAAGTAGTCAAATACTAAGCCCAGATCAGCTACATAATTTGCAAGGCCTACTGTAAGAGAAAAATGCTGAGCCCCTTGTTCAAAAATTATTAAGAAGTTCAAAATTATGACAGCAGCACATGAACCAAGCTTAATATAGGGAGTCAGACTCCATGATCCTTTATATGGTACCTTGGATGCCAATGGAAAATTCAAATTTCCATTATTAAGGCCGAACTTACACGCTGCCTTAAAAATATTTGATAACTGAGTTATAATCTTTTAACCTGTTGTGTGTTATGGAAGACTCAAGCATCCGCATCCATACCTATATGTAGGCCTAAAAGTGAAAAAGTCACATGGGAACTTTCGCAAGTTCTTGGTAGTGATGTGTGACTTTTTCCACTCTGATCTTTTCCAACTATAGACAATAGTCACATAGTTAAGATGCCAGGTCAGCAATATAGGCAGAACCTAGGAAGGGACTCTGCAAAACCCCATCTCTGAAATGCTTTTAACTCAAAGATGATAGGAAAATTAAAAGCCTGGACCAGGGGGGAAGGAAGGGAGGGAGGGAGGGGAGAAGGAGAAAAGGAAGAAGAAAGAAAAGAAAGAAGGAAGGAAAGAGGAAGAAAGAAAGAAAGGGAGGAAGAAAAGAAGGAAGGAAAGGGGAAAGGGAGAAAAATGAAGAAAGAAAAGAAGGAAAAAAGGCTGCCAAGCTGATTGGTACCATTTCTCTCTTTTTTGCTGGGGTGTAGGAGGGATTTTAGCCTAGAAGCACTGGTAAGGAAGCTTCCATCTTCTTTCTTCACCTCTACTCTCTTCCATTTGGGATAAGAAAAGGGAATCATACTTGTCTGCATTGCCTGTGGGTCCTTCTAAAGAATAAAACACCTCTTCTTTCTTTCTCTTTTATTTTTCTGCACTCAGATGAAACAAGCTCATAAAACTGGATGTTAATTTGAATGTTTTCATCTAGGCACCAAAGGGAGGGATAAGACAGGCATCCTTACAAAGTAGTTCAAAGCAAATGTTTGAGAAACTGAGAATATCAAATGTATATCACTCATATCAAATATATAGATAACCCAGGTTGTGATAATCGGAAGAAAATATCTTTTCCTTACCAAACAAATTCTTTGGAAGCTGGTAGAATGATGTGAATACATCCTCCATCTAAACTCTTTGCCTCTCATCACAAAATATAACATTCAATGGAGCCACTCATAGGCTTGAGATGGATTCTGGGAGTTGGGAGCAATATAATGAACAAGTATCTGACAAATGCTTACGAACTCTAAAAACAAGCATATGTAGCCATCAGTTAGAAATAGTAGGGTAGGAAAACAGAGCCTGGGATGTGTTGGCTATATAATTCTACAATAATGCTGGACTCTTTCTCAAAATACACACGTGGACCATGCAGACACAGAGTCACCTGACGCGCCCTACAAAGGACATCTAAAAGGATGGTCAGACTAACAGTAAGAGCTGGTATAAAAAGACCACTGGAAATCAGAGGCCAGTGCGAATTCAGATGACTACAGAATAATGGGTTGCCCAAATACTGGAAAGGAATTAAATATTCCAGTGAAGATGCTTAGACTCTGGAAGGCACCCAGGATAGACTGACACAGAACACCAACCATGACGACATAGGAGGAAGCTACATTCACATAACTAGATACGTATGAACCTTCTTTGTGTCTTGCCTTTGTCCTCCACATCTCTCTTTGCACTAACCCCGGAGTAGGGCCAAAAGAATAGCCAGGGCACGGTGCGGAGGTGAGCAGTAAGAGAGACCGTCTTAGTTTTCTGAAAAGGCACACTGGCAGCCCAGCTAGATGAAGGGAAAACCTTTCCTTTCAATGAACATTGGAGTATAGTGAATATATTACATTAACAATTATAATTATTAAATCGAGACTGGTTTACAACTTAATGTGACGGTAGGAGCTTTTATTACCTCAGAGTGAGCATAAAGGCCATGCACCTGCCTGAGATGTCATCCCTTGGTGTCTGGGAGCAGAGGAAGACCTTACTCCCACCAAAGAGATTTCCAGGCAAAAAGGAAGATTGGAAGTTGCATTGTGAACCTTGCTTGCCTGCAATGCTGGTTATACCCACCTTTTGCTCGCTCTCTCTCTCTGAGAACAAACATGACATGGCCATCTCCATCCTGCCCTGCACTTGAGGTCTTTGGGTCAATCAAAGACACAGAACTCATCTAGAAAATAATCACCTGATTACCATTAGCATATCTGGTGCGAAGGGGAGCTCTTTGAACCAAGCTGAACCGGACTGAGCCAAGCTGAATCACTGGGGACTCCTACCTGAGCTAGAGAGCAGAGGCCCAATGAGCTTGCTGGCACCTTACCTCTAAAGACACATGTGCTAGTGGATTTTTCTACTCTAATGCCAGGAAGACCTGGTGCAGAAGAATGAACATGATCGAGGACATGAGAGCCATGGCAAAAGGGCACTACATTTTAGGACCCTTTCTTTTGCTCCCAAGTTTGGAACTAGTTGAGAAGTGTAAATAGGTTTTAAGCACCTGAAAATCACAATGTCGGTAATCATGCTGGTTGGAGAATATGGCTTTAGACAAGTCTATTTTTTTAATCTCCCATCAATCAGCAGCAAGAATGCGGGACAGCCTAAGACCCCTGCATAGTAGCCTTGCTGACCCCAGGAGGGACAGAAAAGGAAAAGGCCACGTAGAGAGGCTAGTTCTGAAAAGGACAGAGCCAGGAGGGACTGAGCCCTGCACAGATATCCCGGTGCCTGACTCACCAGTGAGCTAGTCATTCCTCCAGTCCTGGGCAAGGGTGAGCGAAGGCACCAGACCAGCTTGGGGCACTTCCCTCAAACTTTTGTACTCACTCCCTTTTATGGCAACACAGAGTGTGGAGAACAGGTCTTTCCATCCCCATCAATGTTTGAAATTTCTAGAAGAGAACATTGGAGCTGCAGTAGTTAACAGCAGGGACTTTGAGATCTGGGGCTCAAATCATGACTCCCCACTGCCCAGCAGAGTGCATCGTCTGTTCTTCAGCATTGGGATTCGTCACATCTCTCTCACAGGCTTGTTATATGTAAAGGCTGAAGTTGTTAAGAAATTAAAAGCACTTCGAATGGTGCCTTCTAGAAGGTAATATGTACTCAATATAGGTTCATTATAATGCAATTATCTTATTCAAATGCTAAGCTATATTTCTCTGTATATGTTCGTTCCAGCATTAAATCAGTTTTAAAATGTTTTATAAATGCCCACTGCTAGGATTATATCTTAAGAACCGTGAAACACCAATCCAAAGAACCTATGCACCCTAATGTTCATAGCAGCACAATTTACAGTAACCAAGTGTTGGAAGCAACCTAGGTGCCCATCAGTAAATGAATGGGTCAAAAAACAATGGTGTGTTTACACAATGGAATTCTATGCAGCAGAGAGAAAGAAGGAGCTCCTACCCTTTGCTACATCATAGATGGAACTGGAAAGCATTATGCTAAGAGAAATAAGCCAGGCGGTGAAAGACAAATACCATATGATCTCACCTTTAACATAAGGAACCTAAACAACAAAACAAACAAACGAGCAAAATGTAACCAAAGACACTGAAATAGAGAACAGGCTGACAGTGTCCAGGGGGAGAAGGGAAGGAATTTCAGGGGGATTTTGGGGGAAAAGGGGAAGGGTCTACAGGAACAAGTATAAAGGACACATGGACAAAAACTGGGGATGGTGGTGGAAATGGGAGGGAGTTGGGAGGGATGGGAGTAAAAGACAGAAAACTGTACTTGAACAACAATTAAAATAAAATTAAAAAACAACAAGAAAAAAATGCATAAATACCAGGAAACCATCACAGTTTTATTACTTTAGAGTCCCTTTACCATCTTCGCCTGGCTCTTTTTACTTCATTTTCACTTAAGCACGTGGAAGCAAATGTGAGAGAGACAGTGCGCTATGCCGGCGGGTGCAGGTTTTTCTTTCTGCTCTTGTGCTACCGAGATTCAAATTTGCAGACCTCTGAGTAGGGGATGAATTGGGAGTAAAACTGAAAAAGTAATATTACATAAAGCAATGTAACTTTTAAGGTTGGATAACAGGACAAATTCTCAATTTACATACTCTTATTTAACTGCTCATAGAACCACAAATAATTTTCCCATTGGGACAGAACTTTCTCTAAGTTTGCATTTAATTCTTAGCTGCCAACAGTTCAGGTGGCCAGGGCATGTGCCAGGAGAAATCAGCAGCTTTTCTTGTTTTCAGAGGAAAATATCAAGACAACATTTAAGGGCTTGTGCCTGATTATGTACTGTGACAGATTAGATACACTTTGGCAATACTCTTAAACAGTTGTTTATTAGAGTTCTTGGCAGTTTTAAGAGGTGTTTTTTCAAAATCCCATACTGCTCTCATTTTGACTCACATACACATTCATGTACATGTATGAACCCCCACACATGAAGAAATACACATGTTCACATACACTGACATTGATTGTATCCATTGAGATAACACAGACTGGTAACTTTCAAAAGGATGGTTTTTAACAGAGACCCAATAGGAAAAGAACACAAGAAGCCAAATCAAGTCCATTGGAAAAGCTGAAATTTACACCCATGGAGATCATGAACAATAATGTGCAAAGGGCCTGAATAGACACTTCTTCAAGAGGGGCATACAGATCGCCCATAGGAATATGAAAAGATGCTCAACATCACTAATCATCAGAGATATGCAAGTTAAAACCACAATGAGCTATCACCTTACACCTGTCAAAATGGCCATCATGAATAAAGCAACAAACAAGTGTTGGCAAGGATGAGAAGAAAAGGGAACCCTAGTGCACTGTTGGTGGGAATGCAGACTGGTGCAGCCACTGTGGAAAGCAGTATGAAGTTTCCTCAAAAAATTAAAAATGGATCTGCCTTAGGACCCAGTGATTCCATTTCTGGGAATATATCCTAAGGACACAGAAACACCAATATAAAAAATATATGCACTCCTATGTTCATAGCAGTGCTATTTACAATAGCCAAGATCTGGAAACAGCCTAAGTACCTCTCAGTATATGAATGGACAAAAAAAGCGGTGGCATATTTGCACAACGGAATACTACACAGCAGTAAAAAAGAAAAAACCCTTACTTTTTGGACAGCATGGATGGACCTGGAGAAGGTTATGCTAAGTAAAATAAGCCAGTCAGGGAAAGGCAAATACTACATGATTTCACTTACATGGACTCTAATGACAATAAAAAAAACAAATGAACAAAATAGAAAAAGAAGCATAGATATACGGAACAGATTAACAGCTGCTGGAGGGATGGGAGGACTGAATGAAAGTTGGAGAAGGGATTAACCATAGAACATTAATCATGACCCATGGACTGGGATGAATATAGGGATTGACTAAGGTTGGGGAGAGGGGAGAGCTGGATAGAGGTTGGAAAAGGGAGAAAAACTGTAATAGCATAAACAATAAAAAAAGAAAAAGTAGTACCCGCATCTGCATAATAGTATGATAATAGAACCTACCTCGGATAACTGCTAAGCTTTAAAAGAGTGAGAATAATAGTATCTGCCCCATAGGGCTGCCATGAATAATGAGAGAGTTAATTCACATACAGCACATAGGAGACTAACACATGGTGGGCACTGAGTGCACATGTACTCTGATCCAAGAATCAAACATGAGATTGGCCCAGAAGCGGGTCAGACATGCGCACGGCCAGGCCAAGGGGACCTGGTCACTGATATGAGAACAGAGGAACAGTGGAGACTTTGGCCTCATCCTCACGGACTCCTGAGTGCCTAGCACGTGCCTGGGTTAGGCTGACAAAAAATGCCGTCAGCAAGGTGGACAGAGTAATTTTGTTTTCTCAAAACCCCAAAGCATAATTCCTGTGGAAATTGGAAATTGGGACGACAATTTATTCAATGCTGAGCCAGATGACGTAAGGCTAGCAGGGCTGAATGCCTTCAGTCAAGGCTGTCTTACTAGAAAGACAGATTTGTTTGCTCCAAGAATAAAGTTTTCATTTAAAGTGAGCCTTCCGAACTTCCACTGACCAAAGTGATCTGCGTGCTAGGGTTATATCCAGCAATCAATAGTTCAGTTATGCTCCTGCTTTCCATGGTAAAACTTTGTGGTACGAACTGTATATCTCCAACATCGCTAAGTTTCTTTACTGCTTGATTCCTAAGTGTTGATACCACACTTATACACAGACAAGAGGGGAGCCTCACTTTTGCCAATAACAAACTCATGAATATTAGCTGCTCTTTACTGAGTTGAGAAGATGTATATCCACATTAATTCTAAGATGTGACTTTTTAACTGAGGTTATTCCCATTGATTCTCAATGACTTTTGAGAGGGAAGGGAGAATCATGTCTATATTCTTATAATTGTAGTTGCTCCATATGTTCAGCTGTTGGTTAATTTATTCCCCATTTTACAGTGAATGGAAACGACAAGTTCAAAGATGGTGTCATCAACTATTCAAATCTATATTTTAAATAATTTTTTACCATTTGAGGTGCCTTTATAACATCTTAGGCTCTGGTCTTACACATAGTGCCTTTCAGAAACAGTAGCAACTAAATATGTACTCATGGCATTTTGCAAGCGTTCTACAAAATGCTTCCTAAAGAAATCATTTAGGTAAGAGATGTTTTTCTCTTCGAATATTTAAAAATAAATTAATGGCATAAGTAGAGGGCAAAGAACAGAGAAAAACAGAATTTTTTTTGCCTTGTTCATTGTCAGATAGTTAGTAGGCTTTTTAAACTTCGTTCTTTTTAGGTAAAATTATTGTTTCTTTTTCATGACAAATGGAACGTGAAGCCAAGAGTTCAAACAACCTTAAGCTCTATGTCATGTTTATTATCCTCACTAGTGAAGTCACTGAGTGAGCACAAAGGTGTGAAATTCCAGTGAGAAAAACATGCCCTTTGAAGAGGACGTGCTGACGGAGAGACTCCAATTGGACAAAAAAGATGATGCTGCCATTTAAAACTCATTTATAAGGAAGGAAACTAGATTTGTAATTATATCATCAACTGTGCAGTTCCCAGTTTTTGCTATTCCGTAGAATGTGTATATATTTTGAAATATCATTCAATTAGTAGTTACAACAAAGTGATCAATGATACAAGTGTAATTGAATACATGAAATGAATACATTTTTACAATTGTACTTTTTATTACATCATGATTATGATTTGACCATAAAGTTATAAGTTCATTAAATTAGGTTAGTTAATAGTTTCAGACCTAGTTTTTTTATGTGGTACCTGAGAGTTTCTATGTCTTGGATAGATTTATAGATTTTCATATTTAATGAACATCAGAAAATCTTAAAACTCACTCAGAGAGAATATGCATTTTCTTGAGATACCCTGAGGCTTTGATATCAATAAAGCATTTGAGTGATGCTGATTGACAAAAATCCAATGACAATGGCATTTTCTTTCCAAAATTCTTTATAGTAATTGGAAAACAAAGCAATTGCTGTTGTCAAGGAAATAACATGATTTTACAACATTTGCAAGGGAATGTAAACAGCACATATGAGTGGGAGGCAATTAGTAAGGCCAACGGAAGCCCGGGTTCAGTTTTAAAGACTGACTAATATAAACAAATTTTGGGGTTATATTTGGTTTCTGGTCCAGCCAGTAAGAAACTTGTAGGTTGTCCCTACAAGCCTACCAAGAAAAAAAACTGAAAATCAACAACTTTTTTTGATCTGTCTGTCAGAGAATTAAGGTCACACAGGAAGTCTCTCTCTTTCCTGGAAGGAATTCTCCAAATTGGGAAGATAGGAAGACACAAAGAATCACAATGTACCTGAGTCAAAGCCCAGAAGCAGGAAGCCAGCGTGGGCAGAGGACAACCTCACTGACGCATTGCGAGAGGCTCTGTGTGAACAAGGCAGAGAGTTCAAAACTCTCCAGAGACCCGGTTTTCCAGGGGCCCTACCAGGTTCCCTGTCTGAGGAGCAGAGCAGACAGAAACCCCCTTGTGCTTCTTCCCAGCAGGGGAGGGAGGAGTAAGCGGTTTGAAACATGCCCAGAACATTCTGTTCTTACACAAGGCCTGTCCTCCACAAGAACTATTTCACCAGAGTGCAATGTCCTGAGGATTTAGCAGGGCCTCACTTACCTCGGGGGAGGGAAGTCCACAACTCCAGCTCACTCCAGCCTTCCCGCTCCACCTCAGAACCAGTAAAGCAGGGGGGTGAGAAGCATGTGTGGGGGTAACAGCGCGGGGCACAGACTGGCCCACGGGAAGACTGACCTAATCGTGGGACTCTACCATGCCCCCACCCAACACGTACACACCTTGTCACCACATCATTAAAGGCCTATATGGGCAGTCTCAACAGGAAAACAAACAACCACTCAAAAACTCGCAAAAGACCTGAATAGACTGTTCACCAAAGAAGATACAGAGATTACAAAAGGCATATGATAAGTACCACATGTCACCAGGAAATGACAAACTAAAACAACAATGAGATATCACTATGAACCTATTCGAATGGTTAAAATCCAAAAGCCCAGCTGTATCAGTAGGTAATGTGAGGACTCTTTATCTCTCATTTAATTTTTCTGTAAACCTAAACTACTTATATAAAAAACTCTATTTCTTTAAATAAACTAATTAATGAGGTCAAATGCTGGTGAGGGTGCACAAAAAAAGCAATAGTTATCCCAAATTTTAAAAAAAATACATAGGCATAAATGTACATAGATTTAAGGATAGTAGATAGAGATAGAATCTAGACTATCCAATTTTTCTCTTTAAGCCTTTTAGCATAATACCAACACCCTTGCTTTTCTTTGTTTGTTTTGTATTTTTCATGTACATCTGTTTTAAAAATAAATCCATTTATTAGGGTCATCTAATTTTTACTAATAAAAATGTGACTCATTTTTCTCTCATTTTAAATAGTCTGGGTGAGGTTTAATATTGAAGCATTTTTCTATAGTTTGTCTCTGAAACAAACCCTACTATTATAACTTCTAAAGCCAGGATAATATGTCTGCCTTATTCCTTTTAATACTTTAAATAATGAAATCATTTATGGCTCAGACTTTTCCCATTAGTTATAACTAACTGACAATGGGAAATGTAGTCAACTAGGATGTGGTTTAAAAGGTGCTAATTAATCTGTAAGTGGCAAGAGCACCCCTGAAGTGCATGAGTCACTGGGAATTCAGTCCTCACTCGCACAAGGTCCCGGGCAGCCCTCTCTTGTGGAGCCATCCTAGAGGAAGTTTCATCTCAGAAACTGGAGTTACCTGGTGTGGTTCTGCCCAGAGGCAGAGGGATGAAAAGATTGGTCTCGGGCTGGTTCCTCCCACACTGGAGTCTCAAGTGGCTGACACTGGCAATTGAATTAAGCTCATTGCAATCCCTCTTCCGGGATCCTTCTGCTTCCACCCATTACTGAGGGATACCTTGATTCCTTTGTGCTTTTCCAACCCCCTTCAAGTTGATGCCTGTCAGGATTCCAGAGCCCCCCCCCCCTTACTCTCCCTTTAAAAATAATTCAAGCTTTGATTCAGTGGATTGGGGAAGAAATAAGAGAGAGTACACCACTTGAACATACTGGAATATTGTAAATTCCAGCCAGTGAATCATTTTCTAAACATAATTCAAAAGAATTAAGATAAGAAAAGCTCTCCACTTAGAGCATATGTCATAGAATATATAATATAAAATATATCTACGGCAGTAGTACATTAATATGTTATAAATTAGTATATAATATAAATATAAATGAAGAATATATGTGGATATATTATTGTATGTTATAATATATACACATACATATTGATATATAAAACATGTTTTACATGTGTGTGTGTGTGTATTTGTATAGACCCTCCATAACCTGGAAACTTAACAACTCTTACACAATCTGGCCAATGAGAATAATGACCTGGCATTCATGGTTGAAGGAGACCATATTACAGGCACTTTGGAGGTGACTTGAGAAGTCAGCCAATGGGAAAAGGCAGTGTTTTCAAATAGAAAATGCTTTATACATAAATTCTATATATAAAATCCCGCCAACCCCAGCTTCTACCTACCCACCTCTTTTCAAGGTTGAATGACTGATCTTTATGTTCATATTCATATATTAAGTCAGTTTTCATGCTATTCTTTATAGTAATAATAACAGCTGTTATTTATTATTGCTTATAATAACAGTTCTGTTAAAGAACAAAAATTCATAGAAAATTTCTAACTTCTAAATGCCAGGATTGCTAATTTTCTGGAAAATCAATATAAGTTTTTTATAATAAAAAGAGTTTCAGCTGAGCAGAATTTTTTCCACTGAAAAATAAAAGTCAAGTTCTATTTTGGATAGAAACAGCCCTTTCATAAAATTCAACCCACTATGTCTGCCACTTAAAATAGTTGAATTACTAGAATAGAAAATCACACATCAATTTATTACTAGCATAGGCTTCTGCATGAAAATATTTTTAGAAATAATGTTTATCATTTGGGAAATAAATAATTGTTTGAAATATTTCAAACTAGGTTCTTTAACAATTTTACTATATTCTTTTAATTCAAATTTTACTGTTATATGGCAAAATAAGCTTAGATGCTAGCTGGCACTTGATTGCAATATCTTCAGTTCTATACTTTATTAAATTATGCGTGTAAGTTACTTGAAGAAAAATAAAACTATTGTGTCTGGGTTAGCCCAGTAGGCATCAGCAGCCTCAGGTAAAGCTGTAGACTTAGGTCACTGACATAGTTAACCTGGTTCTCAGCACAATGCTGGTCTCATCCAGTACCTGGAATAATTATCCAATTGATCTTTAAAATAGGGGAAGAAAGCAGGTGCGTTGTAATGTGATTTGGCATATAATTTTGGGAGAAAAATTTTAAATTTGGCTCATTTGAAGAGATAAAAGTGAAAATTATGCAAGCCAGTAGAGAGAAATTTTATAGTGTTTTTAAGTCTGTACATTTGAATTCTTACAGACAAATTTCTTCTGAAGTTTACACATTTTTTTATGTTCTTAGCACAAATCTATCTCCATGTCTGTTTTAATTATGGGAGAAGAGCATAAGAAAGAACAACTTTTTATAAAACTATTTAGAAAATGAGTAGGGAGAATAGAAAAGTCCCTTCCTAGTTAAGATGAAAAAAATCAGGCTTAAAAAATTTGGGACTCCCAGGACTAGTTCAAATAAATGCTTGCTTCCCAGAAATGGGGCATTCTGTGGTAATCACTTATGCTTACATCATGAACTTGATAAACTGAGTTCTCCTTATGCTAATATGAAGCCCAGCACTATAGTACCACATGAGCCCTCCAATAATAAGTACTCAGGATCCTACTATCCTTTCTCTTCGTGGCTTCCTGGTCTCATCTAAACTTTATCCACTCTCCGGCCTCTTATACTCGCCTTTTCTCTATCATGTAAACACAAATATATCTGAGTTCCACTCTAAATTCTTCCATTCATTCACTACACGTTTTCCATTGGTGATGTTATCTAATGTGGTGACTACATTTACAATGGCTAATAAATTCGAAATCTACAGATTCAACTGTGATTTATCTTGAGCCTTCCACCTAAAAGGCTTCTTGGCTCCTGACTCATTTCATGCCCTAAACTATATTTGTCTTTCCTCAAACTTTTATCTTTTTCTATGATTCTGATTCTTAAGGAATAGCTCCACCATTCAGTGACTCAGAATTTAAGTCTGTATCAATTTCAACGTTCTTCTCCCACAACCTCCATAGCCAACAAATCACCCAGTGATTGTGCTACTTTCTTTTTTTAATTTTATTTTAGTTATTTTTACTTATCATTTTAACATTGTTATTCTATTACAGTTGTTCCAATTTTCCCCCCTTTGTCCTCCTCCACCCATCCCCTCACCCTGCCCCTACAATCAATTCCCACATTGTTGTCCACGTCTGTGGGTCATCCATACATGTTCTTTGACCAGTCTCTTCCTCTTCTTTTCACCATTATCCCCCTACCCTCTGTCACTGTCAGTCTGTACCATGTTTCCGTGCCTGTGGTTCTATACTGCCCGTTAGTCTATTTATTAGTTTTCTCTTACAGGTGAGATCCCATGGTATTTGTCTTTCTCCAACCTGCTTGTTTCACTTAGCATACTATTAAAACTATTGACAGAGTCAGTACATCTACCCCTCTCCTTACTGCTTATTTTAAGCATGCTGGATTCCTTTTCTGGATTACTGAAGCATCCTTCTAAAGATAAGCCCTTTTTGAAATCCTTGTGGCAGACAGACTAACAGCCCTCCAAAGATGCCCCTGTCCTAGTCTTTGGTACCTGGAACTACACTACCTTACATGGCAAAAGGGACCTTGTACACATGATGAAGTTCAAGGACCTCAAGTTGGGGAAAAATGCCCTTAAATCTGGGGGTGGCATGCAAACAAATTGCATAAATCTTTAAAAGCTGAGAACGTTTCCCAGAAATGTTCTGTCAGTCATGAAAGAACATGTGTGTTGCTGCTCAGGGGAGGGGATCGGGGACAAAGTGGGGATCCTACCCTTTAAACAAGATTTTACCCAATTATTTCTTCAGTTATGATATTAAATTTATTAGGGGGACATTAGCTGATAAAGTTATATAGGTTTCAAGTGTGCAATTCTAGAATCCATCATCTGTATATTGCATTGTGAGTTTACCCACCAAGGTCAAGTCTCCTTCCATCACCACATATTTCTACCCCCACATCCCCTTTTCCCCTGGTAAGCACCATACTGTTGTCTGTGTCTATTTTTTGGTCTTAACCACACCTTCCAGAGCTACCTCATCTTTTGGGGGGGCACTTCAGAGTCTTTCCTTCCTGCTGACTTAGGATTCCTTTTCCCTAGCCTTTTAACCACTCATCCATCTTCTTTTACGCATCCCAAAACTCCAATGTGTTACCCCCTTTCCCCTCATTTTATGCTTGCAAGCATGTGGCTGTTGTAAATACACTGTTAGTAATATTTTAGGAGGTTTGGGGAAGCAGTTGAACTAAATGTATATGCCTAATCTGACATCTTTAAACAAAGCCGTTTCCACTTCAGTTTTCTTTCTTCTTGAAGCTCTATTTAAAAAAAAAAAAATGAGTGTCTGCCTATTTGCTCTCTTCAGCACTAGCAGATTTGAATAATGTTCTCTTTGTGTAAGGCTTAGCAGAATCAAGAAATATTTTCTAGAACAAATGTAATTTTGAGATCAAATAACTTTGTCACAAATTGAAGATTTTTCTAAAATGAAATATTAAACAATAATATATTTTTGAAACATAAAGAACCCCAAACCAGTACTCCCCCCCAGAGAGGTTGAAACCCCAAGAGATGTTTAATAGAACACAAGTGTTGAATTTAAATAGAAAAAAATTCCCCTTATTCTGTAAAGAGCACATAGGTTTTCAGTTTTAGGCAGGAAATTTAAAGTCACATATCAAAACCCAATATTTTATTATAGTTGAGTGTCACCCCTTCCTTCGCTCCATATTTTGCATCCAGTATGTATATAACTTTAATCTTCCCTCACTTTTTGGGGAAGGGCCAGACTTAAAATGCATGTTTTCAAAGGACTCAAATAGAATTGAGAATAAAATGCAATGCATGGTTTCATTTTTAACATCTTGTGGTATACTTTAATATTTTTCCCTGCATCCTCATGGTTTTGTTGGCGTCTTGAGAAGGGGTGGAGAAAACCAAGTCCAAAAAACAGAGAGAGAGAGAGAGAGAGAAGGTATCAGTAATGATCTTTTTTCTTAAATGTATTCTTAAACTTGTATACTTAAATTAAGTATTCTTAAATCCTCTCCAGATTGGTTCTTTCTATAATCTTCAGAGATCAATTCAACTTTTATTCAAGTAAGACATTTATCTTTATTTTGGTCCCAATCATGAGTATTATGGAATCACCATTAATCTGTTTCAAGAATTCTTTTAAGAAAGCATACTTTTAAAAAGAAGTGTGTTTTATAGGAGCCTTCAATCATAAACTATGAATTTCACAGCAGACAGAATTTGCAGCAAGGCCAGGCCTTAGTTACTCTTAAGGTCACTGTGCCACTTAAGCTGACAGTCCTCAGAGTAAATGATGATACGGTCACTGTTACAAGAAATGGGACACTTGCTAAGGAGAAATTTTCATGACAAACCTAATATTTGCATGCAAGGGAGAGTCAATAACTTGACCAAAAAAAAAAGAAAAAAATGAAGAGAAAAAAAATACAGAAGAAGCAGTAGAAAGGTTTTGGTTATATTTTTAAAGGATAAAATTAAAAGTATTATAAAGTTTCCCCCTTCAACAGTGACCAAAAATGCTGCATAATAACTTCTGAAGTTGGCACTGCACCAGACCTCCATGAAAAAGAGTCTCTGAGTGCAGTCTGAAAATAAGAGAAGAAAATAAACAAGCACTAAAACCAATTGAAAAATTATTTGTGAGCACCCACAGATGGCCTTCATTAGATTATAAGAGGCCTAACAAAGCCCTGCCTTGTATATGTTACTGCACTGAACTTCAATCTGCTATTTTTGCATAATTAAGAAAGTAAGAGTCTGACATGATTAGTTTGACAAGGTGATAATGAGAAAATAGTTCTGACCCGCTCATAGCTCATCCAAAACACGCTGAGCAAAGGAGGAACGCATCTGGACCTACAGTGATTTAAGGATATAAATATTGCATCACCATTCATTTTAGCCTGAGTTCAATTTAAGGCCACTATCAATTTAAGGATTTAAAATTAAACTTGGTCTCTGCTCTCTAGGTAACATGTTCCTCTACGCAGTAACATGAGTCTCAACAGTTGTTTAGAGGATTCTTTATCTGATTTTGCTAATTGTGCATCATGAGTCACAGAACTTGAAAACTGGACGTGCGATAGGGCAAGCAAACTTTGGTGGTGACAACTTGACACATTGTTTCTGCTTAGAAATCAGTAGAGATTGAATCAGAACTGAAATTCCATGACAAAGAACTTGGATTATGAGATCAGAAGAAAATCTGACCGGATCCAAAGACATCCCTGGTGTGGGAGAAATTCTTGGAAGTTATATAAAATATGGGAGTGCCATAAAGAGTCGGGCAGAGACATGGAGCATGTCCAGCCAGAGGAGAGTGGCCAGATGAGAAATAGCTTAGAAGCAATTAGGCAACACGAGGAAGTACTGATGGACCTGGGGATTGATTAAAGTCACTGTGACAGCATCCACAACTATCGAAAAGCTGAACACAAGCAAAGGGAAATAAAACAAAACACAAAACTGATGTTCTAGTTTTTGAGTCTTGTTCTGGTCAGATCTAAAAAGGACAGAGCCAGGATTCATGCAGGGTAATTAGAGGGAGATACGATTTAATCCAAACAACTGTGTGGTTCTCCCCAAATGGCCTACCTCAGGAGAAACTACATTAGTAGTTTCTAGTCTCAGTGAGAGCATTGAAGCAAAGCTAGATAATGCAGGAGGGGGTAATCAAGCATTGAATTTCATGGCTTTTTAAGTCCTTCCAACCCTTTGAGTTAGTAAATGGCCTGGCTTGGTCTGAGCATCTGGGCACACCCTGAACCCAATCATGAATCCGTGCCTGCTTGATGTGTCACTATTCCACAAACCATTATTTTCTCCAGATACTTTGGCAAAGGGAGTGAACTACAGCTTTCACTTGATTAGTATATTTACTGAAAAACAAGTAATGCTAGCACTATTTACAAGTTCACTTTTTTGGTGGTATATGTCTTTATAGGCAATAGAATCTCAACAGGCAATAGGTAGGTCCAACCTAATTCATCAGCTATTTTTATCAAATGTTGTGTCAGCTTAATAAAATGTAGAATTTGGATTTTATGAATGGCAGGGGATTTGAACTTCATGATTACATTTCTATTTCAATCCCTAAAGAATCCTCAAAATAGCTGGTTACTGTGTTTTGAGTTAAGCCATTGGCCGAATTCAGAGGCATCTGACCCACCACCACGGGCCACACGCGGCTCAGGATCAGGATGGCTATGGATAAGGCCCAACACAAAATTGTCAATTTACTGAAAACATTATGAGATTTTTTTTTTGTGGTTATGTGCCACAATGTATTTAATGTGTGGCCCAAGACAAGCCTTCTTCTTCTCGTGTGGCCCAGAGACGCCAAAAGCTTGGACACCCCTGGTAGATGTTGAGTTACACTCCAGTCCACAATCTCCCCTCCCTGTACCCTCTGCTACACACAGCATAGGAGACTCTTTGGAGGCTGGGAGAGGAGAAGGTATTTGGTTTACTTCAGAAGGAGGCTAATGTAAGCATATGATATACGTAGATTATCTGCCTAGATTTTAAACCAAGGTAACCCATCCAGAGCCACATGCCACTGTTAGTAAAGGAATGTTTCTCTTTTGCCACTCTACACTATTCATAGAAAAAGATCTTAAATCTCCTCGCCTCTTTTCAGCTTGCATTCCCATACTCCTGTTCTCCTGAGCACTTACTCTTAGCGTCATCCTGTGATTCGGGACCTTCCCTTGTGCTTTGGTTTTGACTACAGACCTCATTCAGGGTCAGAGTCTGCACTGGGCCTCCGGCGCTCTTGCTCTGGTGCTCTGGGTTACTCATCTTCTTGACCATTACCTAGTTTGAGTTACCATCCCATTTGATCAGTCCCTGGTACTCGTATAGTCAGATGGATCAATTTCTAGGCCTACCTTAAATATTCATGGATATGGACAGATAGTGGCATCTTTCCAAATTACTATTTGTGAAGCTCAGATATGGTGAGATGGTGTTTCTAAGTGCCAATTAATAACAGGTCACGTGTGCATAATAGGGATTTTTATAATAGGCTGATGGTTCTGGGTACCTTCTATTTGAGTTCAATTTCCCGGGTTCCATCATGGGCCCCTTACATCAGATTGATAATACTTTGGAGACCATCACTGTGCTTTGACTACTGATCTCTAGGGAATACAAATAACAATAACACAACTAAGTGTGGCATCATTGTGGTCATTCATTTAAGTCACGCACCCAAATCAGGTCATTTTTCTGACTAAACTCACGGTTTATGGCTTAGATATTTTTCAATATCTAAGTGGGTAACATTTTGCCTGAGAATCAATCAGGCAATCGCTTGAGCCCAGCATCCTCCCAGCAGAAACGACTTAAGAAAATTGAGATAAAAAACATAATTCAATGAAAATGAAAGTAAATTAGAAAAACAATTTAAATACGTAGACCAATTATGGAGAAATTTACACACACACACACACACACACACACACACACACACGGCACTTACAAAGATAAAGATAAGACAGAACATACTTCAGTATTATGCCATATAGTGGATGAATTTGTTTTGGGACAGGTTTAGGGAGTTCTCTCACCTTCTGTCTTCCAAATTTCCAATTAAAATATGAGCATGGGGAGCAGGGGAATGTGTTTGTTTACACTTGGCAAAAGCCGATTTCCTGTTTCTAAGAAAAAAAGCTTTCAAAGCTTTTTTGGACTTCAAATAGCTCTTGCAAAACAATATTTTGATGAGCTAAGTGTAAATGAATCAGAAACATATGGATTGGATTTTCATTGAGATACACATGGGTTTAAACATAAGCTGAAGAGAATGCCTTGGTAAGTTATACTTGGAATTGATGAAAACCAAAATTTAGTAAATTCTTCAAAACTTATTTTAAGATACCTTATGTCCCATCCACCAGCCCAGACACTGGAGGTGGTTTATTTTCTCTTTTTAGAAAATCTTTTTTGAAAAGTGGAAGTGACTTGCTTTTTAACGGAAAAGAGTTCAGCTTTAACAGGCCGTCTTCAAAGCAACATTGTCACGCCTATCAGCAAGGAAAGAAATCTTCAGAGCCACTGGCACAAATACATTTTTATTTTCAATAATTTTATTCACCTTGCATCTTTCTGTCTCATTTTTCCGACCTCAGAAAATAAGTATTCAAGAACAAGAAGACAGGGAATGAAACCTTTTGTTAAAAGTTTTGCTAAAACATGTATGCCCAGCTATATCTGTCTTTGCATCCCATAAAACTGACTCCAAACTAGTTCGAAAAATGTTTTGTTTAAAGTGAATGATCGCCAAAACATACTATCCTCTATCCTTGATGATATTTAAAACTGCATTGGGAACCATAATGATAGATGTTATGATACTAAACAATTAGGAGTATAAGTTCTTATCCTGTAGAGGAGATGATTACATGATGAATGCTACTTACTGCGTCCAATCCTTTCAGGGTCTCTGGGGCTTGTGGAACAATGGTATGAAGTGTTCCTCTTAGCCACGCACCAACAAACTTGCATTTGATATTGTTACGGACGAATGGTGTCAGCCTAAAATTCATATGTCATAGTCCTAAACCCCAGAGCCGCAGAATGTGACTGAATTCAGAGATAGGATAAGGCCTTTAAAGGGGTAGTTAACTTACAATGAGGTTGTTAGGGTGAACCCTAACCCAAGACGACCATTGTCTTTATAAGAATAGATCAGGACACACTCACAGAAAAAGAACCATGTGAAGACACAGGAAGAAAATGGCCACCTATAAGGCTAGGGAAGAAGCCTTAGAAGAAACCAACCATGCCAACACCTTGATCTCAGACTTTTAGCATCCAGAACTGTGAGAAAATAAACTTGTTTTTTTTAAGCCAGCCTGTATGTGGTACCATGTTTTGGCAGCCTTAGCACACTAATGTACTTATAAAGATGTTTGCTTTCCACCATTTACAAATCATTATGACTGTTAACTACAGGCTAGAGACTAGTGTTTTCTTCTGTTGAACCAGGAAGATGTCATTCTAGAAGCTAAGCATTTGACCATCCTGGCAGTAATCAGATTTAAATACTGAGGCCTTTGGGGTCATCAGCATATGTGAAGACATGTACATAAGCTAAAGCATAAGCCCAGTCTTCCAGGTCCTAAAATAATCTGTTCTTGGCTGCTCTCTGGCAGTAGCTGAATCCTATTTCTTTCCCTGGCCAGATTCGATTATTTGCCCATTTCCTTTTGTTCTCATTTTGTATTAACTAGTGATCTTTATTCCTTTCTGCTGAAGTTAGGATTCCAGTACTAGACTCTTCCCTCGGGTATGGTCTGACACCCAGATTCTGAGCTCATAGTGCCGTATTGGATTCATGGTAAATTGTATGTTTATCTGGTTGTACTGATCAAGAACATGGTAGCATTCTTGCCATGTGGTCGCTGAACTGCCACACTTTTTAAGCACATCTTCTTCGCCTTCCTTTCTTAACCTGCCTGTGTTTGCCCATCCAAACCTGCTGCCTTCTCTAAACTGATTCGGGTTTCCCTGCCTGCTCATTGCCACCTACTGCAGACACCATGAAGACCTAGACCATTGGCTCCAGTATCAGACTGCCTGAGTTCTTCTTATTCTGACTCTTTTCATAGCCATTGTGGCCAAGGTCCCTTCATCTGAAAATTAGGATAATAACAGTGTCTATTTCTTAGGGTTGTTGGAGGATTTGAATAAGATGGCAAAAAGAAAGTGATTTGAACAGGGCTTAGCATATGGTTAAGAATGATAATGGCTGTTCTAAGATGTGAAATCCTATTTTTTGATCACTACAACAATTCAGTAAAGGAGAGAATTATTTCTATCTTATGCAGATGAAAAGACCAAGCAGAATCTGAGTGGATTTAAAACTCAAGGTTTTCACCTTCTTTCCAGCACAGTTCTACTATGGACGAGACAGCCAAGGGAAATGCGCCAATTGTAATGACTCACTGTTACCCAAATATAACATGTCTTCATCAGGAGCCATTGAGGAGAAAGACGCACTTTGGAAAGGGGATTAACATAATTATAAGCAAGAAATGGAGAGGTTTTTATGCTTTTCTCAACGAGGGAGTTGGACCAAGACCCCTATAGTTAAAAGTAAACGCATTATATGCTCTGGAGGCCCAAACCCTAATCTGACTAACGGGTCTGGAAGAAAGCATCCACATTCGTGTTATGCACTGAACTAACTGGCCAGGAAACCGGGGACACGTTAGAGGCTGCGTCTTCTTGAGTCGGGTGTTCCGGGGATGGCAGAGTTCGGAGGGGTACGTTAGCACACTTGCATGTTATGGGAGGGAGCCTTAAAACTGGGAAGCAGGACGGTATGTTTAATTGTCAGGTTCCCAAGAAAAGCATGCGTGGGGTTCATTCACGCTTGCTGCTCTCACCTCCTCATTTTGGCTGACCACAGGCTAATCTCTTTCAGAAGTGGGGGAGGAGAAATCACCCACAAATAATGTAGGCAGGAGCTCATGCTCATGGGCTTTACGTGACTGGAACGGTGCCTTTATGAACGTTCTTGCACTGCTATCTGTCATTTGTTTTACAAAGCACGAACAATACACAAAACCGTCTGGAAACTCCGTCAAATGCAGATAGTGTTACATCACATGAGGCCGTCAGGTATGAAAGGCTGTTTTCTCAAGAGCCAAGTGCAGAAAAATATACAAATCTGACGCTAAACATGTTCCTCCTCTCTTTTCATCTCCTCTTCTAACTGGTTTTAACTGCTCTCTATAATTCTAAGTAGCACGGTCGATAGCAACTCCCATGTATTTCTCTAAGGAGGACACTGCCACAGTACAAAAAAGTGATATTCCTCATGTCGGGCCAGCAGCACTGTATTACTAAATAGGACGAAAACAGGTATTCCCAGGAAGGCACGTGTGGGTCTGTCTGTGGGTGCTGTGTGTTGCACTGAAGGGACAGGGGGGCCAGGACAGGCACTGAGGGTAAAAATAGAAACACTGTCAAGTGCATGGTTACTCAAAGGAATTGACCACACCAGCTTCAGTATTGCTTATGTGAAGGTTGCTGGAACTTGTACTGACTATTCAAGTTTCAGCTGCAAGTTACCCTGCAAAGAGCCTGTCCCTGAGTCCCTCAGCTAAAATAGCCAGCCTGCATCTCCAATGAAATGACATTCTTTTCTATTATTCACTTAATTTTTTGATGGAAGTTACCATCACATACATGTCCTTGTATGTCTGAATATTTATTGTCTGATGTTTGCACTAGAATGTCGGCTGCCTGATCCAGGGGCTGACTCACTTCATCATATTCATTACCATGTCCTCAACGCTTAGAATACTGTCTGCCACAGCAGAGACATCCAATCTTAATGGTTCCAAAACAACCAATAAGTAATTGATACAAACAGGTTTTTTATTCTACTAATAAGAGTCACCTTTGAAGTCAAAGCCTACTCTGTAAATTAAAGCAGAGATTACCAGATAAAATCCGTGGCTTCTTACTTACCCTTATGCATGTGTTTGTTTTGTGTGTTCCTTCAGTGAACATTTACACAGCTCTCATTGTATGCTGAATGCAGTACTTTTGAAAGGTAGGCAATAACATGTGAGACACAGCTGTAAGCTCAGAAGCAGGAGCTGTATTCACTATACAACTAATAAGGAAAAAAGTTAACAGGCAATGTGTGCATCTCACAATGGCTCCGTGTAAGGCATCCTAGTCACTGTCCAAACATGTAGAGGGCCATTTCTAACATACACAATAAAGTCACTGCTGAGAACACACAAAAGCTCAAGTATATTTTGAAGTTCTAGGCTAGAAATAATTTTCAACAACTGAGAGTTGAGTATCAGATAAGATAGAGCCCATTCATGCTCTTCAGTGTTACTGCCGCCCAAGAAAAGACAAGTTTACATAGCAAGAAATTTGGATAGAAAAGTTGGATGGAGTTCCTGGTGCTTTACTCAGAAAAGTTTTGCAGAATGTACGATACCTCTTTTTATTTGAAAAATTACTCAGATTAGTGGTTTATATTTTTAAAAATAACATTTCATGTAATACAAAATGCTATTTTTCTAAAATGGGAAATAAATGTCATGGGTTGAACTGTTTTCCTCAAAAAAAAAAAAAATAGGTTTGCTCCTGGCAGCTCAGAATATGACCTTATTTGCAGATAGGATCTTACCAAAGTAATTGAGTTAAAATGAGGTCATTAGGGCGGACCCTATAAAAAAGGGAAATTTGGACACAAAGACATGGGCATGGGGACAATGCCATGTGAAAACTGGAGTCACGCTGCTATAAGCCACAGAAACACAGAGAAACTGAGAGGGGGGCTAGGAGAAGATTCTTCCTGAGAAGTCTACCCAGTATGACTAATTTGTCTTGGAAAAAAAGTGCTTGGTTTTATTTATTGTGCTTTTTTGTTTGCAATAGCTGCTTGGATATTTACTAGTTATAGTAAAACATGTAGTTCTTCCATATTTCCTGACATTTTCAAGGTCCTTGAACATCCTCTTTTTACGCTCTTTCACGCAGTGGACTTTTCCACGGATGCTTAACAGCTTCATGAAGCCCTTTACAAGCACCACAGCCCCAGCTGATCAGCCTCTTTCCGGTGTATCTACATCATGCTGCCCTCTGTAGAGGGGTTGATTTTTACTTCCTAGTCAGCCCTGCAATTCTTCCACACATCAGCACTTGCATACTACAGAAGGCGGAAGCCCATCCGATAAAATGGGCGGGAAAACATCTTATTGGATCAGAAATCTCAATGTTTCCTTTATTTTAATATTCACACGGATTTTATGAAGATACCGAGCTACATTGTGGGTTTGGCAACTTCTGACTTATTTACTGAGCTGTTAAAATAGAGAGGAAAAAAAGAGAAAGAAATGAGATTTTATTACCCAAGATATATATATATATATATATATATAATTTGCCTGGGGTATCACATCTAAAGGCTACATGCAATGTAGAATTGCCACAGAGACATAGACTACTTAGGGGACAAGAAGACATGTGAATGGCAGGTCCGATTGGTAGCCTCTTGGAATCTCTCTAAAATGCCAAAAGAATCATAAAAAGAAGAAGTGCCATTAAGACTATCTATGACTCTAATTTGAAAAGAATTGAAGCTGATTATAAGATAGGTAGAACTTGCCCGAGAGAGTCTTTAGAACAATATGCCAATGGGTTTTATTTCATCTAAAAAATACCATGAAAAGGGGAAAAGGGGCTTATTTTTAACTTTCTTCTCTCTGTACCTCAGCGTCCAAGTGTTTATAGCAAACAGAAACCTGAGCAGATATTCTGTTTCCTCTTGATTATTTTTGACTCTGTCATCATAGCTCAATTTTCTCATGTTCCACCACCCCACCTTGAAATTTAGCTGGGCTGAAATTCGAGACTTTGAAAACAGTGGGTCAGTGACTTGAGGGGTATGGATAATGATGCAATATTATCGCAGATTTTTCTTCCTACCAGAAAACACATTAAGGGCTGGGTGTCCTATGAAGTACCAAAGAATAAAAAGAACAGGTACAATCATTTAATACATACCAGATGTGTTGTATCTGTGTTGCATGTATTTCCTCTGTCCAGAGTTCCCAGGAGATGAATAAAAGAAATAGAAGTGAAAACAGAAGCCACCCAGAAGAACAAAGCTATATCCCAGGAAAACTGACAAGGCATGGGGGTGTGTCCTGCAGGAAGCCCAGAGCATTCAAAGACTTGAGAAGGAGGTTTGGTCGCCCTCCAAGTAGAAGAGAGCAGAGGCAGGGGTGACCGATCTATCCTGTCTGTTCATAAAAATCTTGGTTTGGATCAGATCCCACCTTCTTTTCACCATGAAAGAGAACATGTATTTCATACCAGACTGAAAACCAATCTGGAGCTGAAAAGTTTAATGTATACCCATTCAAAGGGAACAATGCTTGCTAAGTAAACTTCATTAAAAGATTAATAATAAAAATATAATGGAGGCCACCCAATGAAGAAAAGGAAGAAAATATATAAATATGTAAAGATACAATTCATAGAAGGAGCCTTATAAAAATGATCGACCTCAGGAAAACACAAATTTAAAAATTAGGTACCATTTGTGATGTATTAAATGGACGAAAGTTATTATTCGCAAAAATAAAGGGAAACAAAAACATTTTAGAATTATTTACTCCTAGGGCAATAACACAGTTATATATTCATTTTTAACTGTATTTTATATTCATATACCGCAAATGTTTTACATATTTATCTACTGATAACATTGAGATTATCTTTTTTTTTCTTCTTAACCATGTCATAAGATATTCAGTTATGCCTGAATGGTAAGTGTGTGAGAGAATATTTTCTTTTTAAATGTCTCCTAGGAATTGTAAAACAATCAAAACAGAGCCCATCCCTATGTGGTCAAGGAAAGAAGAGACAATAGAGATACAACAAACGTGGAGTGAGGCTCGTGGTTTCAGTCACTATGAAGTTAAATAGCAAGTTCACTTGTGATCACAAATGTGGTGATAACAATACAGGAAATAAAAGGTACTATTGGTTGGCACTACCTTAGATGGGGTAGTAAGGCAAGATATCTCGAAGAAGTGGCATTTCAAGGGAGGGAGGAAGACAGGCACAACAGGAACAAGCCCTCGAGGGAAGAAGGGTGGTGAGGAAGGAATTCCATGTATGAAGAGCAGCCTACGTGAGGGTCCCAAGGCAGGAAGAGCTTGGCTCCTCAGTGGTCCACATGGGTGGGAGGAGATAGGTCTGAAGACTCAGGAACGGCCCTGACCATGACCTGTTGGAGTATATTTAGTAAAAACCGACCGTCTTGAAAAGAAGTCATCAGTTGATCTCATGTGTCTTTTGCTTCCTCTCCACCACTTCTACAAGCTCTGTCCATTTTCCTGGCTCAGATGATTCTGCCTTTATTACTGCGCTGTGGTGGCCTGGGATCAGTTCTTTCATGGATTTGTCATTTTACCGGAATCAGTAACTGAGTGCTGATTACGCCTGAGGGAGCGTTGCTAGGTAAACAGTGCCATTTTCATCGATCTGCTGCCAGTTGTGATTTGGAAAGTGGAGGGAGGATGTCGGAGGGAACATGAGTGGGTGAGAGAGAGACGCTGCCGGGCGAAAGCACCAATTCCTGGATTTCATAACCAATGAGACACGTGGGTATGGGGTTTATTTCAATAGAACATGAGCCAGACTGAAGTCGCTTCTGAGTTCCGTATGAGGAAAGGTAATCTGCCTTTCAGCATTTGGAGTGAAATGGCAGACTTAGGGGGAGACACACCAATGCCAGAATGCAGAATTCGGGGTGCTGGAACCTCCGCTCAGTGCAACCTTCTCCAGGGAAAACTCCCTACAAAACAACACACCTATAATGAAACACCTAAAAAGGGTCCAGAAGTGTTCAAACTTGTGTGCCAATATCTCATAATTCAATCACAGGTAGATGGTGCCAGAACTACAAAGGTAATAAAGTTGTATTTGATATGAAAGGGTCTGATGTACCTCATGAATGATAGTGCATCAGGAGTCTAGTTCACCCATACCCAAAATAAGAATTTATACTACACATTCTTCTTTCTTGAGGCATTGAAAAAAGTGATACATTTTTAGTTTTATCTCATAACAATAATTCTGTAGAAACAGTACTTTTTATTTCTTTAATTTGGCCTAATTTTTAAAAGGATCACAAGAGATCCAAGAGCATGTTCCATACCACGTGATAGCGGAAGAAACATAAAAGTAGTAGAATTATTCTGAAAATGTTGAGAAATATATAAAAGAATAATAATTTCAATTTAAAAACAGAAAACCAAGGAAAGGAGAGTTAATTTTTGTTTTATTCTGAAGTTAAACTCTATAAACACCACCCAGCAGACAAAAGAGTCATTTAATGGCCAAAGTATCATCGATGTTTGGCGTGAAGAGTTATTTCCCAATTTTGAATTAAACTAGGAAATGCTTAATTTTATTCCAAAGTTACTCTACCTTTCTTTTTTTCTCTGTTTCTCTCTATTGCACATGCATACACACACAGAGTCATTTTAAAAAGGAAAATAAAACTCTTGCATGTAGCATATTAGTAATGACAGAGGTATGTTGTGAGCATCCGAAAGTTACAAGTGTTGGCATAGCCTCCCATATTCTTTGTTACGTGTTTCTGCTATACTGACAAAAAGAGTATACATAATTTACAAAGTATCTAAAAATAGAGTAAGTAAATTGAGCAATGAATAGTTGAGGACTGATTTATACAAATTGTACTGAACTGTAAGAATACGTAAAAGTTGACTACGTTTCTAATGAGCTATTATTGCCTCTGTAACTTCATTCTTCTTCCAACTGAGGTGGGAGAGGAGGGGAGAGGGGGAGGGGGAGGGGAGGGGGAGGGGAGGGACCGGTAAAAGGACCGCCTCCTTGACCGGTAAACTGTACACCCAACATGAAAACTTAGTATGAAAAAAAAGAAGGTAAAGTAACCCATTAATAACTTTTCCCTATTGACTAAAGTAGACATTTTAGACGCATTTTGATTATATGTAATGGATATTTAGATATATCAGGTTAAGTAAAATTTATTATTAAATTGATTTCTTCTGTTACTTTTTAAAATTTGGTTACTAAAAATTTTAAATTACATGTGTGGCTCACACTGTTTTTTTATTCCACAGGGCTGATCTAGAAAATTACTTATATTTGGTTCATTTTATTAATTTGAATAACCAATTTTTAAATTATGTTTAAAGAAGTCTTGAAGAAAACCAGTGTGCTACCTGGTAAATGTGTTTGAGAGAGTAAGTGGGCACGTGGAGACAAGAGAGCTTCTTGTCTGGGGTACAAGACACCTGCTGGAAACCTGCTTCCCCCCTTTCTCTTTTCAGCTGGGCGGCCCTATATTCTTGCTTGCCTGGGTTCAGTACAGAGCAGATACATGAGCTTAATTCTTGGGTTTAGTAGAAAGTCACTTGGACTCTCTTCAACTTAAAATGTTTGAATTCCATTTTTTTTTTGCTTCTCAAATTCTGCAAATGAATAAAATCCATATAAAGAAATGCAAATATTTTAAATGCTTACAGAAATGAATGATAATTACTTATTTCTGAATTCTGTGCATATTTGCATACAATGTGTTTTTCATACATAGAAAATTTTTTATCTATTCTGCACTAATTCATTTGGACTCTCAGCCATTTTTTTCTATTTTCAAAGACTCTTTGACTGAACAGCTTTAACATGGATGTGCTGCATTCCATTTTTAAATGTCTTTATTCCTGAGAATGAATGTGATCTTCTGTTAGTGTTTCCGAGAGTGGAGTGTCTGTTATGACGTACGACAAGATGTGCTGAAAGCAAATGACTCAGTTGTTGAAAATGTGATTAGTGCAAGCCTCTTCCACTTTTAGTAATTCTGTCACCCCTTGGCACAACTCTGCCTCTTTTCCACACACAATCTGACAACACAGGGAGCATATGATTCATAGAGGTTCACTATCTGTTATCTCCAATTATACAAACTTGAGTGGTGTGTTTGCGGCCAACACGCAAAGCATTTTCTTGATTTTTACATTTGCATAATTCCAGCTCACATTATAGACATATTTTTCCAAAAACGAACTGTTGGATATTTAAGTACGTGTTGATCATTCTTAAAAATATCAATGGTCACAATCAAACAATAGGTTTTCTAAGTATATGAAATAGATATCTAACCCTTTTCTTAGCCTACCGGTGATTTTTTTGACTCATTGTCACTTTTAGTACTGTTTGATCTTGGAGAGCACACTGTAGCATTATTGTTTATATTTACATAGTTAGGACGGAGTCAGAGTTTCTGTTAAAGAAATCTCACTCGATGGGGGCAAGACAAATCACAGTTTTCTACCACATCTGGAATTATCTGTTGGCTTCCAAATGTGACTAATACTGACAAAGGCTAAAATTTGACAAACTGGTTTCTTATAACCCTCCATGCTTTTCTCTATGCTTAAAATATTTCATTTAGCAATCTTATTTTGAAAAATTTGTAATTTAGCTATAAAATTTGGTTTGGATTTGATCTTAGATACCATCTATTATATTCAAACATCAGATGTATGTTTTCTTTTTTTCTGGGATTTTTTGAATGTCTTACAATATTAATTCAGCTCACTTAGTGATTAAAATGCCCTCCAAAACACTAGAATTATACACACAAATATTGCTGTAAGGAGGTAATATATGTTACATTTTAGGTAACCAAAAGAGATTAGAACAAAGCCAACATGGCCTGAGGGGATGAATTTAGATAATGGTAGAGTGAGAACTCTCAAAGCTCACATTGTAGTATTTTCAGTCTTCTTGTGCCCAAATGTCTCCTCTCTCACACAAATGCTGAGAATGACTAACTACACAGGCCTTTACAGACATCGATCTGGCGGTGATTGTCCATCCTAAAATGCTTAAATTAAATTAGACAAATACACATTATGTGCTGCCTTGACTTAGTACCAGGCACTGTATCAGGAGGGAAGGGAAGGCCAACAGGGGAAAAACACAGAGCTGACAACAGAAAGTTCACAATCGAGTATGTGAGGGAGGGCAAGTACAGAACGATGATGAGAGAAATGCAGAAATAAATAACGAAAACCAGGACTGATTGTAATTGCAAAACAAGCAGCACAGGATGCTACGGGTTTTCACTGTGTGTGTGGGGGTGGGGGGTACCTCATGTATGTTTGGAAGTATCAGAGCATGCAATCAGTATGAGAGCTATCCTTCCAGCTTTGTTAGAAGGTGCTTCATGGCCCAGCATATGATTCATCTTTACCAGCATATTGTGTGATTGAAAAGAATATGTGAATTCTGCAAATGTTAGAAAAGCATTCTGTACATGTATTAGATAAAGACTGTTAATTGTATTCAAATACTGCACGTTGCATCCCCTTCTTAAACACTTAGTCCTTTTTTGTTTATCTGTCCTTTTGGTCGGGGACTGAAATCGGCGCCTTTAGAGCTCACGTGGCTACACGTTCACTCCCTCGTCATCACAGTTCTGTGAGTTTTTACTTTAAATATTTCGATTTTTAAAAAATTCACCTAAGTTAAAAATTGTCATATAATTTTCATCTAGCAAATACCATCTTCGCAAAGGGGCTCTTTTTTTGCATGTTATCAGGTTTCTTTTGATTAGGATTTTTCTTCTATACCTTTTCTCATCCTGTTACTTTCTACTTTTCTAACAACTTTGTATTTAAGACAAATGCCTTATACACAGCTCTGAGCTGATTTTTTGGAGAAGGATTATCATTGTGTAAGTCTAAAGATGTTAAGTGGTTTCATTCAGCCCATTTAACTTTATTTTAAAATGTATGTTTATAATACATAGATATACTTATTTACAAAATATATTTACATATATGAGGGAGAACTCCTCAAATGAGATTTATTTATAAAAAAATTGTGTAATCTTACATGTTTCCACTTCAGTCACCTTCAAAGTACTCTCAATTTGATACAATATGCTTATCAAGGTGTTTTTTCCACTACTCAGAGCAGTTTTTGAACTTGAGCTCATCCATTTGATGCCTTTTAGTGCTTTTGCTGTTTTTTGTTTCACCTCTTCCACATGGGCAAAACTTTTCCATTTGAGGACTGTTGTCATCTGGGGAAACAATAAAAGTCACATGCGGCAAGATCAGGTGCATAGGAGGGTAGAGTGTGGGGGTCTTGCTGTTTTTGGTCAAAAACTGCCCACTGCAGGCGTGCTTGCAAATCACCCATCATGAAATGGGCAAGTGCATTGAAAGAGTTCTAAAAAAATTAAATTTCACTAAGCAAATGCAGCCTCTCACAACAACGCCAGTTGGCACACTGATATAGATGGGTTCCTAGAACACACCTAGTGAGGGAAGCCTGTTTTACCAAGGGACCCGCTCTCCAGAGCATAATTCTGGTTTTTTGAGGTTTCCCCACTACATGTATAGATGTATGTGTCTGTTTTTCAACATGATAGTTTTTGCTACTTTTCTCACATTTACTGTATAAATTAGACTTTCTTTTTTACTTCTCTTAGATATGAGTACTTTTATTAGTTCACATTTTCGTCCACTATCTTGTAAAATATGTGCTCTGCTCTTAATAATTTCCTGAGAAACTTCAACACTTCCACTTAAACTGATCAATGTTCATAGTAAATCAATACCCTTACCCTTCTCCAAACCATAGCAAGAACTTAGAATAATTTCACTACACTCAAGCAATGCACAGTGATGGCAATGGCTGTCATGGATGTTAATATCATATTTTTAAAATCTGCATATGCATGCCATTATGTATATTATTATTGTTTTGTATCAAAGTTTATTTACATGTACCCATATATTTTATTCTTTTTTTCTCCTCATTCATTTTCACATTAAGATTACTGGTAATTTTCCTTGGTTTAAGTGAGATGCCTCAGAATTTCTTTTGGTGTCATTCTGCTGGTTTCAAACCCTTTTTATTTTTCCTGAAAATATCCTATTTTGCTTTTGCTTTTGAATGATTATGGGGGAGAATAACATTTAAACTAGAAATTTCTTTTCAATTAAAACTTCCAACTTTACAGGTTACGGATGGAAAGTTGAATGTCAGTGTGATTACCATTTTCTGTGCGAGCCTGGATGCTTTTAAATGTCTCTGTGGCTTTGGTGTTATGGAGTTTTTGAAGTTTCCAGGGGAAACCCTTTTTCTTCATTCTAATTGGTGCTTGTTAGACATCACCGATATATGAATCTGGGTCTACTATCAATTAAAGATGTTTCTAAGCCATGCACACTTCAAATATTTTGTGTGTCCCTTTCTCTCCTTGCCCTCTGAAACTCTAATTAGATGTTTACAATATATGCCTTCTTTTTTAATTATTTGTCAAATAACCTATCGTTTAGTTCAGGTGCAATATCTATGAATGTCTGTCTAAAGCTAGAGTTACTGTATTTTAGATAATTTCTTCATATGTTTATTTCCATTTACTGATTTTCTCTTCAACTTTGTCACATTTATTGAGTTTTTAATTTTAAGTATTATAATTGTCACTTGTAGAAGTTCTTTTTGTTAACTAGAAATATAATTTTTGCACTTTATAAAAAATTAACTCTCTTTAAAATATCACATACTGTTAGTTTGTAATCTGTGTATGACTATTTTAATACAAAAAATGTCACAGATCTATGTTAGCTGTTGTTTTTTCCTGGCTCTTTTTATGATGTTGTGATGTCTTACTTGTTTAATGCAACTTGAATATGACCTGCTCCTTTTCTTTCAAACATTATCTATGAGAATTCTTTGAAGTTTGAGATGAAGGGGATTCTTCCACAGAGATGTAAATATATTAGACTCTTTCAGTAACCTGGTCTGCACTCAAGGTTTAAGACCCCTTCGAGCTACTTTTGAGAGGGCCCGACTTCTAAGAATATGGCTGAAGACTTAAATGAGTCTTATCCAGTAACTGCGAATGACTGGGGCAAATCTTCCCCGTGTTTCAGCACCAGAGTAAAATGTAAGAGAAGAACACATAAGGCATAATATGACTCCTAATTACATTCAGTTTCCTCTTCTGGTTTATTTCTGATTTCATTTTATTATCTTTATAATGTATATAAGGTGTTACATGTGTGCCCATGCTTGTGTGTGCGTGCACGCCTTTGAGTGGGGTCTGCTCTAAAGGTTTTTTGTGTTTTTGATTTTTTAACGAAAAAAGTTGTTCCTCCAAGTTTGGAAATGACTTCTGTAGCAATGGGTAGCTACAGAAAGGCAAAAGGCAAAAAATATACATGGTCAGCTTTGCCTTTTAGAAAGATGATTGTTAGTGGTGTGAAAAGTGGCAGAAATGTGTAAGACTGAAGATGGGGAAATAAATTAGGAAAACAGGACAACAGCCCGCACAAGGGGTGAGGCAGGCTGGAAGTAAAGCAAACCCCGTGATGAGAATGGAGATGAGGAACTCACAGAGGTGTGCTCGGAGCAGCCCGGCCTTGCTAAAGGAATTTAACCAATGAACATGCTCAGTCAGTTGTGTGTTTGTAGTATTCTTGCCTTGTCCTGTGCCATGGAGGAATTGTGTGAAAAACATCAGTAAGTTAGAGAGAGCTTTGATCATGCTCAGGTATTCACAAGTTTAAAAAAATTCTCCACAGTTAATTTATATTAACTGATGGAGACATATAAGTGATGTCATTTATATGTCTTACAAGATTTGGAAAGATTATAAGATCTGAAAGCTTCTGTAGATTGATGTTTCAAAAAATATCAAAGTTTATTACATATAAGAATAAACTAGTAAAGTGCAGGAAGGAAATTTATGTATTGTGATCTGTATTGCTATGTTAAGATTTCCAAAGAGACATTACTACTACATCATTAATGAATTATGGTTTATAATTTGTGAGATATATGTGTGTGAATTCATATACATGCACATACATATATTTATATTATATTCAGATGTACACATTATATATACACACACCCTAAAGGTAAGTAAGCCTTTCACTTACAGTGAATTCCAGCCAGTTGAGCAACACAATCACATCCTTATCCTGGAGAAATAGTGAATTAGAGGAGCCAGTCTATTACTAGATGGATATTTAATGACTCCTTAATACAGTTTGGAATAAAACACGGGGTCCAGAGATACAGTCTTTGTCCTCAGGAGATTTGTAGGTTACAGAAATTAAGCCTCATACGAACTTCCCCAGGTAGACATTCATATTCAGTCATTTAATAGGATTTTTATTCTTCAAGCAATCATGTTTGTTCCATAAAAATGGTGGCCATATTTTCTCTTGTTCTCCTTAAGGATTATTCACTGTTTGATGTGCCTGGTAGACAGGCGGATTCACCGTCTACATTTGCTTCAGGGAAGGACTGTGCCTGTGGCTGTGGTGTTGACCATAACGGCCTCCAGCAGTCAGTACCTTCAGGGTCTCTCCTCCGCAACAGGAGAGCCCCTGCCTGAGGTCCTTCCTTTCTTGGGGTAGTCCAGGAACTGACCTCTGGGGGGTGCCAAAGGCCAGTCATTTTGGCTCACGGAGGGACAGTTCTGACCTACCGTCTGTACTTGAGCTTTCCCTGCATTTGACCAAAGCTTTGCCAGGCTTGCCTCACAGTTTGACTTCCCTCTTTGCCCAATCCTTCTCTTAGCCCCACCCCTCCTAGGGTGTCAATACCTGATAAACATCCTTTATCCTAAACTCTGCTCAGTGACGGCTTCTAAACAGCACAGTCTATAACAGCATAAAAATGAGAAGTGGACAGCAGTTATAAAATGGACAACAAAGTTGTTTCTCTTGACATCTGGCTTTCTTTGTCTAATGTTATTGGGATGCAGCTTATTTTATTTCAGGTCTGTATCATGCTTTCAGATGATTATTTCTTCAAAGCTACACAATGGAGTGTAGTTTCCATCAGCTTCTGTAGCCCCAGGTTTGGAAGTCATATTTCAAACCCGGCTGCTATTGTTGTAACCCCTTCTCCAGTGAATCAGACCAATGGGTGTCGGGCATGTCTTCCGTGGCAGTCAAGTTGGCTTTGTTGGCACAGGAGGTGTTATCTCCTCTGAAATCCTTCCAAGAAGATCAAAGGTAACTGAGATTTTCATCTTAAACCAGAGATTATGAGTCAACTAGAACTGACCTAAGACACATCTCATGTGCGTTTAGTCATGTGATGAGTCAGTGTCCTAGTTGTAGGCAGAGTTAGAGTCGAGGTTCTGGGCTCACCGTATCAAAAACTTCAAGTTCTCTTTCCAGAGGGGAATATGCAAGCATTTGGGGGGCATTTTTGGCTTTGTTTGTCCATTGTTATGTTTTTCTTCTCACTATCACCTGACAAAGATATTAATTGCTTCAAAAATAAATTTAAAACCTTCTGGCAAGCTAAAACTGAGCACAAGGTATCAAAGGGATGTCTGCCTCCTGCATGTTTGGAGGTAAAGTTGATATTTTATAGCTGGGGGAAGAGAAAAACAGGGCAGTGAAGTGTTTTTCACCCCAGATCACAAACCAAGTGGGTGGCAAAGCTTGGACTACAACTCAAATACAGTGTCTAATGTTCAGCCACATCATGCTGCCTTTTTGTTCAGACTTTTTGGGTGGACTAGTATTGATGTAACCAAAAGCATCTCTTCAAAATTCAGCATTTCACTGTTATTTACAAAGCATTTACTGTGTGCCTGGCAAAGACTGAGGAAATCACATAAAGTTTTTGTTGTCAATGAGTTTACAACAAAAGGAGTTTACAAGTTTCTGGCAAAGATGACTTTTCTGCTAAAAATCACTTACAACCTATCAATCATAAATCGCTGCTTAAACACATAAGGCAGTGAAAATGACAGCCTTGGCTACCCTTATTGTGCTTTAATCTAGACTGACGTTTCTCTCTAGGTATTGGCTCTATCATATTGGCACAAGACTCACTACCACCTATGTTAGTGATGGTTATAGCCTCCCTGATCACCTTTCTTGGTAACTGTGTTTAAATACAGGGATGACTCAGTTACAAAGAAAACATTTTTATTCCAGGAGATTTTGAGTTGGAAGAATGACGATGGAGTGGGCCATTCTTTTCTAAATTAATGTAATATTTACATCGTAATATTAGTTGAGCCATTTATTCTTCGTGTGCACATCTAGCAGGTAAGTTGTCAGAACAGCAGTTGCTCAATTTCTAGTCCCTAATAAATTGTCAAGGGTGAGCAGAGCTCAGTGAAGGAGATTCAAGGAACCACAGACTCCATAGAGCACAGAGAGTAACAGGTCCTCAAAACATCATTTTTGGACAGATTTTGCTATTTACATTATATCGAGCCCTGTATATTTCTTCCATACCACTTAGTGCCATTGGAATTAATCACATTGAATACTTAAAAAATACCTTCCTTAATCAAGCGTGGGTAAGTGGTTGACAATGAAGACTCAGAACCGGTCTATTAAAGCTGATGTCCTGCTTCCACTACCAACTAGCGGTGTTGCCGGGCAGGCATTGCTCACCTCCTCTGGTCAATTTCTTATGCGTAAAACAGGAAGGCTACCACCTCACTCACAGAGCCTTGAGACCTTGGTGAGTTAGTGTTTGTAAAGTGCTTAGAACAGTGCTTGGCATATAACAAGAAAGTCGCTACCTAAAAAATGAATAAAAATAATATATTCCCTTTCTACCAGTAACGGGGAGAGGAAGCACATCTGTAATGACTGCTCATATTCTCTCCTGTAGCTATGGTTGCATGGTGACTTGTTCAATAAATTATTATCATGTAATGAAGAAATAGATGAAAGTTTTGAGGCCAAAAACATAACAAAGATCTACTTAATACCATACATTGTAGTGTTCTAGATTCTTCAGTAGTATCACAGGGCCAGTGCTACTACAGATTCAATGTGCCTCCCTTGGGGCTGCACCAACATCAATTCATTTGGCATAGCAGAAAACCTGCAATGTAAGAATCAAATCTGCACCACACAGATTAGGCAACTGAGGTTGCAAAAGGCGAAGTAACTTATCCAAGATCACAGAAATACTTGGAGCAGAGCCTATGATCAAATCCAGGTCATCGTGATGCTAAAGTATGTATTCGTTCCATGCTACGCAGTCTTAAATCAAGAGAGTGTTTGGTGACATCAAGTAGGGAAAACTGAAATTCACAAAGGAAACTCACAAGGGCATAAGAAAATCAAAATTGCGGGAATTAATTTAAGAATTTATCTTTCGAAATATATCCCCTCTCCTGTGTTGCCTCCTAAGCAAACATGAGGTCCAATAGTTTTAGCACTATTTCACATTATTTGCTGACATCTTTTACTGATGTCAGTTAATTGCAAAACTAGAGTCTAAGTTTGAAATTGTATGTAGTTCAGTCTGTAAAATATACTTAAGCAAACTATTACTACTTATAAAGTTCAAGATTAACAAGAAATGCACATAAGATAGTTTCCCAATGAGAAAGGGAAGAGGGAATCACTTTAATTTCATGGTGCACAATGGGAATAAAAACAAGTTAAAAGTCATTAAGTCCTTAGTCATAAACCATGATGT
Organism: Sturnira hondurensis; assembly: GCF_014824575.4. Lineage (NCBI taxonomy): Eukaryota > Metazoa > Chordata > Mammalia > Chiroptera > Phyllostomidae > Sturnira > Sturnira hondurensis. Next base: position 8,054,420 of record NW_028092868.1, read on the forward strand.
ATAAATCACAATTCATAAGCCGTAAGTGCTTAGATTTATTAATTTGGAAAGGGAGAATGAGCAGAAGAGCCTGGACAGTGGTTGGAAATGACACAGAACTACCATAGGAACCCTCAGAAGCCACTGCACAAAATTTCAGGGAGGACGGAAATGACTGCATGACACATCTCGTCTGCTCTCCTGGGCTGAGCCTGTGTCCTGTTACATTTCATTGTTCTGTAATGCCTGGTAATGAGATTAGAGTAGGACATAGAGAGCAGAGGGCAGCAACAAATAGGATGCAACGCAATAACAACCTTGCTTCTAAAAAGCACAAAAAGCTGCTCTTATTTCTAACCAAGACCCAGGACACAGATGCAGGAGGATCTTGGGAAAGAACAATGTGTCAGCTATGACTGCCACCTGAGCGACAGTATCACCTCATTAAATAGCGCTGATCTAATCTTTAATTGTTTTTTTCTTTTATTAATTCTAGATTGAGGGGAAGGGAGGAAGAAAGAGAAGGGGAGAATCACCAATGTGAGAGAAATATCAATCCGTTGCCTCTTACGCTTCCCCCGACTGCGAACCAAACCTGCAATCCAGGCACATACCCTGACAGGAATCAAGTCAGGGACCTTGTGATTTGCAGAATGGCCCTCAACCAACTGAGTCACACCAGCCAGGACAGCTCTGATCAAATCTTTCTCATTCCATAAAATATCTCCGAGCAAATAATTTATGTTTAGCTGATCACACCTGGAGGTTAAATGCATACCCCTCTGTTTAAAACCATCATTTGAAATCCTTTGCAGGGGGCAATCACTCCTTAAAATCTAAAACAAGCCAGAGACAGTACCAGGGACAAAACAAAAATCTTTTTCCTTGTTTGTCTTATTTGTAACTGGATCTACTTTATGTCTCGTGACTTGCTTTGTCTGCTTAGCTCCCATTTAAAAGCTGTAAATTTACAGCTCACTGTAAATTTCTATGGTATAGAAACACATTTTGTTTTATTGCTGCACAGAATCAACTCTTCACAGCAACTGAATGGTGAGAAGGCAAATTTCAAATTTATTTATAGCAATTGACTGACGATTTCTATGGTTCCACAAAGTTATACCCTCATGCACTCATAAGGACTCTGGGAGGTCTTGGAAACGAACATGGCTACGGAGAGGCAATGGGTGACAGAGCGACAGGCCTGAGACTGGGTCTGGCCCAGAGAGTGGCGTTTTAGTCTCACCTGTTCCACTCATTGTTCCTGAAAATTAATTTCAGTTCTTTCAGCCATAAAAATGGGGAGGTTAAACCAGATGACCCTAAGGACATGTTCCAGGTTTTGCCTCCCATAAAAATAAAGCAAACACACGAAGTCTGTGGTTAAAGCTGATAAATGGAAGATCGAGTCCATTTGCAAATGACCCAGAACCTGTAATAAAAAAACAGAGAGAAGATAAACAGACCTGGGGAAGCAAAGGCAAGTGGAAATGGCAGCTGTAATTGAGATATTCTCATTAGGAAACCATCAGAGACTGACTCTTACGGGATTTCTTCTATCCAGATGCATTTTGTCCAGGTATTCAAAACTCTCTTCTCACCACAGACCTAGGAGGTCAGTGCTGACCCATTTTGCATAGGAGGAGAGCGTTCCTTACCACGGAGGTCCTCAGCCTCTGGGGTCACTCACTGGTACCGGTCTGGGCCTGTTAGGAACCAGGTCACACAGCTGGAGGTGAGCTTAAATGCAATGCACTTGAATCATCCTGAAACCATCCCCCCTCCATTTGTGGAAAAATTGTCTCCCACAAAACTGGTCCCTGGTGCCAAAAAGGTTGGGGACTGCTGCCTTAACATGTCAAAGGCATCTTTGGAAAGGCAAATTTAAATCAGGGTCCATGAAGTCTAAAAACAAAAGAAGGTACCTAGAAATCGGACGTGTATTTTGAAACAAACAAGCCAAATCAAACAAAAGAGACAGGCCCTAAGTCACAATTTTGTCAAAAAGCAGCAAGACCCTCTTTCACGGAAAAAAGAGAGGGGCGGGGGGAGAGAATGCACACTTAAGTCTTTTGGAAAGCCTTCTGAGCAAAGAGAAGTACGTGTGAGTGCTCGGGGCTGAGTAGCGCGGCCACGGTGGAATGTTGTGGCAACACAAATTACAGAGAAGATACAGGGCTTTTCATCGGGTGCCCTCACCCGCAGATGTCTGGGGGATGAGAGTCGGAGTCCCTGCCAGCCACCCAGTCCTGCAGTCCTGACACCCTGTAATCGCTTGTTAGATTCATAACCTCCTTCGTCGTCCTTGTAGGGCCGCTGTATTGGACTCATTTCACTTGGTAAAAAAAAAAAAAAAAGGCACATCGCAATTAATTTTGCCTCGAGAATTTCACAATATCCTTTGAGATCACAATAACCCTGAGGATGTTGTGCAATTGGGCTGGAAATCTCTTGCCTAAGTTAGAACTTTGTGAAGAAAAAAAAAGCGGGTGAAAGTGGGGGAACTGATCTTGGTTAAAACAATGGGGTTGCCTGAAGGAGGTAAGAGTGAGTTTAACAGTGGCTGGTAATCTTGGTAGGAATTTATCTCCTCCAAGTTATCCCTTTGCATATTCCTATCTTCTTGCAGTATTTTTCCATGAAGTTGCTGTTGCTTGTCCTGAAAAAAAAAATCATGCTAGTTTTTTTTCCCCCCTCCTCTCTGGGACATGCCTTCTGTATACAACCCTGACTCATCTTCATTAACTTAAAATAGTATAAATAAGCAAATATATGACTCAATAAAGGGGATGAGGAGGGAGAAGAGGTTGATGGGCCAGCCACCCCAGTGCTGCATTTTAATGAAAAAGCCTGTCTCACACACCATCAGTGAGCTTTCAGGTAACCTGTCATGACCAGCTCTAATGGCAAGCATGTCATTCACTCTTTCATCATAAATTGGCAGATTATGCTAATATAAGAAAAGGAAGCTATAAATTTTGTGTGCCAGACAAGCTATGCCATCGATTTCATAATTCATGATAAGTGCTTGGAAGAGGAAGATGGCTAAGGACAGGGTTTCACAAACAGAATAAAATGTTACGGGAAGATAAATCATTAGATGTAGTTGACAAATAGGTGGAGAAAACCATTGCAAAATAATATGCTTTGGTAACAGTCAACCACTGATAGCTTCAATGCCGCGTTATCTCCATATTAATCCTTTAATAGAGGGCCTGTTATAGTAGCAGATACATGTCAATTATTGAGATGACTACTTGACATTTTCTTATAAGTCTGTGACTGAAAAAGTCCTGAAGTTCCCCTTGATTGGGAGTAAAATTTTCTTCCTTCAAGAGAGAAAGAAAACAGTATAAAATAAAGTAACGGTAATCGCACTAACAGAGTTTTAAAGATCACTGCATAGCTTCTTATGTTCTGTTCCTACCTGACCTTCTCTGGGAAAATCACTAGGTTCTCCCACATTCTTATGAAAAGGATGATTTGTGATGGCAGCGGGAGTTTGGGGGCTCATTGGGAAACCTGGGGTAGATTTGTGCTCAGATAGGAATTCAACACGTACAGTCAAGTACACATCATATATATTGCACTGATGGCCAACCAGAGTTGTTTTGTCTTTAGTTAAGGGATTCGATTTTTGTCCTGAAATTTACTTTCAAAACACATGAAAAATCTTGTCAGAAGACTGGAAAAATAAAGTATATTTATGCCACATCATTATGAGCATAATAACCAAATCATTGGTTTGTCTTTGGTTTTGCTTGTCAATCTTAGAAACATATGACCAACAATGCAAAGCTAATTAAACATTCAAACCTTAAACTTGCATTTAAGCATTTTTATGTGGAGTCAATGCACCCACATGCACACACATATGTAGACATATCCATAGCACTCATGTAAAAGTCAGTGCCTGATCCAAATATAATGAATCATCCAGTATTTTTGGAAATGTCTGGAAACCTTTATTATACTGATCTTTACCATATTTGATAAGTGCTTGTCTTATAACATCAATAGCTTTTTGTGTGAAATTGTCATATGGTTTATCACCATTCTAATATGGTGAAATGTAAATTTATTTATTACAAAAGGTCTGAGTTGGGTAATTTGAAAAACCTTAAATGTGATTTGTCCCCAATTGTTAGATATCATTTAATAGTGAGCTGATATAATTTTATATGTTAAAAGTAGTCCATAATTGTTTTTCTTATCATTATAATCTATAGATAATTTTAAAATAAGCAAAAAATTAGTTGGTTTTTATGTTAAAATGATATCTATTTTAAAGTTTTCTGAAATAATGGTATTTGGAAAACATTCCAATTTTTTGAAGAAATCTTCTTTTGAATTTGAGAATTAAAAAAATATTAGAAAGCAGTGCTGGCCAGTGTGTCAGTTGGTTGGGAACATTGTCCCGTACACTGAAAGGTTGCGGGTTCGATTCCCAGTCAGGACACATACCTAGGCTGCAGTCTTGATCCCTAGTCAGGGTATGTGTGGGAGGTAACCGATTCATGCTTCTTTCTCACACTGATGTTTCTCTGTCTTTCCCTTCCTCTCTCTCTAAAGTCAATATATTTTTAAAATATTACAAACCACAGTATCTATTCATTTCCCAAATATTTTTCACCCTGTGGTTTTAATCTCCCTAAAAATCCTCCAACAAATTAGTTTTAGGTTGAAAGTGATTTTCATTTTGCATATGCAAACCTGGAGGATTCAGGTGAATCCTTCATCTTTGATAAAGATGATTAGCATTGCTCTATCATCGTCCAACTGACTTTTCTACTTTTTTTTCGTAAGCAAACAACAGTTAAAAGTAAAATACAAGTCGACAATGTGTTATCTGTAACCATTATTAAGTAGATCTCTTTATTAGCTTCACCAGTTTCCTAGTGGGCACTTGGTGATTCTGGATCAAAGGACATTTTATAGAAGAAACATTTGTAAGTGTTTTACACATGCACTTTTCCTGTTTTGAGTTATTTCCTCAACATGCATCCTGCCAGCACGGCCCCCTCTAATGCTGTCTCACGTTTTAAGGGTGTAAGCAACCCTTTCCAGATGCATCTAGAGTCTACTATTGCTTGCTTTTCCTCTCTTCTTTTTTTAAACCTCTAAAAGAATAAGCAATATTAATAACGGGCCTGAGATATAATCCTTTAAAAATACGTGCATTAACATAATTCTCCGGTGCAAAAGTACAAAGAAGACTGAAAGGATAAGAGCACAGCTGAGCAATCACATTTGCACAGGCTTTGCATTATGTTGAACTCTGGTGGAATGGATCCAAGATGGAATTAAATCCAAATGTTTCCTGCTTTCTTCCCTCTTAATAGCTTCATATTTCCTTCATTTTTATGTCTTCCACAGTTTTCACATTTAAAATTGTCATCTTGGAAAACACTGAACATATTTATGGTAGGTCTGTTTCCTGATACATAGTCCAGTCTATCATACTATAGTAGTTAGTAGACAACAAGAAAGATCTTGGATTTATATATAATAGAAAATTTTAAATCAGGGCGGAAATGGGACTAGATCATGCCAACTTCAAAATAAATCTTCCTTCATACTCCAAATGTTATGAGGATATTTGTAAAGTTAATTTCCCTCCATAATATGTTTACCCATTCATTAAATGACAGAAAGTAATCAAGTAGTCCAAATTGATGTTATGAAGACAAAGAAAACAAGAGATAAAAAACAATAACAGAACAGAAGAAAATGTTAAAACTATGAGGATAGTTAATGTGCAATCCATGTTTCTATGGCTAAGAGAAAAACATTAAAAACATTAAGAGTTTTACTTGTACTATAGCATTTAAATCTTCCATAATATGAGGAGATGGGTTTTCTCAGTCCCTACAGGTCACAGATGTTAAGTCACTGGCCCAAGATCACACAATTAGTAAGTAATCACATTAGAATTAAATTCAAACGATAGGATTCCAAAAATTTTTTCCTTTATTCTTTGAGGAATCTGAAAATATTACACTTTGATACTGCTGCAAAAAGAAAAAAATAAGAACCGGGAAAGGTAGAGGAGAATGAGGAGGAGGTGGAGAAGGAGGAGAGAGAGTTTGCATTATATGATGTTTATTACCATCTATGTGCGGCTTCTCACTACTGGTGAGTCAGACTGGCATTTTCTGATTCAAACACTATTATTTGGAATATTTACCTTCCCAACTGGTTTCTGTACAAAGAAAAGAAATGAGAGGAATGAAGAAGAGGGAGAGAAGAAAGAGGGGAAGAAGGAGGAGCAGGTGAAAAAAGAGGAAAGAGGATGAGTAGGCAGGGAGAAATGATCACTTCATCTACGCAAACACATCCCCCTAAACCGTGCGTTCCCTGGGGGATGCGTCCAGCGTCAGCTGCTCTAGAGAGGCGCTTCTTCGGCTCTTCCCTCTCAAAATCCAATGCCAGTGTAATGGTGCGTCATGTGAACAATCTTTGTTTCTCAGGGATGAGCCAGCCAAGCAATAAAAGGAAAATGAAAGAAACTTCATGATGTTCGCGTGTGGCATTTTAAATAGTGCCAGCTGCTGCAGAAAGAAATTATACAGAGTTATGAGAGCAAGAACTCTATGGATTGGGCGCATTATTCTCATTCTATTCTGTAAATATTCTTTTGCCTTGATATGAGCTTCCGTTTGCACCTTGACTCATTTTGTCCACACAACCGTTTCTTCTTAAGCCTTTCAAAAAAGGAGAAGGGACTGACTCTCTATGGCTTGGAATGAAGTTTTTCCCAATGAGAATAGCAACTACTTCTTGCTTGCCTCCTTCATGAAATTCTTTAGTGCTTTTGGACAATTTTGACATATGAAGAGGGGATCTTCCTGCCAAAAGTTAAACCCTAGTCCAAGACAGGTAAAATGTCTAGAGACCAGGTTGCGCAGAATGAGCTGATTTTCAGATTGCAAAATACTCCTTCCCATATGTCAGCCATTGTCCATGAGCATATGTTCCGACTTCAGAGTGTGATATTTCCCATCCCACCGTTGTTTTAATAGTAATGCATTCAAATACTTTATAAAACCACACCCCAGTAAATATCTAGGAAAAATAGAGACTTTTTTTACCAGAAAATTATCACATTTTACCTTAGTCTGAAGATGACTTACAAAAGATAATACATTTAGTGATTTGCTAAGTTATTATAAAGGAAGATTACAGAAATATAAATTGAAGTATAAGTTTCTCTGAGGTATGAAACACATGTCCGTCTAGTCATCTCCCTTCAAATGTGGAAAAACTTTTTCATATCTACGACGCCAATTCCTGTAGTGACACAATGTTTTCCCAGCTACTAAGTTTAATCGGTTACCACTCCCTTAATACTACCACTTTTTTCATTATCAGGAAAACACAAACTTATATTTGAATCTTAAGCCCTACTTTGGAATAAAATTACATTTATAATAGACCTTGGGAGAAGTGTATTTTTTGAAGAGAAGTACAATGAAGAGTTCCTTCCCTCACTGGCTTCAGGGGACCCTGCCAACTGTATTCAGGCCTTGGCTAATGCTAGATCGATGCTGCCCACGTCACCCCTCTGTGACTGAGCAGTGTCTCTCCGCTGTCAGTCCAGCCGCCTTTCCATTTCATGGATTGAGACACAGCTCTCCCAGTTCTGAAACTCCGCACCTTCAAAGGCCTAGTGGAAATCTCACTACTTCCTGAAATATCCAGGAAACTCTTAGTCTGCATAACCCTTTTCCTGTGGGAAGGTCAGGGTTGAATGACACGCACATTATATCTAGAGAGACCTGCCATATGCCATAAGCCTCCCTTGGCGGGGGGCGGGGGGGGGAGGCGTGTTACAAACTTCAGCCCTCACATTTTCCATTCTCTTCTTAAGAGGCATGTTCCAGATGGTATGTGTTAACGTATGTTTGTAATACTTTTGGCACAGGGTAGTTTCAAGATAAGAAGATGTGAAGTAAACAGATGAAAAAAGAAAGTTACCAGTGAATAAAATGGAAGCATTTAGGTTTCTATGAGCCTTCAGAGAATTAGATACAAAATAATAATAATAATAATAATAATAATAATAAGGTTAATTGATTTTTATTTCAAGTATTGTCCCAGAGCTAGAAAACAAAATGAAATATTATAAGATAGAGACTGTGCTTTTTATAGTAAGTTGTTTAAAGGTTATTATTTTCTAAGAGTTAATAAATCTCATTTGGTAAACATAGCAATGAGCTATTTCTATTCTTCCTGGCCTTACTCATTTTCTGATTCTGTCACGCCATTTATCACTTTATTTCTGAAATTTGTGTGACAAGACTGAGCCTCAGGCTGCCACGTGTGTTGTACTGAACTCCCAGGAGATTGAAGACCTGCATGTCTCTCAAACCTGAGTGCAGAGACCATCATTATCAGTCATGGACTTTGAAGGTGGCTGGGCTGGGCCTTACTTCTCTGGCAGGTTTCGCTCTATTGGAAGCCATAGTAGTAGGAACCAAATTCAACCATCAATAATGCAATCATGAATTATTCAATTTACTGAACTTAAACATGAATCATATCTAGTCCAGCCTCCTGCAAAACTCAAATATTTAATACTGTCATCTTTATAATTTCCATTAGAAAGTCTTTTTATTATTATAAAAGTCCCTTAGAGAACTTGTTAAATGACAGACTATTGGGCTTCTCTTAGAAAATCTGATTCATAGGTCTGAATTGGTGCATGGGAATCTTATCTTTTTTAGCAGTGCTACAGATCATTATTGCCTATGGAAAGATAATGCATCTAGAACATGTGTCGACACTCCAGGCAAATAGTAAACACTCAATAAATGACAGTTCCTGTTAAGGTCTTCAGTCTTTGATAATACTAATTCGCCTACATCCAAAAAATCTGAAAAAAATGTAAAAAGAGAGTAAAATATAATGTCCACTATTAATAAAGTTCAAGTTAGAAAATACAGCTTTAATCTATTGCCCAGGTGAGCCTGCCAGTTAAGTCCCCAAATTATTAGATTTATCCATTTGGTCTCGGGTAGCACTGAAGGACAGAGCTTCCCACACATAAGAGTCTCACTCAGGTGAGACTTAAGACATAACATCTGTTAGAAGTTTTAAAATGAGTTTTGACATAGGAAATGGAGAATGATAGGGATAAAAGGTAACAATAAGAATTATAAACTATCAAAAGGAAGGAATGGAATAATCCGATCATATAGCTAATATTGTCTTTCACTTTGATAAGTATTTAGGTTTTAAAATTCTCTCTAAAGTCATAATCTTGTGACTGAGAGCTTAAAGAAATTCACTTAAGGTTATGTGGTGAATAAATGTTACAGCTAAAATGAAAACTTCCACTCTAAAATCCTATTACACAGTACGATAATTCTAAGTGATGAGCAGTGGTTATGCTGAAGGAGGGACTGCCGGAAAAAGAGAAACTTGCTTCAATAACGGACATGAGAAAGAACAGAGCAGATAGTAAGATTCAGTGAATAACATAAACATATAACAATTTGACTCTACAGGGAATTTAATTTTCCCCTTTTCTCATTTTGATTTATTGAGACCTCAGTATGTCTTGGCCCAATGAAATACACTAGAGAAAAAGTTCAATAAAACCTATATCTTGTATTAAAAGTTTTTGTAATTAAGGGATACAAGCCAATATAAGGCTACAGACTTGGTCATTGTCATTTATAATTGCACATTACATGTATGGCACATACAATGGAGACTCCTGAGAGTGACTGATTATTCAGACATGGGCAGGAAGTAGGCACCAGGGGAAATGTTGTCAGAAGGAGTTTCCGGGTATTAGGTATCAAGGTCCTTCTCTAACACACACTTGAAAAAGTCTAGCCATTATTAATATAACGAGAACGGTTTATGTGACATTGATTTAACCTGGTAGCCAAGGAGAGTGGACTAGACTGCACATTCATGAACAATGATGATTTCACTATAATAGTCAGTGGAGGCAGTAGATGCCATTGAGTGGCACTGAGTAGATGCCATTGAGTGTGTGGCCATCACATTCAAAATGACTAAGTGAGTAGAGCAACAAGTCTGTATCAAACTTTGTGTTAACCTTGAATGCTCCTCTGCAGAAACTATTCAGATGATTCAGAAGGCCTTCAGGGATGATGCAATAAGTGCAGCACAAATAAAGGTGTGGTGCAAACACTGCAAAGATGCTCAAGAATCTACCCAAACTGATCCATGTTCTGCAAGGCCTGTAACAAGCAGATCGCCTGAGGATGTTGAACGTGTACTGGCTGCAATCAACAAAGATTGGTGACTGACAGTGTGAGAGCTAGAAGTTGATCTGGAGATTCCAAAAACTACCCTGTCTGAGATTTTGACGCAGGAGCTTGGTGTGAAACACATCGTGGCAAAATTCATCCTGTGCTTCTGCTACCAGAACAGAAGGAACATTGCGCTGCAATTGCTAATGACTCGATTCAAACTTCTGCCAATGAACCAGAGTTCCTCAAGAAGGTCATAACTGGAGACGAATTGTGGGTTTGCAGCCATGATCCAGAAACAAAGGCAAGGTCATCTCAATGGAAGTTGCCTGGTTCTCCACACCTGAAGAAGAAGGTGCAGCAAAGTCGCAGCAAGATCAAGACTATGTTAACTATGCTATTTGATCGGGAAGGTGTCCATCACAACTACATCCCTCCAGGGCAAACAATTAATGAGTACTACCTCAATGTTCTTCATCAGTGGAGAGATGCAATACAATGAGAACAGCCACAGCTATGGGCAACTGGTGATTGGCAGCTTCATCACCACAATGGGCCTGTTCATGCATCATATCTTGTGCAGTTTTTTGATGAAACATCAAATCACCCAGGTGACTCAGGCCCCAACAGCCCAGATCTGGTGCCCTGTGCTGTCCAGCTTTTCCCAAAACTAAAATTGCCTTTGAAAGGGAAGAGATTTCAGACTATCAGCGAGATTCAGGAAAATACGATGGGGCAGCTGACAGAGACTGAGAACTGTGTGAGGTCCCAAGGTACCTACTGTGACATAGGACAATTTGTCATTGTCCTATGTACATTTCTCATATCTTGTATCTTCAATAAATGTCTCCACCTTTCATAGTATATAGCTGGACATTTTCTAGACAGATCTAGTATATGGTACATTGTAATTATATAAAATCAGAAATGGAGATAAAATTAAATTAAATTCATATAAATCATCACAAAACATCTCCTAACCCAGTGATATCTATTAATTAACATTTTGTTTGGAAAAACTAAAGGCTAAAGTATTTTAGGGCAATGATGCTACTTCAGTGCTAATCAATAGGGGAAATAGCACAGCCGTACTTTTGTGTCCTTGCCTGTGGTGAGATGGCACCCTCTGCCAGCAGGGAACAATGGCGACATAAATAACTTTTATAGGGACTTTGAGTTTTCCATTTGCAGATGGATACAAGTCATAGAAGTCTTTATTCATTGGTTAGTTTATTCAAGCAACACTGAGCCCTTCCAACATTCAGGTGCTGAGCTGGTTACTCAGAGAACAGAACTCAGTCCTAATAAGGGGTAACTTTGTAAGGTTAAGGATAGTCAGTCTAGTGAGGGATAACCCAGTAAACTCTAGTCTCTGGAAGGGCTACATTCATTAGAGTTCTTAACAAGGGTTCCATAGAAAAGGTTCGCCATAGTTTCAAACTTCCCAGAAGTGAATGCTTGAAAAATAAAAAAGTATGTGAGTACATGCTCCTAAAAATACAATCTATAATTTGCATTGTCCCTCTTCTGGAATGACCTTTCCCTCACTCTTCCCATGACTGATTTCTCTTTTAATGTCCAATGCTTCTTCCTCTTCAAAAACGTTATCATTCTGTTGAAAGAAACATGTAACCCAATAAATCACTCTATCATGTCATTCTATGTATTTCCCTCAGAGGATTAATCGTAATCTCCATGCATTTATTTGTTTCATAATTTATTACTTGTCTACATGACCAGTATATAAACTACCAAGGGCGCAGGCCTTATTCATTTCCTTCATAGCTACATGCTCAGCACTTAGGGCCTCATACATAATAGTCACTTGTTTCATAATTTATTGAGTAAACTAGTCATAGTTTTCATGTTTTCACCAATGTGTCAGATCACTCAGGATTCACTCCGCTGCTAAAAATTAATATCTGAAAGCCCGTGGCTCAATCACGAAGCTGTATCATCCGGCCTCATGAAGTTCAGAGGAAAGGAAGCATGAGAGGTTACTCGGCAGCTTAACACCATCATTAACAAGCCAGGTCCGCGTTATCTTTCAGCTTTGTTGTGGTCAGGAGGTTGGCTCTTCCACGGGCCAGGTCATCTCATGTTTGCAAGATTCTGCAGCCCTTCTGGGTTACCGTGACCAGGGGAAAATAGAATTGTCTCCAGCCTTATGATTGACACAATTCAAGAACAAACCTTTCCGGACAGAATGTAGGAAACTTCCCCTCCAAGCTCACTGCTCAAAATTCCACTGAAAAGTCCACAAAGAAACAACCACAAAGAAAACAGGACCATGACGATTGGTTCATAGCAAAGGTTTTATAAACCTTTGACTGTGACCCATAATAAAAATACACGTGTGCATCAGGGCACGGTGCGTGAGTATACATAATTGTTAATAAAACATTTTTCTTATCCTTGATCTAGAAAACAACACTCAGAAATTTTCTGTTCTGTATTATTTGAAAGGGATATGTAGCCCACCAATTTGGTTTTGTCATCGGTGACTGGATGGGACCCACAGCTGGAACTGCACTGTCTTGGACCAATCACAACATCCTTCTCAAGCTTGTCTCTGAATAAAATGAAGAGAAGGGGGCTGCCCAAACCAAACTGTGATCAGGGGAAGAAGAAAAATGACCGTGGCACGAGCAAGTTGCATCTGCTGAATGTTTACTAGATAATTTTTCATATCTACAGTTTATTGGAATTTCCATATTACGTTTATGAGTATGACATGGTGAATGAATATTAACTTCAAGAAAAACTCTAACTACGTATAGTTATAAAGACAAAGACAGTAATAAAACTAGTTTCTGGAGCCCTATCAAAATTAAAAGTATATAAGGATTTATTTAGTTCATTTTTGTTTATTTGTTTAGAAAGGTCACCTGTAAATGAAATTAAAGCTTAGATATCAGGCTAGCCCAAAATATCAACTAAGTGGGACCTTCTCAATTTGTTTGAAGTTTATCACAAACTATCCCAGCTTTCCCAGGAATTTGCTGTAATCCTTCCAGTTGGCTATCTTGCTGACAACGAAGGGCTCTATGTTGATGTTTGCTACCCAAAGTATTCCTGCCAAAGTGCTACGGAGGGTGCCCATCTCCTTGGTGCCCCCAAAATATGCAAACTTAAGTCTTACTGGCTGTTTCTCTAAACTAAGATGTTGCTTCCTTCAATACACCCTCTTAATCTTCCCTTAACTTCTACTTCTTGACTATGTATCTCTATTTTCTTCTAATGCCAGTATTTTTCAACAATTCCATCATTTCTAAATCAATAGTAGACCTTTGAATTCCAATACATATTGTCTCATCTATCTGTCGTGGCACAAATTTAAAGTGTGCCACCAAATTAGAACTTCAAGGTAACTGAATGTGATTACTCCAAGCCCCAACAGTTTATTTAATTGCATTCATTTCTATTAAACGTGTCTTGACTTTTATTATAAAACTGTCCTAATTGTATGTGCTGAGAATCTAAACTTTTAGTGGTGACTAGAATAATTTTGAGGGAGAAATTCACTTCTCTATACTTGAACGGAAAGTGCATCTTAGATATCTTTCTTGCACATAAAGAGAAACAAACAAACAAATGAAACTAAATGAAAATAAGAAAGTGAAAATGGATCCAACCTTCAGGACAAAAACAGTGTGGCTCCGGGAGGAAGGAAACAGGGTGAAGGACAAAAAGCGACATACGGAAATTTAAAGGGCTGGCACTGCCACCAGCGAGAGCTCGGGTTTCTCATTTCTGCTAGTCAGATTATCCCCAGCCTCCAGCAAGCCGCGTAGGTATGTCTCTACAGGAACAGGTGTGCAGTGTGCAATACACGGAATGTTCTAGGACAGTTTATAAACTCTACTATAAAATGGGTAAGCTGAGGCATGGCATATCTCAATAATAATGTCCCAGAGCCAGGGACAGATTTAGAATTCCAATGAGCATCCCGCATCCAAACCTATTTTCTGTGACCTCATACGTCCCCTTTGAATCAGGCCTAAGAATAGTCTGGCCAAGACAGAAAACACCCTCTCTGCCCATGTGGAAACCAAGCCAGGGAAAAGCCAGGCTCACCTTGAGAGGAATGTGGCTCTGCACCAGGCAGTCAGGGTCACTCAGCAAAATTATTTTCGCTATTGCACTAGCCTTCCCTCCCTGGCTCTGGCCCAGAGCACGCTGAGAGCTCTGTCACCACACCGCGCTGCACCGCCAGCTCTGCTCATGGAGAAGCCCACTGACTGCAATACCTGAAACCACGGCTGCCCTGTCGGATCATCCATGGTCAACGTGCAGCTTCAAAGCCCTCATTTTCTTCCCTCTCTCTTCCACATAAGGCACCACAGAAGGCACCACTGTGTCACCTTCTGCTTTGGACAGAAATAAAGCTTGATGAGCTATGTTACCGCCTCTCTTGGAGTTCAGGAAAGCAATGGGCCAGTCCGAGATGGGCTGCCCAATTTTCCAAAAGGGAGAGACAGGAATTGATTTCAGGAAAGCTGGCCCTGAGGGGACAAAGGGACAAAGCAGGCTCTCTTCTGACAAGATAAGAGGAAAGCGCAAAGCTCAAACTGCTGGGGGTGATAGACATGAGTAAATGTAGATGGATATTAAAATAGTTTACATTCAAGATAATATTGAATAATATAGTAATAGAAACAAGAACAAACCTTATTAGTCCATGCTGCCAAAGCTCCAGTATAGTTACTGCGGGAAGGAGAGGGCAGCATCCTGGACACATGTTCAGGGCAAGAGTTGGAAATTCTCAAGCTACAAATGTTTACTGTATCGTAATGCGTTTTGGTTATAATGTATCTTGTATAACTGAAACAAATTTCTGGGTGAGATGGTATAGCGAATGCTGTTGGAGCTCCCTGCCAGATTCTGGGATCCCCTCAAGTCCCTATATGATTTCTGCATGCCCTCCCCCACTTTGAGGGCTTAGAGTGCTCACACCTACAACTTTCCTCAGAGGACTGTCCTTGGCCTTGCTCAGCTGCTTTGCCTGGTCACTGAGGGCCAGGAGGCCCCTGACCATGGCTGAGTCCATAGACCAGGGAGGCCATCTCAGAGCTCAGCTTCCCAGCTTCCCAGCCTCAAGGTAGCATGCTTTCCAAGGACTCAGGAGTGCTCTGTGAGGGGTCATGGCCTGAGACTGTGCCCTTGCATCTCCTGCCCAGTGTGGTGTTCCACACGTTTTGCCAACAGCGCCCCCTTTTCTTTGAGACCAGCCATCTTTTGGACGTCTACTGTGTCACCTGAAAAATGTACCTTGCCAGGATGTGGCTGGAAGTGACTGGGCACATGGCTCCCTGGCCAGGGATACTGTCTCCTGGAGCATCCCCAAACTGCAAAAAGGCTAGATGCCAAGCCCTGGCTGGTGTAGCTCAGTGGATTGAGCGCAGGCCTGCGAACCACACAGTCGCGGTTCGATTCCCAGTCAGAGCACATGCCTGGGTTGCAGGCCAGTTCCTAGCGGGGGACTCACAAGAGGCAACTATACATTGATATTTCTCTCCTTCTCTCCTTCCCTTCCCCTCTAGAGATAGATAAATAAAATCTTAAAAAAAAAGGCTAGATGCCAAGAGGCCCTGTCTCCTCTTCAGTTCTCTCTGCACTGCCTGAATCATGGTGACATGGTCACCTTAGAAACAAGGAGACGTGTTTCTCTCCAGCTGTGTGGCATGTGGTGCCCGCACTGCAGAGCTGAGCTGCTGGTGCCCTGTGCTCCGTGAAGTCTCTTGGCAATCATGATCTCTCTCTGTACTATGATTCTTTTCATTGTCAAACCTAGTCACTGACGTGAGGCGGATTATTTTTAAAAAAAAACTAAAAAAAAAATGATCCTGGTTTCTTCATTCCCCCCTCTCTGCCTTCTGCATGTCAAGTTTTACAAGTAAACTCCTAGAGAGCCATTGGCAGCACATTTGACCTGGAAGCTTGTTGCTGATATCTGGAACCGCACACGAGGTGCACGGATCGGAGCTCAAGGGCAGCTCTCCGTGGTCTCTCCAAGGCTCCCTTGTCTCCAAGCCAATCAGCTTAACAGAATGCATTCTCCAAAAGCAGTGAGGAGCAGAATGGTTTCACTTAGAAAACAGCTACCTTTTAAGTCATCCACTAATAAAAAGGGACCAGTAACTAATTTGTTTTCATAGAGTTCAGTTAAAATCCCCACCCCAGATTGTACCTCCCTTTTTATTATCTTCTCTTTAAGAATCCTTGAAGGACTTGCAAAGGGGGAAAATGGGAACCACTGCAATAGAATCAACAATAATATAAAAATGAAGTAATGAACTTGCCCAAAAAATGCTTGAAGTAATGATACTGGTTAATTATCGTATTGTTCATCTGACAATCATCCGAGGCTCTGTCATTAAATCACTAGAGAAGAGAGGAGACTGTAACCCATCTGGTAGTAAAATCACCCCAACAGACTTTTTTGTTCTGGATTTCCTCGGGCCAAGTTGGGCCAAGAGGAAGATGTTCAGGGCAGTGGAGCAAATTCTAGGATAAAAACAGCACCATTTAGATATAACACGAGCAGAAGACTTAAATGACCATGTCCGACCCTCCTTTTAAATAGGCCACAGGGCAGGGGCGTGAAAGAATCACATTCACCCCCACCTCCTACGTGCAATCCATCTACACATTAGATTAGCTTCCTATTGAAGTCACTAAAGAACACCCTACCAATTCGCTCCTCTCATGTGTCATTGTGCCTTCCTATATCTAAAATAATTACATCTGTCAAAATGTATTAACTATGTAGTGGAAGAGCAAATGCAATTCTTATTTTTAGTATTTCTATTGACTCCGAGGTGAACTTGATTAGACATTTCATCAGCAGGAACCAATCACATTTTAATGCTCCCTCCTCCCTGGGACCTGGTTTTCAGTATTCTGATAAAAGAAGGTTCCCAAGAAAGACAGGGGTTCTGTTTTAATCAAGTTTATAACCTAAGAAAGCAACATAGAGACAGACAGAACGAGCCCTGTTCAGACACATTGTTCAAACACTCTTTTAAAACCACATTCTTCATCTGGCTTTTATAAAACTCCCCTTTGGTAACAACTGTTACGGAAGACTTTTAAGGAGGCAAATTGGCAAGAACAAAATTAAATCAAAATGCCCCAGTAATATGACCAAAGTCATTGTAGAGAAATAGTTCTGAAACTTGTAAGGGGTCACCAACTCCAGAAAAGCCTGTGTGTGTGTAAACATTGAAATCTTGTGGAAAAGGTTAAACAATTAAATACTTCTGGAGCCACATTTGAACCCCAAGTGAAAAGCCTTGATTT
Organism: Sturnira hondurensis; assembly: GCF_014824575.4. Classification (NCBI taxonomy): domain Eukaryota; kingdom Metazoa; phylum Chordata; class Mammalia; order Chiroptera; family Phyllostomidae; genus Sturnira; species Sturnira hondurensis. Next base: position 8,071,930 of record NW_028092868.1, read on the forward strand.
TAAGATTTTCCAGAAAGTCTTAAGATATGCCGAACCTTGCTAAAATAGAGCAACATTTGCCCCAACTGTCCACCCACGCTCTCCTATACTTCACAAGCAAATAGAGATGAAAACAAGAACTTCACACTTCCTTTTCCCCTCTCCCTCCTGCGATGCTGGGCTTAGTGAAATTCCTCAACTCTACTCCCTGTCTCATTATCCTCTCTCTTTGCCTCACCCTTGAGGCCACACCTACCTGGGAGAACCAGGGTATTGCTCTGAAATATGAATGGCTTTGATTTCAGCCTTTAGACATTGCTCTACGTGGGCCACTGTCCACGCGAGGTGCGTCTCATTTCAGTTTTTCAAGCTAGGCTCCTGCATCCCTGTATTATTTAGGGCAATGCGAGCTGCTAAACACACGACTGCAAACCCTAACATGTTAGTGGCTTAACTCATTAAAAGTTTATTTCATGTCCAGAACAGATGTTCTCTCATAATAATCGAGAACAAATGTTTCTGTTCTCTCTGAGCAAGTCAGCCCTGTTTTTCACACTCATCCCGGGATCCAGCCTAGCAGAGAGGGTGGAGCCGGCACATCTGTGGCCACCGCTCACACACACGTGTTCCCATGGTGAGCGCTAGTCACATGGCCCTGCATGTGAGTGAAGGGGTGGAAGTGGGGCTGCAGTTGTCATGTCTGGAGTGGTAACTGCTTCCAGCAACAGTCGTGCCCAGAGGAGTCACGGATTTGGGGGCCACCAACCGCCTTTGCCTCAGCACCTTTTTGATAAACTCCTCCCTGGGCCCTGCTTGGGAATCACTTAATATGCACCACTCAGATGTATACTAGTTATATTGCTGTGTAGACAACTTCCCCAAGTCTCAACGGCAGATTTTTGTGCAGACATAAGATTTCAGTTCATCTGGGTCAATACCGAGGAGCACAATTGCTGGATTGTACGGTAAAAGTATTTTTATATTTGTAAACATGCTTTTACCAACTGAGTTCCAAAGCAGCCTCACCATTCTGCACTCCCCAGAGCAATTAATGAGAGTCCCCACTCCCCACACCCCTACCAGCATGTCATGTGGTCAGTGCTTTAGATCTGAGGCATTCCACTGGGTGTGTAGTGGGGCCCCACCAGAGTTTTAAATTTGCATTTCCAGGATGACATACGTTGTGGAACATCTTTCCATATGCTTATTTCCCACCGATAAATCTTGTTTGGTGAGGTTTCTTTTAAGCCCGCGGGATATTTTAATCAGGTGTTTTAAGTTTTTTAAGTTTAGTTTTAAGAATTTTCTGTATATGTTCGATAATAGTCCTTTACCAGACATGCCTTTTGCAAATATTTTCCCTGAATCTGTGGCTTGTTTCTCATTCTCCTGAGATTGTTTTTCACAGAGCAGAGGTTTTAGTTTTACTGAAGTCTGGTTTAACAGTTCTTTCTTTTATGACCGATGCCTTTAGTGTTGTGCCTAAAACATCATCTCCATACCCAAGGTCATCAATATTTTCTCCTATGTTATCTTCTAGGAGTTTTCCAGTTTTATATTTCAGATCTGGGTCTGTGACCCATTTGGAGCCAAGTTTTGTTAAGGGTGTAAAGACTGTTTCTAGATTCCCTTTTCACGCATGTGAATGTCCAGTTGTTCAGCACCATGTGTTGCTTAAAAGTCTTTTTTAACTCCGATTCTTTTCCTCATTTATACTCCTACCTTTAAAAGCAACCATTCACTCTTCAAATCACCCAGAAATGATAGTTTTATTCAAGAAATTAGGATGAGTGGTGAGGGAAAAGTGCAGACAACTATTATTGAACAATAACAAAATTCTTTTTTTAAAAAGAGGTTAAGATGGCCTATCTCCTCGATGGTTTGCAAGTCCCCCAGTGCAGCTGGGCTTATTTTGTGACACCTGTAGGTTGAACTTACCTTACCCTGTGGGGCCTTATTAAGCCCCTAAGAATAACAACTGACAACCACCTCTGTGTTTAGCTGGGCCACAATGTATTAACCTTCTGTATAGCTGAGCTACTTCTCTCTTTTTATCCTGATTGCAGCGAACGGACTCTTGCTTGATTACTTGTGGTCATCTCTCAGGGTGCTAGCAGCCATAAACTATTCTCTAAACAAAGTTTTTGCCTGTTGTTCAGACTCTCAGCTCCAGCTTCCTGCCTGATCTTTCCAGATTTTGCAGGCATCTCAGAGATGGGCTCCTCAGCCCTCCACTCCACGCCTACGGCTTGCTGTCAGACTCCTTGCTTATCCTATCTGTGACATTGTGTCTGAATCTCCCATGATCATCTATCTTGTTTGAATGGGCTGACTTATCTCTGGGGTAAAGATCCTCTTCTTTTGTCTATCCTGCCGAAACCCAAACCTAGGTATGTCCTGTTAATTTTCTTAAGTGGCTTTCACATTCTTCTTGGGTAACAAGACTATGTCAAGTTTACATTACTCAGGATTACTGAATACCTATGGAAGAAAGGAAGGCAAGGAATCTATTCATCAGGTCCCCAAACCAGTTGGTTTTGTCCAATTTTAATGCATGTGTGTACATCCTAATTCTACATGTCCAACAGAGACTGTTATTTGTCAACTAAATCTGTTCTGCTTCTTTGAGAGTAATGGGGTATATCTGGATGGACAGCTGGCCCAGGTACACTACGTCATCCGGAATTGCTTCTCACTTTTCCTTTTGCTAGCTGAAAATGAGAATAAGAAGACGGACACCCTTGGAAGCTACAAACTGAAGATGTCAGAGGTGTCCTACTGTCCAGGGCATGACATCTATAAACAGGAAATCCTTCGTCCTATGTGGCATTAGGAGACACAAAATAAATTTCTATTTTCCCAAACCATTATCTTTTGGGTCTCTTTATTATAGCAACCTCATCCTCACCCTCATGAAGGCAACATAATTAACAAAAATTGTATATTGAATATTGAAAAAAGATCATTTTTTAATTTTTCTACGGGTTTAAAGAGCTGATTAAATACCATGTGAAGCTCAATAGAAAAATAATTAAAATACCAAGCATTCTAGAAACCATTTAAACTTTCATTTCCCTACTTGCTTCACTTGCCATTCCTTTTTTTCCCAGAGTTAAATTTTTATTGTATTTTCCCATCACCATTTAGTCCCCTTCCCTTCTTCTCCCCTGTAATCCCCACGCTGCTGAGCATGCCCGTGAGTCCCTTTTCCTCTTCGCTCAATCCCTCCACCCCCTCCCCTCCTACCTTAGCTGTCATCTTGCTCTCCACCTATGAGCCTGTCTCTGTGTTATTAGTTCAGTTTATTCATTAGATTCTGCATATGAGTGAAATTTGTCTTTCTCTGACTGCTTTATTTCACGGAGAAAAATGGACCTGCCTTTTGACTAAGCCACTCCTTTCTTATGAGATGAGGTGGAGAAGAGGGGAGACCTCAGATAGCATCTGCTTCCTAAGTCAGGCAAATAATGGGTTACCGGAATCTGATTGACCATGTTTTGGTCTCATGGGCAGATACTGCATCTGTAATGTTCACAGAGGGAGCTTACGTTCTTTAGGCAGCAGGAGCTGCACAAAACTGAAGAAGCAAGGAATAAAGAAGGTAAAAGTCCAAGGTACAAGTAATCTGGGGCAATTATCAGGTTAGAAATTTAATAGTTTTTGGAAATATAAGAAACTTCTATATTAGTGGTTCATAGACAAAACGAAAGGAAATTCTACACTAATGGTTCTCAAACTATTTGGGCAACAGGTTACCCTGGGAAGTTGCTAAAATGTTGGACCCTTTTCTGGAAAAAGCCACAAACATAATTAATTTCTAAAACATCTGCCAGGCATATCACAGTATAAGAACACATTTTATGAGGAAATATTCAAAGAATAAACACCTTGCTTCTATTCAATAATAACTATATGAAATCAGCATCTATTTTGTGTTTATTTGCCAATGAAGTTTGGGCCCAATGCTATAAGGCCTAAAAGAATATGTAGGTCCTTGTCATTGAGTGGTTGACTGTTCACTGGACATAGTAGGTCTGAGGATATTCACAATAAAATGTGATGCAATGGATACATGAGCAACTGGTAGAGAAGCAACGGATTTAAATGTCCATCTGAAGGAGCTAGAGCAAGGTTTTCTTTCTACCTGGGTAATATTTGAGGGAGACCGAAATAAACAGAGTGGCCAGTTCTGTGGAAGCAGTATCTCAAACCGGCATCTGTACATGTTGATACCAGTTATCATTATGGAACTCAATGTGTCCAGAACCACTCTGCCAGGTGTTTGATCTTCCCAACACCCCACAGCCAGGAGGACAATACTGCTCTCATTCCAATGGCAGGCTCAGTTCAAGTGCCTTGTTCTCATCACCCAATGAGTGTCCAGATTCAATTGGGTGCCTGCCGCACTCTTGGGCTCCATGCTCTGCAACCACAAAAGCACACATTGCCTTAGATCTCCACTTAAAACAGTGTATTACAGGTCAGCAATGGATGTGTTCATTGTAAGCCAACTGATCATACAGATTCAAGAAAGAAAGTTCATATGTCAGGCACTTCCATTCATAATAACCCAATGAAATACAAATTATTTTCCAAATCATACAGGAGAGGAAAAAAAGAGTTCAACTCAGTGGTTCAAAGCCACACAGCCCCAGGAGAGAAGGCTGTGTGCGAACACCAACCACAGCCCTCTCGCACGTCCCACAGCCCCCCCGCGCCTGCAGGACCAGACAGCCTCTGGGGTTCAGAACCTTTAGGACTAGTGTGACAGCTGAAAATGACTGAACAAATGCAGATCCAGGACTTGAATCCAGGTCTGTACTGCGCAATTCAGACCCACACACAGTCGTGTGAACAATCGAAGGGAACAGCAAACTTCCCAGCCTTGTCCTCCTCCAGGAGATAGAGATGGGAAGAAGAGGTGTGGTGTGAGGTCGCGTTCATCTGAACGCGAGATCTCAGCAGACTGAATAAAAATGGATATTGGATATCTGATGAATTAAAGCAAGCTACAAGTTCTTTTTATTACATTTTATTGATTATGCTATTATAATTGTCCCAAGTTTTCCCCTTTGCTCCCCTCCACCTGGTACTCTCAAGTTACCCCTCTCCATTTTTACCCACCACAGGTGAATGTGGGACTGCCCATTCCATTGCCACCCCGTCCCCACACCACACCACATCTCAGTGCCTCTCTACCCTTCCTAACAGTCTGGATGGATGTGGCTTCTTTAAATCCTGGCTTTTTGGACTTCCATACAACTCAATTTTCTGATTGTTCTCTGTGTTATGTGTGCTGAGGTCTAGCTGTAATTCTTTCTGTGGTTGTACAAGGAGGTGAAGCATGTTTACCTACACCTCCATCTTGACTGACAGTCACGTGAGTTACAAGTTCTAAGTTAAAAAAAATCAGTTCCCAGTACCCAGCAATAATATAAGATATTTAAAAACTCATCACAAACCTTTTCTAAATAAGCTGGCAATCAATCTGCATAAAATCTCTTTACTAAAGAAATGTAACATTTGGGAATATTGTCCAGTTCAAGATCTATGGAGATGTCCTTCCTTCTAATGTTGATGTGCAATTCAAAAGTTATCATGGAAATCATACAGATTTCTGTTAATCAACCCTATCACCTCATGACAAACACTTTTAGATTTCTACTCATTTAGCTCACAGTCTGGGTTCTAGGCCAAATACACTATCTCTGCACTGTTAAATTCACAGTAACACTTGCAATAATGCAGCAAACAGTTGATCTTGCCATCTCCCATCGACAGACCATCATTACTCTGGTACACACAGAAACATACACTTCAGAAGCCCATAGCACATGGCACACTTTGCCCTTCAGTCAGGTTCCTTGTTTATGCTCCCATGAACATTTCTCTGGTGTATTTTTAGTATAACGTGTTCTCCTAGACTGATCGCATGTTCACAGATTGTGAGGAGCCTGTGGAAGACTTTCCACAGTTCCAGCTATTGGTCAAAACTGCGCCTGCTACCTGGTCCTCAGGCCGAGGAGGCTGTCATTGGGAGACTGATGGTGTGATCAAGTGGGAGAGAGACCACAAAATCAGGAAGCCTTGCTCTAGCTGGGGATGAAAGAGGAATGAACAAGTCCATCCCAGCATGAAAATAAGATGAAAACATAGAGGAATGTCAGTGTTGAAGGTCACCCCTTTTGATTCTTGCCAAGATCTCAGCACCAAGTGAGCATGTGCATATTCCAAGAAAGGCAGTATCTACCTCTACATTCACCACATGGTGAGTGAAGCCTGACTGTGGAAAACACCGGGGTTTTGTACAGGGTTTAATGCATGATAACTTGCACGAGACAATTTGACAAACACAGTCACTCAAGGACACGCTGCCCAGTGTACCCCATTCTGCATTAGAGAATAAAAAGAAGTAATGTTTTTAGTGAAGCTGTGTGTCAATTTATGAGTGAGATCTTACTCGTTTTATATACTAGATGTTGTTTGTGGTGTTCTCATTTTCATCTACCCTAAAGCTAAGATCACACTGGTTTTCTTCTTCTGGATTAGAAAAATGAAACCGGGTTTGTCCTGCCAGTCTAGTCTCCCAGTGGTTTAGCACCTTCTGGGGGGTGGCAAGAGGTCAGGCGGACTGGGCTTTGTTTACCTTTCCCATACAAGCTGCTCCCCCTGGGCACTTTTCCCGGGCTATTCACTCACTTTTATAGCTATAATGAACATGTTTATGCTTATAAAACAGGCATACAAATTGGATTTTTAAAACACAAAAACATCCATCTGGAAGAAAACAGCCCAGTTCCCAGAAAGTCTAATATATTTATGAATTTTCTGTTCTCCCCCTTATACATGCAGGTCAGTAACCACAAAATATGAGTCACTGAACAAGGCAACTCTGTCAATGGATTCAAAACAAATCGGGGCTGAGAAAAAAAGAAATGTGTGCTTTGATTATAGGGCATAAGTGAATGCTTACTGATGAAACCATTTACACTCGATTACCTGATTCTTAAACTCTCCGATGGCATATATTACACCACTCTTACCAACAGAAGGGTCAGCCAGTGGCCTGAGGCTCCTAAAGCAGGCACGGCACAGTGGACGGACCTCCAGGGGCTGTCGGAGTGCCTCACCATAGTCATTTCTGGAGGCAGCCGCAATAGACGCTGGTTCCACATATTCTGACTTCATCTATGAACCTCCAATGATCTCACGTAATGGTTTATGCACAATGGTCATTAAAAATATACACATTCAGCCCTGACCCATGCGGTTCACTTGGTTGGGCATCATCCCACACAGCAAAAGGCTGTAGGTTCACTTCCCAGTCAGGGCACACACCTCGGTTGTCGGTTTGGTCCCTGGTGGGGGTGCATATGAGAGGCAACCAATCAATGTTTCTCACTCACAGACTGATGTTTCTCTTCCTCTCTTTCTCCCTTCCTCCTATCCCTCTAAAAATAAATAAATAAAATCCTGAAAAACATACACATTCAGGCTATACTGCAACAAGGTCCTAAGCGGAGTAAAATTATTACATTAAGATGAAACAAATTTGTAAGTACAAAGTATCATTAGCTTCTGCTCTTTTGTTGCCAATAATAGGGGAGTTTGAATGACTGTTGGTTGAACAGCTGGTTATTTGGAAATGATCCAAAGATGCAGTGGGAAGAACAGAAGAGCCAGAAGAGGCAAGACCTTCTGTGCAAGAACTTTTATCTGTAATGCACCCCAATTCCTTCATCACTGAGGAATGAATTGTTCTGGTTTTCAGAGATGCTCAGAAGATGTGAGGATGCAAGTTCTCGCAGTACTTTGTTACTTCTTAAAGCAATCAAACTTTTAGAGAATATTTACCTGGATTAATCATGATAATAAGTATCCATTGTAAAATATAGAAAAGCATAAAGTAGACAATAAAATCCATCCTAGATTTTGTCACCTAGAAGTGCTCCATATTTACAACTCATATACCTACCCTAGGACTGGTAACTACAATATATTGAAAAACAAAAATGAAAACACAGTATCATTGGAAATCAAGAAAACTGAAATTTAAATCACAATGAGATATCATCATATATCTATCCACTAAAATAAAAAAAAACAGATACTTTGAAATGTTTGTCAGAATGTGTGTCGACTGGGAGTTCTGTGCGCTACAGGCAGAAGTAGTAAACGGCCTCGACGTCACAAACGTGTCTTCTACGTAAGAAAACACAGACAAGCACCTCAGCTATGACCCTGTGATTCCAAACAAATGTAAGCTCAATAAAAATTGCATGAAATCATTCACGGCAGCTTATTCATAATAACTTGAGAAAGGAAAACAGCTTGACATGTCCAGCAATGGGAGGATGGATCAACTGTGCTCTATTTCTATGGTAGACTTGGACTTGGCAATAAAAAAGAATGAATTACTGATACACATATACACACATGTATACATTAACATGGATGAATCTCAACAACTGTCATGCTGAGTGAATCTCACACACAAAAAAATACCCACTCTGTTACCGAACAGCAGGTCCAAGGGTGGGGGCAATATTTGGGCCACCCAGGGATGTCAAAAACTGTTACAAAAAACAGTGGCCCCTCCCAAGGATGGTATACCAATACCTACTGGGCTCATCTGTCCGCCACCAGAGGAAAGACATCTCTCAATGCCAGAGATTTGTGAAAAGGAAAGGAAAGGTTTATTTAATGCTATACAGACTTGAAGGAGTGACCCAATGTCCCCATTAAAATATCAACATCATTTATGATAACCACAGACACCCACAGTGCTTCCTTCTCCCTCTGCCCTAATTCAGGGTACCGTATCTCAGGAAAAGAAGCTCACGTCCATGTTTCAGGTTGCTGCCACCATCCGGTGGGTCGCCATCCAGGCAGGATCTCTAATTACTCCAAAGCCATGTGGCACCTTCTTATGGTCCACTGGCAAAGAGTTCTTTCACTCTTCTTCCAGGCAAAGTCTCTCCTGTTTCCCAGGCCATACAGCCAAGGAGAGCACCCCTAGCCATGTGGGCCTCTTCTACCAAAGCTGCAGGGGTCCACACTCTACCAAAAGTACGTGGCTTTCTTCTTCATCTGGGCAAGAGGGGGATCTGCACTCCACCAAAACCGCATGGCTGTCCTTCACCTGGCCAAGAGGGGATCCCTACTCTGTTGAAACCGTGTGGCTCTCTTTCTCACCTGGGCAAGAGGGGGTCCTAACTCTTCCCAAAACTGCATGGCTCTCTCTTACATGACTGCGGAAGTCCTCATTCTGCCCCAAACCACATGGCTCTCTCTTCAATGGCTGCTGCATCTGTGTTTAAATCCCTGCACCAGACCTCCTTTGCAGCCCCATTTCTGACTCCTCCTACAATCGGTTACACCTGCCAGGACTCCCATACCCTCCCAGCTTTACTGGGCTGCCATCATGAGTCTGGACAGGTGTGGCCCCATGGTGTGGAGCTAATCATCTCCAAGCTCTCACATAGGTGCTGTAACTCACGGGACCAACTCCCAATTACATCCTGGGTAGAAGCCACTCCCTTCTCCCTGGCTCAAAGCATGGCCACAGCTATTTAACATATCTATGAAACCAGTTAAAGGTTATAGATACGTTAAATGACCATTCCAGGGGTTAGCTTCAAAACTGTTTCTATGCAAAACAGCTCTCAATGGCCCTGCTCCATTTGTCCCTTCACCCTGAGGGAGGGGCGCGCATCTTAATATTTCCTGGAAGTTCTGGACCCCATTCCAAATCCTTTTTTAGGGCCCCCCTCCTGACTGTGCCCTGTTACAACTCTAGGGTTCCATCTATGCATAGCTCTGTATCAAGCAGGACTAATTTTTGGTCGGCACAGACAGGGTTGAGGGCTGGCTGGACAGGAATACAAAGAAACTCTCTGGACAGTCTTGTCCTGTTTATTAACAGCAGGCTGGTTTGCTCAGCTCATCAGATGATCACTTGAAATGTGTATGTTTCTTTGTATGTAAATATTACCAGAAAAGAAGAAAATATTGTAAATAAACATTAGTCTCTAGTTATTGACATATATAATAATGATATATACAAAATCATATGGAGTAAAGTCTGCAACTTATTTTAAAATGTATTTTAAAAATAAGAAGCACAGCCCTGGCTGGTGTAGCTCAGTGGATTGAGCGCGGGCCTGCGAACCAGAGGATCGCGGTTCGATTCCCAGTCAGGGCACATGCCTGGGTTGCAGGCCAGTTCCCGGCAGGAGACACACGATACATTGTGTGTCCTCCGCAGAGGCAACCATACATTGATATTTCTCTCCCTCTCTCCTTCCCTTCCCCTCTAAAGATAAATAAATAAAATATTAAAAAAAAACAAAAAACAAAATAGTGCATGGGCAGGGGGAGTCCTAGCTGAATAGGGCAAAGTAACCTTCCTTACCTTTTTCTGTGGACCTCGTAACAGGTTAGAATCAAAGACATGAATCAAATGTTAAGTTCCATTTTAAATCTTGGTGATTTGTAAAAGATGTATTGTAGTTTAATTTTCTAAATGAAAGAACTATATTTTCTTTTAGGTCTGCGGCAAAATTGAGCCAATAGGACAAGATCGCATACACCCTTCCCTTATCAACATCCCCAACCAGAGTCGATACAGCTGATGAACCTCCACTGACACATCCTGGACTCCACAATACCAACAGACAGCCTGCTGGGACCACTGGGAGCGGGCTTAGGGGCTGCTGGGGCAGAGCTAGGCCCCGGGAATGGAACCTGGGAACCGCCTGTGCACAGAACCACTCTGCTCCTCAAGGACTAAGGTCTGAGTCATGTCTTTACCTGTACCGCCTGGGGCCACGGCCAGGACACTGAGTTTTACAGCACAGCACCAGGTCCCCAGGGTGTGAGGCCAAGTTGGCTGGGTAACCAGGATGTGCTGTGTGACACTCCACCCCCAGGGCGGAGGTCCTGCTCCTGTCTGCATCTGTCCTGCCCCTCACCCTGAGCCCCTGGCAGTGCTGCCTGAGAGGGTGTGCAGGGTTTCCAGGGTCCCTTTACTCAGGCTTTTGGTTTCGTATCTCTCTGTCCATGGGCAACTCACTGTTTTTGAGACCAGGGTGTTGGTGTTGGGGTGTGGAGCTGACAAAGAGCCTTTTAGCCACATTAGCCATTAGTCTCCCACATTAGCCAAAACGGCAACAAGGGAAGCACAGGCAAGGCTAGCAATATAATTGGATGGAGGAAAAAGCCCTCCTACCCACTTCCAGTACCAGATTGGAGGTGGGACCAGGGAGGCACACATGCCGTCGAAGTCAGAATGGCAGCAAGGGGGGGTTCTCAGCCAAAGAGGCCTCTCAGTCGAACCTGGGGAAAGAGGGACTGGTTGGGAGCAAGTGCACAAAAGTTTGGAAAGTTCACTGGTCATTCTGAGAGAGCCCCGGGCTGCCGCACGCACGGAAAAAATATAGTCCCAGGGGAACAAAGAAACTGCTGCTTCTCTTTTGCTCATGGCTTGCTGCTCAGGACCTGCACTCAGATGGGGACTGGCCTGTCCCCTCCATGGGCCGTGTGGCCTCAGCAGTCATGTGGCCCAGGGCATCTGGAAGGGAATTACTCTCTTCTGCTGACGTGGGAAGAATTCACTGGTGTGTTTACAGACGCTCCCATCCAGGAGCCCAGGACCTTGATTCCCCAGCAGCCACCTGGTCATGACCATGCCTGCTCCACACACAGCCCCCTGGAGGGAGCCTGCATTCAGACAGCAGCTCGGAACAAGCTAAGCTACCTGGATGACTCCTTAGTCACTGCCCTGGGCTCCAAAGGACGGTACTTCAACGTGGAGCAGGAGCTCTGGGCACTACCGTTCACTTGGGTCTTGCTGAGGGCAGCTGAGTTCTGTCTGGATCCTGTGAAGGAGATGAGCTTTGAGATGGAGAGTCCTCTATTCTCCCAGATCACTCAGCATCCAATTAACAGTCTCTTTCCTTTCCCACCAGCCTCTGCCTCTAGAACTTGACTTTTGTGACGAGGGCAACCAATTCCCCATTTTTGTTCAATAACAACCAGAGTCTATAGTTGCCAATAGTGTTCTCTCTTGGTGTTGAACACATTATGGATTTTAACAAATGTGTAATAACGTTATGTCCACTGAGCAATGCACAGAGAAGTTTCACTGCCCTGAGAATGCTGTGTTCTGCCTATTCACCCCTTCCTCCAATTCATCTCCAGCAACCACTGATCTTTTATTGCTCCCAAGCTTTGCCTTTTCCAGAATGTCATGTAGTTGGAATGGGACACTATATAAACTTTTCATATTGGTTTCTTTCTCTCAGTAATATGCACATAAATTTTCTCCATGCCTTTTCATGGCTGGATGGCTCATTTCTTTTTAATGCTTTTCGTTGTCTAGATGTTCCACAGTTTACCCACTCACCTGCTGAAGGTTTCCAGGAGTGCTGGTATGTGACCAGCTGTGAGTACCAGCTATTTCTCTCAGTAACAAGTGTTGGGATAGGCCCAAAGGCTAGGTCCTTCTCTGTGTCTCCATTGTGTTGATGGAGGTAGTAGGGATGTGCCTCAGGACAGAGAGACCTCAGCCCCCCAAAATCATGTGAACTTTTATATAAGTCATCTAGTCAGAGATTCACTTTTAAACTATTTGATACAAGCAGTTTGAGAAGAGGCCTCCTGATTAGCTGATAAACCCACTCTGGGGGGTTGGAGAAAGAGGACAGAAGACGTGAATGCCAAGGACAGTGGCGACCCTACAGCTCACAGCACCAGCCGCCTTTCACGGCGAAGCCACAGAGAGCAATTCTGTCAAGGAAATGCCTGGGAAGGGAAAGCAGAAGTCAACCAGTCCCCCCTCATCTGCCTCTTATCACCGCCTGCCTTGGCTGCACACACTGGCACTGCTTTGGGGGGATTTGCACCCAGAATGTGTTCTTCTCGATTGCTGTCCATTTCCCTGACCCGTGTCTCCATGAATTTCTGCAGTTTCTACAGAACTGATTCAGGAAAATACAGCCAACAGCCAGCGCATGTCCACCACTGTCACAGGTGCTACAAGCTTCTATTATAGCTATTATAGCATCCACGTCCAGTTTTATAGGTTTTTTTAAATTTATGATTTCTTTAAATTCAAATGTATTTGTGTAGATTTTTATACATAAATATTTCTACGATGTATTAAACTCAGTATGCCTTTTTTTAATCCTTATTTTTACTTTTATCTTTATTGTCAGTTTTTCCAGTCATCTTTGAGAGTTTGGAAGACTTCATAGATTACAGGCTTAGTATACATATTTTCTATTATTCTGTGTGGATAGTTCAATTTATATTGAATTTGACACAATGAATTTTCCTCTGAATAACTCTTTGGACATATTTCCTGGCTTTTAATATGTTCCATTTCCTTTATCATAAATAACCTATTTTTATTGCTGATTTCCATCACTCTTCTAAAAAAAATTGAAAGTATATATTTTTCTAATGAAAAAATTCTAAGTACTGATGGCTTGGGTTCTAATTCTTACATAAAAATCCAGAAACTACCACTCTTTTAAGCATAAATGGGAAAAGAAAATCATGACAGAGTTGAAATTCTACAAATGCACAATTTTCTAAACAGTTGCTTTTCTCTCAGAACGATTTCTCCCACTTCAACACAATAAGCAGTTTTTCACCAGGGATCTGTGGCATTATACGCAACCCAGGCTGCTTTTATGTAAAACTTCCTCTCTGGTGGCAACCTGTCAATCATTTCCCATAATTAATTTCCTAATGATCCTGAAATATTTGCTTTATACCTGAATGATCTTACTCTAGCACCAGGCAATTTTCTGGAACATCTTAAATGTGAAATTTATCAGCAAACCCAAGCAAATACCTTGTTGACAGTGAGGGAGAAAAAGTCAGGATCAAACCTTGTGCCAATGAAGTGTATAATATTTTCTTTGACGGAAGTAAAGTGATATATTGCATGTCACAGCTAAGCTGTAAAAATACCATGACCTTTCATCAGTCTCAATTATTAGAGGTAACAGCCTCAGGCCACAACTGCTTGGGAATCCCTGACCATATTCAACACAGCAAAAGTACAGAATTAAATGCAAAGAATGTGGCCAAATTGTGCCGTGATAGGACTGCCCAGTGCTGCATTTATCACTTTTTTTTTCTTACTGCGTGGCTGGCATCTACTGATTAAGTCTTTCCCCGGGTCATTTCACACTGCGGAAGAGGCAAAGCAGTGATCCCATCAGGAGGCTGCAGGTGCAGAGGGCAGGAGGTGTTTTATTTGCAATGCCAAATCATCTTATTAGGCAACAGCAAAACTGTTGGTCCTGCTAGTCTCCTTCATGCTGTTTCAAAAGTCGTATCCAGTGTGGATGAATGCTCCAGTGCAGGAAAAATTCTAAGGAAAAAAAATAAACTACTGTTCTGAGAATGGTAATATTTCCAGTAGCGAGGGTCCAAGCCATTTAATGGGGGAGCAGGGCTCAAAGGAGCCTGTGAACAGCCTGTTACCATCCCCCCAGGGGAGGGTGGGGGGAGGTGGACCGGAGGAATCAATAGAAGGAGTGATTCAAGGAAAGGGGAAATCACTGGATTCTGCAGGGGAAACCTCCTCAGTAGAGCCGCTGGTGAAATTTCACTGAAAGGGGCAGTGACAATATGCAAATCGATTGCTTTTGATTGGAGATGAAATTCAGAAACCTTTATTTTCCCTGTTCTTTAACTGAAATTTAGCACCTCAGTTAGAAATGTATGTAGCAAACCACAGCAGTATGTGCAATACCCCTGACTGTGTCCTGCATGCACAACAGAAATCCCGAATATCATATATCACGCCTCAGTTGGAGCTATTATGAAATACTGTGTACGCCCACCACTAGTTCAAAGATATTCCTGGACCTACCACTGGCTCTTGTTACATAGTGAAAAATGCACACATTAAGTATTTCACTTTTTAATAATTGCATAACTGTATTTTAATAAAGTTGATTTTCTTTGGAATCCTTTGTGTCTTATATTGTGCATTTAAAAATAGTTTTTCTGAATGGGGGTCTATAGACTTCACTATATTGCAGAGTCCATGGCACAGAATGACTTACGGACTTTTGTTTTATGCAGATTTGAATCAATTAGGCAAAGCCACTGACAGTGTTCCTCTAGGGTGTGTGAGTGTGAGTATGTGTATGTGTGTGTGTGTGTGATATCAATACACAGCCACAGACCATTTCAAGTCATTGAAACAAACCCAGTCAATTTTCAAGAATTGTTTCCTACTTTCAGAGGTCTAGATGCAACGATGCCGTGTATAAACAATGACATTTAAAATAAGGTCTCTAGGATGTATTTTAAAATATGTCAAATATTATGACATATGCCAAATTTATAACCTACTCAAGGGTGGTGGCTTAACTTAAAACTAAGAGCCTCCCTAAGGCCCCCATGGGCTGTGGAATGCCCGGCTTACAGCGAGAAAGGTGAGGAACAGGATTTTATTTCTTTCACGATAACCTCTGAGTTACTGGCGACTCCCTAAAAATGAGTACCCTGAGCCATGAACAACTGGAGGAGTGCTGAGACCAAACAGAGAGAGTCTGTGAGGGGTGGACAGTCACCAGACAGACACTGACAAGGTAAGAGGTACCGCAAAACACCAGGCCCGTCCAGCCGAGCACAAAGCCATCTTGCAACTTTGTGAGTCGGGGTGAAACCTGCCTCTTGTCTTCATTCCCCTCCCTGGACCAGCCCATCCCTGATGCTGGAAGGGGTTTGGAATCAGAAACCACTCTCGGGTGAAGAGGGAGTGATGAGAGTGATGAAGACCGCATCTCCTTTCTTGGCTTCCTGTCTGCAGCCCAGCTGGGGGTGGTGACAAAATTGAACTTTAAGTCAAGTTCAGAGTTTTACATATTAAATGCATCTGGACATTCTAATTTCTGAACCAAGCAAGATTCTATTTGGTGACTTCTTAGGAATAGGAACTGTAGGACTTCTTAGCTTAGCCACCTCACAGTCCAAGATACAGCTCAGGAAGAGAAAGAAATTCCCTTATTGATTTTTAAAAGGAAAATAGAATGCAAAATTAAATGGTACTATGGTTATACCCCGTGAGTCTCTATGTTCAGTATAAAGTTTATACTGATTATCGTCTCATTCCTTAGAATCATAAAACATCTCCTCCAGCCATTCTGGCCTTAGTAACAGACCCCAAAGTCTAGTCCTACCTTTTAGGTGGTTCCTGTCTGGAAAGCCTTCTCATTTCAGTCCAGGGCACCTTAACCCTCACCTGCCCAAATCCATTGCTTTGGTAATACTTTATTTAATTGCACATACCGCACCATCTCCTCCAAATTCCTATCACCCTTTACAGAATCATTTATGTAACTTACCATCACCATATTCTGTTTTTACATAATTTCACACCTTTATATCTGTGTTTATCAGTGGACTGAGGGCTCCCATGAAGATGCATATCCCTGAGCTGTATATATATTAGCTACATAATTAAATTTAATTGTAATGTATTCCACAGACAACCTTATATTTGAGTGTCATTCTGGAAAGCAATTGTTTTTCACTTAAAATGTTAATATATAAGCCTTTTTTCCTTTATGTATTGGCCTTCCAATATTTACAGAATTGTCTTCAACTTTTCCTAAAGTTAACAAGAAATCATGTTATTCTTGATTTCTTTTTTTTGAAATGGTGGACCAACTCTAGTCTTAGCAAATCTGGAAGCCCAATTTTTATCATTTCAAGTGTGAATGCAAATAAAAACTTATTCCCAATCATACCTGCATACACAGAACATAAATATGGGAACATTAACTGTTTATATGTAAATATTCTAGGAGTGTGCTTTAAAGAGATTTCTGGGTTTTATTTAAAATACATGAAAGGTTAGAGGCAGCATAAAGATGTCTCAAGGGTCTTGTGTATTTTAGAGGGGAATGTCAAGAATGTGGGCTTCCCAGCTTGTAAAACAATAACTTCTTTGATTGGATGTTCGCTTAGGCTTTGGCTGGCATTTTCTGTTTTTAAATCCAAAGGTAAATTTAACTTAGGGCAGAGATAGTTCTGTTTGTCAGTTTCAAAAGTGTTTTGTTTTGTTCTTTTATTTTTAACCAGTAAAGCTCTTGAAATTTGAACTCTATCCTTGTTTACCACTGCAGTTTTTGCCTCGGAGATTAGAGGTTTGTAACATAGCCCATTCGCTATCCCCCAAAACCAGGAAACGGAAGAGACATTATGGAAAATACTGTTGGTAAAACTAGTCCTAACGATGCTATTTGAGGAAGATTGTACTTCTCAAAACATGCCGCTAACGTGTATTCTCTTGACGTCGCAATGAAACTAGCTGCCACCAGGAAAGCATGCCCTTGCCACCTGATCACGCATCTACCAAAACAGTGTTTTCTTGTGGAACTCACACAAGAGACATTTCCATGGTTTTGTACCTTTCTCAAATGCTTACCAATGAACACTAATATTCACCATCCTTTTGACATTCTCCCCATTTCTGTACATCTTCAACAAACCTTTCAATATTTAGGTGAATTCTCCTCTGAGTCATAGCTCTAAAGCATTGAAAAGAATCTGGGAGTTCCTGGGATTTGCCATGTAGGTTGAGTCTAATGTCATATCTCTAACTATACCCAATGTCCCTTCCAATTTATAAAATTTATCCATTTATAATTCTTTCTTATTCTGTTGTGATGAAATTAAAAATGAAAAAAAAACCTAACCACCTATTTTTGAGTCTGCAAAAAAGGTAGAATTGAAAGTTAAACCTGAAATTTAATGACATTAATAAACTTTTTAAAAATGATTCATTGACTAACAAAGGAATAAAAATCAGACATGTGACCTAACCATGACTTTTTGGTTTACTAGGAGACTAAGAATCATCTAAAGACTGGATGTGGCTTTAAGGTCGCAGGTTGGGCAAACTACAACACACAGGCTAAATAAACCCACCACCTGTTTCCAGAGTTGAGCTAAGAATATTGTCTACATTTTTAAATGGTTGAACAAAATCAGAAGAAAAATTGCACTTCACGAAATACAAGAAATACATCAAATTAAACTCTTAGTGTCCATAAATAGTTTCTGGGACACATCCCTGCTCAGTCATTTACATATTGTCTACATTTACATATTGTCTATGTTCATTGAAGTACATACTGTCTATGGCTGGTTCCTGTCGCAGCCGCAGAGCTGAATGGTTGCAATAGAGACCTTGCGGCCAGCAAAGCCGAAGAGACTTACTCTCTGGTCCTTTACCAGAAAAGTTGAAGATCGGGTCTGCTTTCTAGAACATTTCCACTGATGCCACATAGTACACAGCCCACGGATCACTGGGCTGGGATCAGCCATGGTTGCCACAGATTCCAATTGTGAAACACCAGCTGTTCATTCTTATAGGAATAATGACTTCAGCAGCTCTCGCACCATAAATGGTGACTTCTCCTATTTATTTTACGTAGTTTCCCTTTGACCAACTGCCTTTTTTCCAAAACAGATAGGCAAAACTATGAACATACTCTTGTGTATGAAAAACTCACCATAGATAATCTGTATGTATATTGAGATACTCACTGATATATATTTCGCTCTGAATGCATACCAAAGTCTGATATGATACATACCAAAATTTAAAAAATACCTAAACTTGCATTCCAGAGCTTTAGTCTTTATTTCATTTAATTTCTCCCTTCAAAAAGGGCCTCATAAACGAGTCTCTGATAAATTTCCCAAATGTGTGCTAATGGAATTTCGGGAAGAGCTTTGCTGTGCTAGAAAAGATACAAACTACTAAACACTTAATCAACTGTAAGAAAATAAACTAAAACTTAAGAAAGCTAATTTATTGGCTAGAAAAATCTAGGGGTTAACATGATGCTAATTGGGAGAGTATTTCTCTCTTTTCTTGGCTTAGCTTCTCCCGGCTCCCCTCGAAGTGCTGCCTCCACCTCAGGCTATAGGTGGTGGGAAGCAGCCAGCGGTGACTCACTGGGTATGTTCCCGCAGTTCAATTCCAGCAGAACAAGAGGACATCTATGCCCTGTCCCCACGGCACAGCAGTCCAAATTCACTGTGGTTGGAAACTCAAAATGCCTAATGTGACTGAGGAGGATTTGGAGCCGAGGTGTCTCGCCCGACCCTACTCCACATTTGCACCCCAGCCGACCCCCAACTCTAAGGAATGGAAAGAATGGTTTCCCAAAAAACAGTTGAGGGGGGCGGTTTGTCAGAAGAGGGGCAAAGCAATGTAAGACCAGCAACAACAATCGCTCAAGTTAACTGATTATTAATTACCACATTCAAAATTTTCAGGTAAACTGCACATGACATTTTCATATTTTCCAAAGAAAAGGCTTCCGGATGTTGTATGTTGGGTGGGACTGAGAAAAGAGAACACCAAAGTCAGAGGAGCCCAAAGGTGGCACAGGGCTGTTTCACGCAGGCCCACCCCCCTAACCTGTGCAAGCCCGGGAGCAGCCCCGGAAAGCAGTCGACACCCATCTTTCCACGCGGTTTGCCACCTGCTGTCCAGACGGCCTCGGTGGCCCCACTTCCCTCTTTGGGACATGCCAGGTGACTGAGTGCCAAGCGAAGTCTCTGGTTAGGAAAGGGAGGCCCTATGACTCACCTGCAGTAGGTTGGATCCCAGGGAAGCGAGGATGGTGCCTGGGGTCCACCCAGGCCCAGCTGGCGGACTTACCGGCACAATTCAGTCTCCGTCTGCTCTGTGAAGCCTCTTTGAACACCACGGTCCTTTTCTTCTAGGGTTCAACCTGTTAAACAACACAAAACAAACCCCTTTTGTTTTGTTTAGCCATAATTAACACCCGTGCTCGGGTCTCCTGTCCCGGCTCAGTGTCTCTGTAGGAGTTCTCTAAGCTGGCCTGGGATCCCAGACAGGGACACCCGTTGAAGGAAGAAAAAAAAAACTTTCAGAATATAGTGTGTATATTTAAACTTGAAATAGCATTTTAGTAGAAAAGTTTTTAAGTAATATGCCAGAAACAGAACCATTCTTTATTCTTTAATTTTAGTATAGTAGGTACACAGTATTATGTTAGTTTCAGGTGTACAGTATAGTGACTCAGTGCTTTCATATTTTACAGTGTGACCACCTCACTAATTGTACGGATCTGCCACCATGCAAACTCACACAATATTATTGATATATTCCCTTTCACCTGTCTCGCCCATCCCCCCACTATCTATTTTTTAAAATTAGAAATCCCTTGACTCGTACACTTGGCCAGCTAAAAATAGTGCATTCTTATTGTAAAAAGATTTGATCATTTTTCCTACGAGAAAAAAGAATACTTGACACTCTGCAGTTTAAACTAATTGCTTAACCCATGTGTCTTGGGCATCCTATGGACCAGAATTCAATTGCTCAGAGGGAGGCAGAGGGAAAAACGGTTTCCTGTCTGTGTGCCCAGAGAGAAAGCGCTACGGTGTTTGAAAACCATTCGGCATTGTTTCTGATGTAGGGATGGGGAGGTTCTCTGGAAGAGAAACTACCCAGGCCTGGAAAGCTTGCATAAGCACATTTCATCTCTGGCTTTGGAATTCTGGTAGCACTTTCAGGAGCAAGAATGTCTAGTGTTCTCCTGATAGCATCTCAAAGACGTGAGAGGGTGGTTGTGGCTACATCGTCAGAAGTGTGAGCCGTCAGTAACAGCTCCTTTCCTGGACCCATGGTGGTGCCTGTCAGCCAGAGCTCACAGCAGCAGTGACTGCCGGAAACTGCGTGGCAGTCGCTTGATTCTGTCACAGACCATCTGCAGCTAGTCAATTCTACTGCATGGTGATTCTATATCAGTTTTGGATAAACAGATACAGGTATAATCATGCTCAACTTGTAATGTTTCTGCTTTTTCTGCCTGTACCATGTATAGAACATATTAGGAAGCATTTGGTAGATAAATGATAGATTGATGTGTATATATATATATATATATATATATATATATATACACACACATACATACATACATACATACAAAAATAAAGCAATTGATGCAGGGAAATACCAACTGGGGAAACATCCCACATTTTCCAAGCATATTTGCGATGCCTTCTTACTTATTCCTGCAAAGAATGTACCAGGATTACAGATGAAATGAGCAATGAAATTTTCCAAAATACTGGATGAAAATACTACATGAAATTATGAAATGTGTATCAATGATTATCCTGCTCATGTCTAATTATTTTCCTGTTTTCACTGCATCTGAGTTACAAATATTTACAAGATGTGAGTTAAATACTTCTCGGTAAACCCTGAGAGGAGTGATCTTTTGATAGGCCCTTATTAGAGAATGAGCATTCCAAAATATGAGCAGCGTCATTAGGGCAATGTAAGAATGGAAATTTGGAACTTAAACTGAAGGTGCTAAAAACAAGTTAGTGTTTTAAATATGCTGTAGTTGTTTATATAAATTGGTAGGATTCAATTTTGGAAAAATAACTAATCTGAAACCAGTCCTAATGCATAAAATTACCTGCTTGAAAAATTCTGACACAGCCATGTTCACAATGGAAGCACAAAGAGATTTTCCAGCCCCAACACAAGAGGTTTCCAGAAGCTCATCTGGTTTGGGCAAAAGGAGCTGCTCAGTTAAAACTGAGTTACCTTGTATGGGGTGCTGAAGTTGAAAGTGCAGAAACGACATATTATATTTCTCTTCCTAACTTACTTCATTAATTTATTTCCTTGAAAATTATAAGTTTTTAAACATTTTCTTTGGTGCTAAATTTTCAAACTGCACCTTTTTACATGCTGTGTGGTATATGTGTGTGTTTAATCCAAGCACATGGGAAACATGTAAAATCGCAGGAGGAGCTGCGGTACAGAGAGGGTTGGACCACAGGCACAGTTGTCAGGCTCCTGAGAAACCCTAACTCTATGACTTGTCAATTAGGTCACGGTGGGCAGATCACTCTACTTCTCTGTCCATTAGTTTTATCACTTGTAAGAACATAAGAACAGTATCAGCGTTTAACTGACTCACTGGGTAAGTGACGTGAGAATTAAATGAGTCCATCTCTGTAAAACACTGGCTACGATGCCTAGCAAGAAGTTATTCTCCAATAAACAAGAGCTTATTTGATGTGTTATCAAATCATTGTTTGAAAACAACCCCAGAGGGATCTGGCAATGCTCAGCATCTGATAAAGCACACTTAACAGGTCCACCATGGAAGACTTACGCTGGAATCCTGTTCTATGAGACACTAATCTATTGATGAAACTTTTTTTTTTTAGGAAAAAAACATTGAAGTCATGAAATTCATATTATCATGAATTATATAAGTCCTGAATATTTAGTAATGCGTCTAGAAAATTTTTCAGAAATCAGAACAGTATACAGTTATAGGCAAAGACCAGAAAAGACTATTTGATGCATTTTGTCTAAAATTTTCCCCCACAAATCTTTCTGTCTGTAACCTACTGAAATTTTGCTTCCATCTGGACCATAATTTTTAAAATTTGGCCAGTAAGTTACCCAGTGACCCCCAATGTGCTAAACAGACATTTCTGAACTCATGCTCAACTTGATCACCGTGGTCTTATTGGTCCTATTCAGTCTCACTTAATGTCACCAAGTCAATTAAACTCAATAAACACTCATTGACCGTCAACTTGGTCAGTTACACTGGGTCTTAATAATACTAATCTCTCCTAGTTCCCCCTACTTCTCTGATCACAGCACTCCAGTCTTCTTCATAAATACCCCTTTGACTGCTCTTCAAATAAGTTTCTCATATCTGTAATGCAATATCTGCTTCTCTTTTCACTCCAGATGACTTATCTAAGACCGTGATTTATTGCAAGACCATTTACCAAGCTATCTCCAATATATATAGCTGCTTCGGGTCTCTCTGTTGAGCTCCTTCCCCCTACTTCCTTGCACATCCACCTACAAATTTCTTTTGAACCACAATGTCAACCTGAATTAATATTCTTCCAGTTTAGCCCTTTCGTTATTTCCTACTTTGACTAATGGTAGCATATGCAACATCAACACTCGAATATAACCTGGACGTTCTCCGCGCACCTTTCTCTTCCTCACTATCGATCCCCAAGCCCTCAAAAGTTTGTACTGATTTCCATCCCCAAATATTTGTTCATTTCCACCTCCAATCTTCTTCCATCAAACCATTGACCTAGTTTATAGTTTTTATCACTTGTGTTACTACGAAAGCCTTCTCGCTCATGTCTGCCAGGCATTTGCCCTTAGCTAATCTAATTGCCATGATGCCCCATAGAGTTTTGTTTTAAATCTTAAAGATGTGATCCCTGGAATATCTAGTTTAAACCCCTTGGTTGTATTCCCAGAGTCTTCATTGAGATTTGGTATGTATGAGGCTGTGATGCTGTAGCTAGAGTCTCCTGTCTCACCCCCTACAATTCCCTCCCACTGACCTTCAGACTCCCTCTCCACTGTACTTGATGCCTTGCAGCTTCATCTGAAAAACAGTACAAGGCACGTTTTCTTCATACCTGGATCTGCACTGCCTTATCACGCACACTTTACACAGCCATGCTTTTTAAAAACAGTTACAAACTGTAACTCATGTTTCCCAGTTCCTCACATTCTACTCACCGGTAAGTTCACCAACAAATCTGGCTGTTCTCACCAGGATCATAAATAGGCCAATTGTCATATTCAAAAGTGACCCGGATGTATCTGTGTGGCTTGACTTATCGGCATTTAGCTTTCTTTTTTTGACTGGTTTTCGAACTTTTCATTTCTTAAATATACAGAGCAAAAATCATTAGCAAGCTCCATATGTGAAATATATACATTAATCCAAATGACATAGGCTCCCCTCGCCAGGGACCAAGTAGAAAGGCAGAATGCACTCTCACTTGTGATGATAAATAAACTCCAGTCAACTAGGAAGATATGTGTGCTTGGTATTGCCTTTTTTATTTCAATTTGTTTTTGTTTTCAATATCTTTTCTTTTTTTGATGGGGTAGGGGGATGTGGTGAGGGTGAAATGGAGGCAGGTGTACTTGAACAACAATAAAAATTATTCAATAAAAAAGCACTTAGTTTGCTTGCTTCTTGAATATTTCAAGACCCACAGTTTTAGGGACATTTCCTTGTTTTTTTCCCCTTGTGTTTATTCTTCTATGTCTTGCAGTGATCTGTCTCAATCTTCTTTCCAAGCCCCTCTTCGTGAGTCAGCTCTTAAAATTGTTTTCCTTGGGCATCACATGTCATTCCAAGCATATATGTTCTCAAGCATGTTTTAAGCCCAGTACACTGAGGACCCCGAGACGCACACAAAATTACATTATAAAACCAAAATGGAGAAGGAAAATTATGCCTAACTTGAAAGAGCGCCTTCAGTGGTTCTGGCATGTCGTCCTCTGCTCTTCCAGGCTGACTCCATTCCTGCCCAGCACTTCACCGTCGGCTGTGCGCAGATGCCTCAACATTTTGACCTCCAGTTTTTACCTGTTTTCTCATTTCCTACTTTGCATATTTAGTGGCTTTTTGCCACCTCAACTACATGTGATACCAGCACTTTTCACTCAAATTGTTCAAGCTGAGTTCACTATTTTGTCCTCTCAAAACTGCTTCTCATACAGATTCCGGTATTCATAATTATCCAGGCCAAAAACCTGGGCTCAATGTTATCTTCTTTCCTCTTCATTGCTCACCAAATCCAGTCAGTCCTTTAGTCCTGTCATTTCTCCTTCTCAGTCACTCTGATCACTTTCTGCTTCTTTGTCTTCTCATTAATACTATTATTGTTTAGTCTTCTGTCTAGCCTCCTATCATCCTCTCCTAACTATTTACCATGCCTCCAGCTCTGCATTCTTCCATCTATCTTCCATTCGGCTCCCAGAGTAAATTGTGAAAATGCAGTTTTTATCATGTCACTTCCCAGATTACAATACTTTTGAACTCCCACCATCTACAGGATAATGTCCAAATTCCTCAGTCTGATTGATGTTGGATCTCCACTGTCAGCTTAGGCGAAACAAAGTTCAGTTTTGTTTATTTATTTGACAAATATTTATTAAGTATCACCCAGCAATATTCTAGACACCAGGGATCATAAAAGGAAGACACAGGAAAGCTTCCATCACTGATGGAGTTTGCAGTGTAGGTGAGGGAGCAAACAAATAAACACGCACATACCAAAAGTGGTAAATTCTACGTGAAAAAATAAAGTGCTATCATTGAGATTAAGTAAATGGCTGCTCTGATACAGTCAGGAGTCAGGGAAGACATCAAGGGGAAGGTGACTTTTCTTTTGATGTCCAAATAAATGGAGGGAGCCAAAAGTCTTGAAAAGAGCTTTTTTGTGTGTGTGGAGGGAACAGTATTGCAAATGTCCTCAGGCAGAAACGAGTTTGCAGGTTTCAGGCGCAGAGAGAAAGGCGGGGAGGCTGGAGTGTGCACATTGAGGCAAAGGCTCGCAGGTCAAAGGGGTAAGGACACATCGGGGGGCTTTATACAGCTCGTTAAGGAATTTGTATTTTATTTTTAGATTAAATAGGAAACTGGGAAGTTTCCAGTAGAAAATGACATGACTTATGCTCTGAAAAGATCTCTGTGGTGACTCTGGTAGAATACAGTAGCGGGAGGATGAGTTAGACGTGCGTGGTAGTGAGTAGTCGGTGAGAGGCAGAGACTTGGCTGGATCTGAAGTGTGTTTAGAGGATGGAGTATGTAAATCCTATTAGTGGAGCATATATGGGAGTGGAAAAAATGAGGGAAATTAAGCAAAACTTCTAGGCTTGGAAGAGTCAGAGAGGTACTTACGGAATGTGGACTAATGAGTATTTGGATGTCATTTAAAACAAAAGGAATAAGTCAGGCTATCTTGGAAAGGTCAAGAAATATAGAAATGAACCTACTAATAAGTCCAAAAATAGATGATAAAATCTCAGCTGGGATATGAGGAAAATGGTAGATAATGAGAAGAGGGAACACTGGAATTAGGGTCTTAACAAAGTTGAAGAATCGTGGCATTGTATCAAAGCATTTCAGGAGGTGGTAACCAGAGAGGGAATGGTTTCCGGTAGAGGGTCCAGAAATGGCATATTGCTTGTGATGACAAGTTTGAGAGATAATCACGGACATGCTTAGCTAAGTTTAGATGAAGCATAAGCTCATCGAAAGTAAGAAAATCAATGAACCAAGACACTAAAACCTGCCTGCCGCTTTTGGTCATTATTTGCACCTTAAGCTCTAGTCATACAAACCAGTTTTCCATTCCCTGAAAAATGCCATTGCACTTCATACTTCTGGCCCTTTGTCAGTATAGTTTTGTCTTTTTGAAACCCTGTTCCAGGACCCCATGAATATTCTTCCTCACCTTGGTCAAAAATCCCCTATTCTCTGCAGCCTCCTCAGAACCCAGCCAGTGCCAGGTCCTAGGAAAACTGATTAGATTCTCTTTTTTTAATATTTTGCTTTTTATGTATCTCAGTTGTGACACATACTGTTAGGGCGGTTTAATGAAAGATATGCATCTCACACTAGATTCTCTGTGCCTTGAATGCAGAGAACACATATTGTTACATTTTGCAGGCTCAGCACTTAGCTTACGCCATGTTAGTTGAACGTACTCACGCAGGAGCATTTGGAATAATAGCGCTGACTGGCTCAGGGATGAGTAAGACACTAGGTGGGACTTTGGGGGACACGGAGAAGGGATGGTTCACCATGCCATTTCATTAAATTTATCAAACTATATTAAACAGTTTCAATGTCACAATGTAAATCCTTAATTTTACAATTTAGAGGAAAAAAGTTCAAAAATGGGTATTAACAAAGTGCTTTTTTGTCCAGTAGAGCCTGTTCATCTACAGAAAGTGAATCTTGCATGTGTTGTGAACTATTTAGCTCTCTGCTTAGGTCTGACTATCTGGTTCTTACTTCATTGCTTAGTCACCAAGGTATGAAACACTAGCTTCTGTGATATGTCACTTCTTCAATCTCGATAGTTTCATAACCCAGTTTTATTTCTTGCTCATATCCAGTCTAATGTGACTGAGCTTCGAATAGTCATTTGAAGACTAGGATCCTTCAATCGTATACTCACTTTACTTTTTAAGGCTTTACAATTCTCCATGAGGTCCTATACAATCAACAAACAATGAGGAAAGATGGAAGAATAGCCAAGACGTTGTAGAAATCAGACCTCGAAACAATGTATAACACCTCCATTCACATTCTATTGGCCAAAACTCAGTCATATGGTCACAATTAACCTCATGGATCCTGGGAAATAAAATCTGATTTTTTTTTTAGAAAGAAAAGGAACCATATGTCTATCAATGGACAATAGATGAAAGGCAAGGAGTAAATCATCCAAGAGTGATTCCTTGCAGATTAGGCACTCACTGCATGGTCATGGTCATAGATTTAAGACCCTCCTGAAAGAGTCCCGAGGTGTGAATTAGGTCATCCATTCACTACATTACGTGAATTACATTGGCAGGGCTGCTTTCCAGCCCACCGATGACACCATGATAGAAGCAAGGACTACTGCAACCATTCACGCTGAGCCAGTGGGGTTAGCCTGAAGGCAAAGTCCCCCCTCCTGATACTGACGCTGGGTCCGACCTCCAACTGTATCAGAAGAGAGGCTGGTGTTAAAAAACTCCACAAGCCCAAAGAGCAGCCTCCCTTGTTTGGAGTCTGATGCTGGTTCTCCCAGGTACAAGACTGTAGTGGAAGACCTGTCCTCCGACTGATACTCCTGCTTCTTTTACTTCATCCTAACACATGCTGTTCCAACTGACCTGCTAAATGCTGCCTAGCATTTGCCTTTGTTGACTCAACATTGGCATTCCCTGCCACAATATTTATATTTAATTCTCAGGGTAGCATCTAGTTTCTGGTTAAAGCTGCCTTTAGACGTGTGTGTCCAGCTCTATCTGCTCAACCTACACCATTCTCTTAGATTCAGTTTCCAACCAGCCTCACAGAGACCCTGTATGGCTCACTAGCGTATCAGAAATTTCCCCCATGACCCCTCATCCTTTTCCCTCCAAAAACACTCCAAGAGGCTCAAATATAAGGATGTCTGCTTTGTGAAAATGTGTCACCCAAATGATTAAAATGACATTTTATGAATATTTTGGTTAAAAATTATATATATATATATAGCTATATTGCTGGCTAAAATGCACTGACTCCATCTTAGCACTATTAAAACTGTTTGTCACATATTTGTCAATTTGACCATATTTTTCACTTATTTAACAGATATTCACTGTGCATTTATCACCTGCCAGGCACTGAGAAAGCTCTCAGCATACAGACAAACTGAATAGAATAGTTATGGCCAAATAGACTCTCTATTTGGAGAATTAGAATCTTAACAATTTTTTTAAAAATTACTTATAATGATAAGTGAGATTAAAGGGAATATCAGACAGTTTTGAAAATAATAATGTGACACAGATTTGTTGGCCAAGGAAAACCTCTTATAAGAAGTTGCATATAACTTATAACATAAAAGATCGATGTGAGCAAGCCAAAGAGCAGAGAGAAGAGTATGCTAGGCAGAGAACGGAGAGCACGTGCAAAGGCCTTTAGAAGAACTGAAAGAACCAAAGATGACCGGTGGTGGCTGCACTGAGTGCGAGGGTGCGGTGGGGGCTACGGGAGAGAGGGAGACAGAGAGGGAGGCAACATGCGGCTGGAGAGGGAACAGGTCTTGGAAACATGTGCAAGTCATATTTTCAAATTTGGATTTTATCCTAAGGAAAAGTAAAGGTCTTTGAACAGTTTCAAACAAGAGCCTCAGGTGAACAGAACAAGGCCGCTCCATGCAGAGAATGCCTCTGCTGGGGAAAGTGTGGAGATGGGGTATGAGGGCCACAGCAGTGGCCGAGGCAGGCAACGGCATGGTTTACACGGGGGCTGTGGCTATGGAGATGGTGAGCTGCACATTTATTTAGGATGCATTCTGGCCATGAAATAGTCTACACTTAACGGCATGTAAATCCTTCATCTGCAAGGGACCATTAGAAAGAAATGTAAAGCATTATCACAAAAGAATTGCATGAGACACATGGAAAAGACACTGTGGCCCCACCTGATTGCAACATGGCCTTTTGGTTATTGCTTTTCTCTAATGAGGAATAGCCACTAATTCTCATAGAAGTGCTATGTCAAGAAAACTCAAGAAGCCTTGGTTGGTGTAGCTCAGTGGATTGAGCGCAGGCCTGTGAAGCAAAGGGTTGCCGGTTCGATTCCCAGTCAGGGCCCATACCTGGGTTGCAGGCCAGGTCCCCAGCAGGGGACCCATGATTGGCAACCACACATTAATGTTTCTCTCCCACTCTCTCCTCCCCTTCCCTTCTCTCTAAAAATAAAATAGACAAAATATTTTTAAAAAGAAAAGAAAACACTGTCTCAAAAAATCATACTATTAGACTAACTACAATGACATACGAGGTCTGTCCAGAAGGTATCGTGCCATATAATATGGAAAATACAGACATTTACTGAAGAAGATGAAAGATACAAGAAACATTGCACACAGGACAACAACTCCTCAGTCCTCTTCAAAGTAGGCACTTTGGGACCTCACACAGTTCTCCCAATCACCATCTGCTGACCTATTGTATTTTCCTGAATCTCATCAATGGTCTGAAATTTCTTTCCTTTCGAAGGTGATTTGAGTTTTAGGAAAAGATAGAAGTTCCAGGGCAGCAAATCTGGGCTGTAGGGGGGCTGAGTCCCCTGGGTGATTTGATGTTTTGCCAAAAATCTGCATGAGACATGATGCATGAGCAGGTTCATTGTCATTATGAAGCTTCTAATCACCAGTTGTCCATAGTTGCAGCCTTCTGAATCATCTGAGTCATTTCTGTAAAGGAACGTTCATGCTCAGCACAAAATTTGATGCAGATTTGTTGCTCTACTCAGTCAGTCATTTTGAATGTGACGGCCACACAGTGCACATGTTCACTCAGTGGCATCTATCACCCCCACTGACTAGCACAGTGAAGTTGTCATTGTTCATACCTGTGCACTGAAGTCCACTCTCCTTGGCTGCCAGGTGACATCGATATAACACAAATCATTCTCTTTAGTTTAACCATGGCTGGATTCTTTCTGGACAGGCTCCATATATGAAATGGATCTCTAAGAACAGTACACTCTCCCATAAACGTCACGGCTGGGAGTTTGAAAGAAAAGCCAGCCATTGGGGGCTGGGAATTGAATCTGTGTTTTCAGTGTCATTTGAAGGTGAAACTCTCCCGTAGGACTACAGATGCTTAGAGAGCTGCTTCCGTGGTTTTATCTGGCGGTTATTCCTAAAATTGTCCAAGGTAAGTCCCATGAAGTCTCATGGAATCCTTTGAAGGATCAGTCCAATGGATCAGAGGAGACTTGTTTGCTCTTGGCATTTTAAAATTGTGGGGACAAAGAATAACATATTATGAGCCAATCATAAAAAGGTAAACACTGTATGACTGCACCTCTATGAAGTACCTAGAGCCTTTAAATTCAAAGAAACAAATGATATGGTGATTGCCAGGGGCAAGGAGAAGTTACTGTTTAGTGGATGCAGAGGTTCGTTTATACAAGATGAAGAATTTCTAAAGACTGGTTACACAATAATGTAGCTATAGTTAACACTACTGAACTGTACACTTAGAAATGGCTAAATTTTATGTGATTTTTATCACAACTTTAAAAAAATCAACTACATGCAAAACTTTAAAAAATAAAATAGAAGACTATAAATGTATGTAAATGAGTATTGAGAAGAGAAACTCTTATAATAAAAGTTTAAATTACTCAATGGGTAATAAATTGATAAAAGATGAGTATAACAGCATGTGTAGATTTCGCGGTACCATCTTCATTTTTTATATTGTCATCCTACAAAACAGTCATAGCTATTCAAAGACATTCCTTGTTAACATCAATGAATTCCAAATTTTTAGTGTTATGAATCTTAATTCTGAGAATCATTTTATAGTAAATATTCAGAGAGGGTTTTTCAGCCAATTTCGTGTTTTATTCATTACATAATTTTGTTGTCTTTTTTTTCCTTTGCAAAATAACTTTCTGCAAAACTTAGAAAATCTGGCCTGTGTTCAAGATAAAATATTTATCAGGCAACTTGACCTTAGAAGTTAAGGAAAGAAAGCTGTAAAGTCCTAAATTAGAGTCATAGATAGGTAACCTGCCCTGATTCCTGACTTATCTCTGAAATTATCCTGTGCCATAAAAGTATCTTTAAAATATATATATTTTAAATCTTTCAAATTGCCTTTCAAGTCTTTAAAGCTAATGCCATTCCAGCATTTGTTTTCGGTTACCTCTATTTTCTCATCACTGAATTTGTTAAGGAGTATTCAAAGTTCTCATTCATTACACGATGTATATCGCTAGTTGACAAAAGCAAAGAAAGAATCATCCTCTACAGTCTTGCTATGAGATTTCCATTGAAGGACACACTCGGGGGGTGGGGTGGGATGGGAGTAAAAGACAGAAAACTGTACTTGAACAATAATTAAATAATTTTTTTAAAAAGGACACCCTTTGGCTCTGTGGGCAGGTTCTGATGTTTTTTTAAACTCAGATCTAGTATGCTCCGATTGCAAAAAACCCAAATCCAGAACTAAGATGAAGCAAGTGGTGTACTTTCTTCAGATGCGAAATGAGGAGTCTTCAAAATTCTCACTAATCAAAATAAACAATATATTACTGCAACATTTCTGAAAATTACTGTTGCCTGAAGTATCAGAATTTTAAATCGAGACAAGCTGTTTTGTTTGTTTCATGACCCTGAGTTCTTAGGGGACAGAAAACAGCCATCTCTAATCAGCCCCCGATTGCGGGTCCCACACGGCCACTGTTGCACCGGGTGATGAGTGTTGATGAGGGTGAACGAACAGACAGGGCAATGCAGAGATTTATTTACAGACATTGTCTGATTGTGGAACTTTTACTACCTTTTGCCATTCAGCCCCAATATGGGAGGCTATTGTGTTAAAGATATTTAAAGTGTAGCTGTTTCCTTTTGCCACTGGCTCCAGGGTGACTCTGCATGGCACCCACAAACAGAATCCTCACTTAGCCCCCATTTTAGCAGCTTGTGGCAGGTGAACAGTGTGAGGACGGCAGAGTTCTTCTCAGGAGTTTCTCGAGGGTGGGGCCTATCATAGGTAAAGGATGTTACGGAGTTTTATCAATTCTTGGCCAGTCACAACCATTTGTTTAAACATTTTGTCTCCAAGTCAGCAACACCTCACAGAATAATTTTCAAAGTGGAAAATAGACTCAAAGCTAGAAGATCATATCTTAAGCATTTAAAGTCATGCCTTTTCAGAAAAGAACGGTTAAATATTTAATCCTCAGTAACTGATTTTTATTGGCTGAGATAGAGTACTCTTTAAAGAGATAGAACAGTCAAAACTATCCTGCAATAACCTTTGTTTTCATCTTTCCAAGGATACTTTCTCTATTGGTCCCAAGCACCAACACCAGGCTCAGGTGTGTTTCTTTGTAGCAGGTACTGGCTAGTACTGCTCACATAGTCACCCCAACAAGGAAACCTCCCCAGCTGGCTTTCCATGGCTCCTCGAACGTTTACTTAGCCAAGTCCTTTAAGTTTAAGGACATTTGAGTTTTTTAAAAACATAAAATGCAAATGTTACCCTGGAAGGTTAAGAAAAGCTAATGTCAACCATTAATCTTAAAATAAACAATTAACAGCTCAATTCAAATGAGGTTATAATGTTTTCTTTAATAATGAATGAACCAGTGGTTGTTAAATTTTCTGAGTTACTAGCACTGGAATTTGGGGTGACATTGAACAGATTAAAAGGTGGAAGCTGATTCTTTTAATAGCAATGTTTAATGCATTCCAATATAACCCTATTTACTTGGTATTCTTTCAGTACAATTTGGGGGTTTGAGTAAAAAAGTTTATTTTCCTGACTATGTCTTATGAAATAAAAAGTACAAGCACAAAAGAGTCAACCATTTTCAGGGTTATAGTACAAAGACATCTTTTCTGTGGCATTGACTTACCTCTGATCTAGAGGCGCACATTCCACCCAATCCCACCCCACTTACCCCAACCCAATCTTCAGGCGCAGTTGTGACAGCTCTCACAATATATACTTGTTGCAAAAGTGAATTTTCATGGTGATGAACATGGATTGTTTGAGATTCTAGTGACAATAACTAGAATGAATCTTGAACTCTTCTGGGGCAAGAAATCGTGTTTGTCACCTTCAACTAGAACTCTATGCAGTGCTTGAGAGAGACTCCAGAACAATCTCTTGGCTTTTACAGTGCTGGGTCCTCAGGGTGGCTTGTGGTAGAGAATTTTAATGAAGCTTGAGATGGCAGTGGTGATAGTGGCTGCAGCATTGTCCTGTGCTAGGCACCACAGACTGTATATTTTCTGATGAAAAGAACTTATAAAAATGATGGGTAGATAGAGAGGTTGATGAGCACACAGAGAGGCCAAGGATGGAAGAATACAGAAAATCCACTTTTCTCTTTCCAATTTTATTCGTGCAAAATTTCTTTTACAATTTCAACAGGAGGTCAAAATGGGGACTTTTGTGACTTAGCTTGGATGATGCCCCCCAAATTAACATCAGAAAATAAAGTATATGTGAAAGAGTACACCTTAAACATATTTTACAAAGAAAGTAGGTAAGACCCTGTTGCATGATTTTTACATCTCTTCTTTCACCTTAAGAGGGGATGGCAAGAGAACACTCCAGAATAGTTTTTAAAGGGAGGGCAGTGATATCCCGCTTGTTCCAAGCTTAGTGAGGGATGAGTCCATACTGACTCTTTGGAAGCAGGAGAGAGTAGGGGCAGTCACCTAAGGTGGACCTGCTTGCACTCCAGAGTTCTGGAGGAAGGATGCATGTGTGTCTCTCTTAAATATGCTACATGGGAGAGAGAACCAGGTCCTTACAACAAGGTCAACTAGATGGCTGGGGATCTCAGTAGCAGAAGACAGAAATGGACACCATGTTCCTGGATGCTACAAAGCTTTGCAATCTATCATTGTACATCTACCCAGGTCAAGGAGGAGTGGGGTCCTCGGCACATCCAGAGAAACTCTTGATGCAAAAAGTCAATCATTTGAGTGATTGATTGACTTAATCATCTGTTAACCCCCCCGCCCCCCCAAACTTGAAGCCTGTTAAGGCTCAGCTCAAGTGAGACTTTTTCTCTGTCTCTCTGTCTGCTGTGATTTGAAAGATAGACACAGGCTGGTAAGTTGTTGGAGGAAGAGGAATGGTACACTATACAAAATAGAGAGGGAGCCCTGGCTACTGTGGCTCAGGTGGTTGGGTATCACCTTTCAGACTAAAAACTTGCAGGTTCCATTCCAGGTCAGGGCACATGCCTAGGCTGGGAGTTCCATTTTGGTCAGGCCATATATGAAAGGCAACCGATTGATGTCTCTCTCTCACATTGATGTTTCCCTCCCTCTCTCTCTTCCTCCCTTCCCCTCTCTCTAAAGTCAGTAAGCATGTCCTCAGGTGAGGAAGAAAAAGTAGAGAGGGAATCAGTGTTTCCGAAACCTTGACTTACTGTCCTTCTCCCTTTGTAAATTTCCAGCCAGAGCAGGTATGAGCTGGGAAGGGAGAAGATTTGATCTTTGATTTCATAACAAGCTACAGTGTTGATTACTATCTTGACAGGACATTTCACTTTCTAAATTGAGACTGTGTGACATAACGTGATTCTAGGACCAAAGGTAAGTAGCAGATTCACAGAACTCTTAGAGTTTTCACTTAAAGAAAGATGAGCTCATTGTAGTGATTAAATTTTTAAAATACAAGTGAGCAACGAACTAACTCAATAGATAAATAAAGTAAAATTGCATTTTGATCCCATTGTGAGCTGGGCTCAAGTGGGATCATATAGAATTATGCTCCAGGTGATGGTAATAACAGTTACTGTTATTAGAACAATTTCTTGTCCTCACCTTGTTATCATCACCTATGCTCCCCACCTCCTTCTCCAGGTGAGGTGACACAGCCTCTCTTTGGTAGAGTAGAGAAGCCAAGCATGGTGTGTGCTTCTGACCTCATGTGTGAATATCTGGGATGAACAGTCAAGCTCTGCAAATAAAAACAGTCTCCCCCATGCCCTCTCCCTCTTGTGCACCACAGCCCCCTCTTCAAAGGCAGGGCTGCCTTAGCACATCAGACCTGGCAGAGCGTGTCCTCTGGTAAACCACTGGTAATGGGCACGAGCAAAGACCCCCCAGCAGCAGACGATGGCAACCCTTTTGCTCCTGAAGGATTTAATCCCCACCAGAAAGGATGTTGGATTTGCTCCACAGGTGTTGTATTTTCTGATTGGATGATTTGTCTTTCCTATAAAGCCATTGCCCAGTACTACCCTGGAATCCTAGAAACTGTTTCCTTAGAAACCCATGGGGCTCGCTCTCGGACCAAAGGCCAGTCTGTGTGCTGTGTTTACATTTCCACCTTTCATCCCAGCCCTCAGAGGCCTTTGTGAAAACACAGCAGAGCCCTCAGGGGAAAGCACTCAAGGTTACCGCTGCCAACTCTGCTCCTTAATTCCTGCATGACTGATGTCAAGGGCACTGTCTTCTTGCTCCTGCTCAGAACAAAATTCCCATCTGACTCCACGCTCTATCATGGGTGGGGTACAAGGCCAGTTCTTTAATGATCTCAGTTACTGCCTCCTATACCTTCCGAGAGAAACCTGCCCTCAGAAGCGAGCATTACACGGATGAGAGGTGTGCCTGTGATACTTTCTTTAAATAGTGCTCTGTGTTTCAAGGGCTGTCAGTCAGATTATTTTAAGACTGACCAAATGCTAAGGCACATACTTAGGAGGTCCTCAATTCAGGACTTCAGAAACTCACCTGGATGCATGGGAGGCATCAGACTTGACAAAACCAATAGGAAAGAAGTATACGGTTTAGAACTAGTCCTTAAAAAACAGCCACTCGGATAGTTTCATGAACATACATTTTTGTAGAAACAAAAATACCCTGTTTCTACAATGCCTGGAAAATAATTGTTCTGAGTGTGAATTAGAATTTGATGTCACATCTTTGAAGATTTTAAAATACCCTCAAATCGTAGAGATTCCAGATGTGTGCACACAGATCCATACAATCAAATTACACGTTAAGAACAGAGAGGGGAGGAGCTGTAAGATAAATAAGGTCTGGGAATCTAGTATATAACACAGTGAGACTATAGTTGATAACACTGTATTGTATAAGTGAAATTTGCTAAGAGAGTGAAACAAATGTTTTCATCATAAAAAGAAGAAGAAAGATACATAAAATGTGAGGTGAGGGATGCGTTAAATAACTAGATAGAAGGCATTCTTTCACCACGTACATGTGTCACCATAACGTGCATTTTAAATATTTTATAATTTGATCTGCCAATGATACCTCAATAATAAGAAAAATAAAAGTTATTTCAAAAATTTAAAATAAACTTTCAAACAAGAAAAGAGGGGGAAATGGGGGCACCAAGCACTTCACCTTAGTCATAGCCATTGTCTCTGGTGGGCCCAGCAGTGTTCTCCCACCTCCTGTCCCTGGGTCTGCATTGGGCGGCCTTCCGTTCCAGAGATGCTTTCATGCTTCTCTAACGTATACAACGGCTTATTTCCTGATTGGCTAATCCCTCTCAGAGAACGTAAGTCCCATGGAAACAGAACCCCTGTCCCCCAACCCCCCCAAAGCTGAAAAGAGGGCCTAGTGTACATACAGTAGGACCTCCATGTTATATATTATCTCTACTTTTCCGCTTCCACCTCTTTCCCAGGTTACGATAAGTGCTTCCTAACTGGTCTCTGCTTCTTCCCTTGCACCCCTGAATTAACTCTCAATGTAACAGCCAGAGTGTTAAAAGGCAAGTCAGATTCTGGCATTTTTCTGTTGAAAAATCTCTAGTGGATTCCCATAACTCAAAGTAGAAGTCAAAGTCCTAATAAACTATGACTTTGACTTTGCCTGATCTGGCTCATCCCTGTTCCTTTGACCTTCCCTCTTAGCATCAGTCCCAATCACATGGCCTCCTTGGTGTCCCCTGGACACAAAAGGTCTGTGCCTCCTCGGTGCCTTTGCACTTGCCATTCCCTTG
Source organism: Sturnira hondurensis (assembly GCF_014824575.4). NCBI lineage: Eukaryota > Metazoa > Chordata > Mammalia > Chiroptera > Phyllostomidae > Sturnira > Sturnira hondurensis. The sequence continues at coordinate 8,109,029 of NW_028092868.1, forward strand.
GCCTGGACAGTTCTGCGCTCAGATATTCATAGAGTCATAGCTCACTTCCTTCACGTATGTGCGCAAAAGTTACCATCAGTGATGTCTTACCTGCTACCTCATGTAAAACTGTAACATTTCCATCACTTTCGGTCTTTCTGGTGCTTTATTTATTTTCTCCTTGGCTCTTATTGCTATTCAACCTGTTTTACTGATATATTTTGTTTGTATATCTTCTCTTACTAAATTTTAACTATGTGAGAAAGAGATTTTTATCTGTTTTATTCACTGTTGAATTCTTGGCTACTAGAAAATGCCTGGAACACACAAGATGTTCCGTAAGCAAAGGAAATGATTAACAAAAAAAGATGACCTACAGAATGGAAGGGAATATTTACTACCCACATCAGGGATTAATCTTCAAAATATCTAAGAACCTCATCTAACTCAATACCACAAACAAATAATCCCATTTCAAAATGGGCAAAGGATCTGATAGAATTCTCCCAAAGAAAATATACAAATAGCCAACAGGTACATGAAAAGATGCTCAACATTGCTAATTATCAGGGAAAATCACATCGAAACCACAACCAGATATCCTTTCACACCTACTGGAATGTTGGTTACCAAAAACATAAGATATAACAAGTGTCGGTGAGCGTGCAGACCAAGGGACCCCTTGTACACAGCTGGTGGAATCATAAATGGGAACAGCCTCTATGGCAAACAGTACAGAGGTTCCCAAAATATTAAAGCTAGAAATACAATATGATCCAGCAATCCCACTTCTGGGATTATATATAAAAGAAAGCAGAATGTCAAGGAGATATCTGCACTCCTATGTTCACTGCAGCTCATTCAGAACATACAAGATACAGAAACAATGTAAGGGTCCATCAGTGGGTGAATGACTAGCGAAGATGTGGTTTACTTACATGAAATGGAATTTTATTCAGCCATAAAAGAAGGAAAGCCTGCCATTTATGACAACATTAAAAAATCCAAGAGAAGTTATGTTAAGGGAAATAAACTGGGTAGAGAAAGAAATGTTCTATTATTTCACTGACATCTAGAATCTGAAAAAGTTAAACTCACAAAACAGTGAGTAAAATGGTGGGGGGAGAAGAAATGGAGGAAATGTGGGCCAAAGGGTACGAACGTTCAGTATAAAATGAATGCACTCTGAGGATCTAATCACTGTGCGTTGGCTATAATGAGTAATACTGTGCTACATACTTGAAATGTACTGAGATCGTGGGCCCTAAGCATTCTCACTGAAACGAAATAAATGAACTGTGTGAGGTGCTGGATGTGTTAATGAACTTCATCGTAGTAATCATTTCATAACAGATACACAATTTTATTGTCAATTATTATTTATAAACTGGAAGAATGCAATAAAATTAATATTTTCTAAAAAAATAAATGTGAGGAGTGTGAATAGTTGTTTACCATACCACTATTGTTTTGATATTCATCACATCACATTTATAGTTCTGATGATCTAATAAATATCAGCATGGCTTACACCTTTAAAAATAAAATATTCTCTGAGCTGCTGATGTAATCACTCAAAGAAATAGAATAGGAGGTGTCAGAGACACCTGGATTACAGACACGTTACTAGTTCTGAAGATCCTAATTCTTGAATATACTAAACACGATGTTTGCTTTTCCTGTACAGGCGAGGATGACTTTCTGCAGGGTGAAATCCGGTCTAGACTCATGCACTGCACATGTGAGTGAAGCACACCCACCTCTCGGTGGAGCTCGTCACACGTGCAGCTTGTCGCAAAAGATGTCGGAGGACAAAAGTGCCTCTACGCTGTCGCCATGACTGTTGTGGTTCTCAAGCAAAGCAATTGTTTTCACCCAAGTTATTACAAACAGAAATTATTTAGTTCCAAGCTTCCATTTGAATATTTTAAATTTTCTTACTTTGGTGTAATAAAATTTCCAAAGAAATTGTAAGAAAAACATGACAGCCTTCTGGATGGAAGGTGAGATAAAAGGGGCAGAGGAAAAGAGAGGCAATTTCTACCAATCGTGTTGTTACCAACCGTAATTAGCATAAAGGTAATATGCCAGTAACACAATTAATGTCCTTGGAAGCTAGGGATACATTTTAGCACCAAAGGATTTGGGGTTCAGAATACATAATTCATAACTTTATCGAAGCGCTACATTATATGAATCTCTCAAATATCAAATGAGATATATCTACTCATCATCTGTCATCCTCTCAACTTCATCAAAGCTTGAATTTTCATATAAAATTCTCCTATCATCCTGCTACTGGTGGGCAGCTGCACTTGTCCAGAGCACCGGGGGGTTTGCTACTCATTGGCCAAGACAGTGGCAGGGGAGGTTCTTACACTGAGTGCAGGAAAGGCTAGCAAGATGGTTGGATAGAGGAAAAAGCTCTTCTCCCCCTTTCAGTACCAGTTGAGGCGGGACCCAGAGACGGCAGGCATACGTGTCATGGACGTCTAAATCGCTCAGAGGGAGGACCTCGACTGGAGAGGCCTGTCAGTCTAGGCTGGGGAATAAAGGATTGGTTGGGAGGTGGACCAGTCTGAAGCACACTAAAGTTAGGGAAGTTGACTGGTCATTTTGAGAAAGCCCCTTTTCTTTTCCACACCTGAGCTAACATAATTTCAGAAGAACAAAGAAATTCTTGCTCTCTTGTTCCTAGCTTGTAACCTGCACTGGCATGGTCCACTGGCCTGCTCTTTCCACAGGCCAGGTTTCTTCAGCAGCCACGTGTCCCATGGCCTCCAAGAGGGAGCCTCTCTCACTCTCACCCACCTGCTGATGCAGTCACCTGCGCATGCATGTGCTCTCTCCCAGGAGCATGTGACCTTCAGGCCCTAGCAGCTGCATGGCCCAGGGCTGTGCAGGCTCCACATGCAGTCTCCAAGAGGGAGCCTGAAGTGGACAGCAGCCAGGAACAAGCTAAGCTACCTGGATGATCACTTAGCCGAGACCTGCGGGCTCCCAAAGACTGTGCTTTAAATGAGAGCAGGAGCTCTGGACACCGCCTTCTGTCTAGTCTTGCTGAGGAGGTGGGCTTTGAGATGTAAGTCTGCCATTCTCCCAGATCATGCACGCCCATGGGAATAAAACCTCCTTCCTTTTTCACCAGCATCTGCCCTGCAAGTTTGGCTTTTGCTGTGGCAGGCAGCCAAACCCCCTTTTATTGTTCGGTAACAGTTCTGATCAAATCAGCTACGTGTGCCGTATAGAACCCGAGTTTCCCTCCACACATAGGGATTTATGTGACTTCGTGTTCTTTCCTAAAACTGCCACTTAACTTTTTTTTAAAAAAAATAAGAGTTTCAAAATAGAAGAGTCTAAGGAGTTAAAAAAACATTTTGCTTGTAAACATGCTTTAAATAGCGTTTTTCTCTTTTAATTTAAAAATCTTCCCCGGGGTGACTCCCCATGACTTTTAGGGAGACACAAGGGCAGAGATGCCAAGGCTGATGGGTTTTGCCCACGAATGAACTGATACTGTAAGCAAACACGTTTGATCTGCACCCCAGAGCTTGGCAGGCTGAAGGGAAAGGATGCATCCCTTGCTGTCATTTGAGTCCCCACCCAGACCCACCCATCAAAGCAGAAAATTTACATGCTCCAAAAGATAGAACTGAGATCACCAAAAAGCTCTTCAGATATTTGTTCTTAAAATCCCTTGAGGACATGATGAATTTGGATTATGAAAGCAGAGCTCAATTTGTACTTTTGATTTTTCCCAGTTTTACATTTAAACAAAGTTCTTTCACTACCTCCATGTGCAGAAGGCGATGAGCTTGCTTTGTTTCCCAACTGACCTATTCATATCAAGTTAGTTACACCCACTTAAGTGTCCACCCCCCACCCCCACTTTTGGCTAGACCTGGGAGCCCTCCTGTGGAGCTGGGAAATGATATAGGGACTTTTGCTTTTTATAGAGAGTTCAACCCCTTAGTGCTAAAAGGCACGGCTCTTTTTTTTTTTTTTTTATTAAATAACAAAATGCATGGAAGTTGTTAAAAACAAATCATTTCCCACTAGAAAAAGTTACATGATTGGAAAAGAGAAAAACACATTGCTGTAATTACCAGTACATTAAGCAGGGAATGAACAGCTGCGTGAACTTGGAGTTGGTAGAATAACAGCCACAGAGCCAGTTTCCCCATATGGTCAAGGGAGGAGGTGGGGCTTCTAGCTGCTCTCGGGTTGGAGAGGTGAGGAGGGGGCACACTCGGATCCCATTCAAGGGAGAAACTCAGGCCAAGAAATGTCTGGCTTCCCAATCTGAACTCAGAATCCCCTGTGCTGCAGTGGGAAAATCCCCCTGGCCTCCATAACAAAAGCCTCTAAAATCAATGTTGTTTTTTCCTAAAGAGAGCAAAATGGGAGCGTTTGCAGACTTCTTGGCTACACAGATCCTAACAGAAAAGATGACCTCAGAAAGACTGAGTCACTTCCTTACTTCCTTGGGGCGTGGCCACTCCCCGGAATGATCAATATCACTTCCTAAGCACTCTGTTTGATCTTGCGTTTGCCTTCTCCCCCATTTAGTAGAGAGATCTGGTCGGGACCCCAGCCCGAGGCACGGGTCTCAATCTGTTGCAGGGAAAAAAGCTCTATTGCCTTCTAATTGGCATTCCCTTCAGAATTTGGCAAATTTGGTAAAGGCAGACTGGCACTATGGTAACCTTTCATTATCAATGCAAATCCTAACAGAAAAGCATTCCATTCTTCTTACATTTTGTGTCATAAATTAAACACAATAAATTTTATTGTGAAACCTCCTCAGAAGACATTCCTGAATAGATGAGGCAGAAAATGCTTGCATTATACTAAACAGAGCTAACATTTGATAGTCTCTGGAAGGGCTGGCTACAAGAAACCTAGCTATTTACAGGGGGAAATACCAAATAGGCTACATCATTTGCAAGAAGATGTTTTCGTAAGTACCATGTCCAACACAAGTTTCAACTATATAAAGGTTATTATCACAGAGGATGGTGGCCAGCTGTTCTTTGTTGCCACTGAAACAGAATGAGAAATAATGGCATTAAGATGGAATTGGAGGAATTCAAGCTTCCTAAAAATTGGAGTTAGTTAACAGGAGAGGGATCCATGCCAGGGAGTTATATAATAGATGCCTTTTAGTTGCTGTGACTTTCTTTTTTATGAAAAGAGGCACTTTTAAGACAGTTCAGGTGCAATGATGTTCATCAGTAAAATAACGAATTTGATAGTTTTACAAAACTGCTCCTGAAAAATCTTTAAGAAATATGACTATGGGAAATTAGGCTCTATACGTGAGGGTAACTGATTCAGTCCAACAATGGTGCCATGGAATCTCATAAAAGGAGAGATCATTACTGAAGGAATTCTGTCAGAAATGGGAGCATTTCACACTATAGATTGAGAGAGGCATATTCCAAGAAGGGGTATAATAATTTCCCTGTAAATTAATACTTGATCAACTTTAGAAAGATCTGAATTTAAAAACAAAAACACAATTTTTTCAAATTAGGCCCACTATTATTTTCTTAGAAAATTATTGGAGAAATAGATGTTAAAACCTCATTTGATGGGTATTGGAGGGTCCATATTTCATTTGTGGTCTTGCAACTTAGGCATTTATGACTATATTCGCAAAGGTAGTGAAATATAACTTGTAGGACTTTCTTTTTTTTAAGATTTTATTTATCTTTAGAGGGGAAGGAAAGGAGAGAAGGAGAGAAATATCAATGTATGGTTGCCTCTCGTCCGTTCCCTGCTGGGAACTGGCCTGCAACCCAGGCATGTGCCCTGACTGGGAATCGAACCGCGAGCCTTTAGTTCACAGGCCTGTGCTCAATCCACTGAGCTACACCAGCCAGGGCAGGACTTTCTTAATAAACCGATAAATGAATCCACTGCGGGAAGGGCATTCATTCCACTCTTTCACACATGGAGTAAATCCATCATTGCCAGACCTCCAAGCTGCCCAGAACCCTGCCTTTTATGTCTTCCATTCAGCTTAAGTGAAAATGTCTTTTAGATCTTACTCCAGAGCCTCCTCACAAGGCGTACTTTATGACTCGTACTTCACCGAGGGCCACGCTCAAGAAGGACATCTCAGTAGGCATGGGATCAGAAATGTGGGGTTACTGGATTTCACTCACCCTGGGAGCCTTTTTTCCCAGGCCCTATTTAAAAATAAGAAAAACTTATCACCTTTATTTCTGGCTTTTCTGACAGCTAATTTTTGTTTGTCATCTCTGATTTCTAGGGAGAAAATATGATTTGTGGATAGCTTTACACTTTAAATATTTTTCAAGCAAGATGACAGCGTAAAACAATAAAAACAACAAAATAGTTTTACTGTGTATTTCTTGACTTACATTTCTCAGGCATTTAGGGCATGCGCCATGACCCTCTGCATGGGTTGAGAGGGTCAGAAATTATTACCAAGTTATAGAACTAATTACTTCAGGAAATATTTATTTGATTTGAACTACAAATTGCATGAGCAATCAAAAGTTTACCAGGGGCTGGGGCTAAGTGAAATTATTATGCTTTTCTTCTCTTTTGTGTGGTATTACTCAGGGATTCTTTAAACTAGCTGCTCCGTGTTTTGCCCTATAAATAACTTTTCCTTCCTACAGTAGAGTTGACTTCTAAAGGAGAGACAGTTTACTGTGGCAGCTAGGAGCACAGATTCTGGGCTTTAATGGCCTTGGGTCCCTGCTCTGCTGCTGACCAGCTGTGTACCCTTTGGGCAAGCCGCCTAACCTCTCAGATCCCCTGCTTCTTTCCCTATGAAACTGGGATTTTGTTGCATGCTCCCAGGTGATTTTTTAAAGGTTTTATTTACTTATTCTTAGAGGGAGAAGAAGGGAGGAAAAAAGAAGGGGAGAAAAACATCAATGTGTGAGTGAAACATCGATTGGTTACCTCTCACATGCGCCCCATTTGGGGATTAGCCTGCAACCCAGGCATGTGCCCTGACTGGGAATCGAACCAGCGGCCTTTCTCTTTGTGGGACAATGCCCAACCCACTGAGCACAGAGGTCAGGGCTAGATGGGGGGCTTTTAAAAAGGCTCAGAACCCTGTCTGAAACTGTCTACCCATGGCTTTGTGAGATGAGTGGAGGGAGAAGGAAGATGGCACAGGCCAGCACAAGAGGACCAGGCAATCTGAAATAACTACTTTCCACACAGCAGAAAACATGTCAAAGAAAAAAATTAAAATTTTAAAATAAAAAAATTGCATTATTCCTCATTGTATTTTGAAACAAAGGTGAATCCTTTACTTGTGCATTGGAAACACTACATATAAAATGGACCAGGACCACCAGTTGTTGGGACAGTATGATGCCACACTATGAATGTGCCATATTGCCGTACTTGTCATGTGACCTTCCTGAACAGCGTAGCAATAAATAGACAGAAAGGAAAGAGGTGAAAGGTATGCCTGGTCTTTTTTTACCTAGTTGGTGCTAAGTTCCATAAAACAAGCAACTGAAGTTAGGAGCATTCTTTCTCCGTCTCCCTCATTCACTGTCCCCTTCACAGATGTACAGGCTGCCTTGGTCCTCCCAAACCTTTTAAGATCAACTATAAGTACGGTTTTATTCCCTCATGTCTTTACTTATTCATTTATCTGGTATTAACTGAGCACCTACTATGTGTCTATGACTGTGATAGGCAGCAGCAAGGCAGATGGGTCAGAAGGGCCAGAAGGAATATGAATAAGATGTTGCCCTCATCCTCAAGGAAACAATGATCTAGTGAGACATTGCAAATCATGCGGAGAAAACAAAGATCAGAACAGAAATCCGGAGAGGCATGCCTAGCTGAACAAGAACAAGAGAGGAGGAAATGTCTAGTTCCGCTTAGAAAAGTTTGAGAAGTTTTCTCAAATGAGAAGAAGCCTGATTCTAGTACTGCAAGAAAAGTAGGGATTAACCAGGTGAAGAAAGGGAAAAGAGGGCCTGAAGACCCAACCCAGGCAGAGGAAATGTCACGTGCATGCCACCAAACCAGCAGAACCCAGAGGGCTCAGAGTGTGCCCAGTAAGGTTTATGGCTGGGACGCAGGGCACTTTGAGGCAGCATAGGGAACACAAACTTAATGAAGACACAGGAGTTTACAGAAAGCCGTAAGTGACAGTACGGTGAGGCCACTTATAAAGTCTTGCCGCCAAGTCCTGCTACCATCCTGGCTTGTCTGATTTCCTGTCAGAAGGAAGAGTCTAAAGATGCTGGCCACCTCAGGGCACCGAAATGAGGACTGTGCCATTTCCCTTATGGACGAGCTTCCAGGAATTCTGGGAGATGGGAAGATGGAAAGCAGGATATTCTTCTACGTGACCCATGTTACACCCAAACATCTTTAAAGAGACAATTCTGAATCTTAGTAAGGAATGCTGTTAACTCACAGTGTCCCCGATGTACAACTTTCACTTAATACAGAGTACCATCCAAGTCAAAAAAGTAATATTGGACGCTTGTGATTTATAATATGAATTTGTATTAAACAGCCTTCACTTTAATTCTGAAACAACACTCCTATTCACCCCAGATCCTGCAAAGAAGAGAAAAAGCAGACGGGTCCAAGCCTATGTGAGAAGTCCCAGAGGGTGGCCCGCACGGTGAGGATTGTGCAAAACAATTCTGACATCTCAAAGAGGCATTTTTATACCTACATTTTAGATTGGGAAGAGGGAATGACGGCTCCTGGGGATGGACACTGGAAAGACCACATCTCAACACCTCGCTCAGCCTGTTCTCCAGTGAAAACCATGGCACTCTCCAAAGGCGTATCTTAAACAACAGCAGAGTCTGGAGCAAACACCATGATATTTGACTCTTTTCATCTACACAATAGAGTTGTAAAAAAGTGGGTCCGGATTAGTCCTACCAACATTAAATTTGATAGGACTAACCCCGTTCAGGTTTTGGGGGCTGTGCTCAATGGAGGAAAAACAGACAATAATCGCAGCGGTCACTTGATTTCCCCAGTTTCTCGGAAAGCAGCCGTAGGTCAGAAGCCTTCTGCGAGGAGCCCAGACGGAATCGGAGTCGGTAAACACTTGGTGCGGTGGACCTGCGAGCACCCCGCCACCTCTGGCTAATTCCCCAGGAACAAGCGAAAACAGCAACAGAATGGCGCGCTCCATCTGGAAAACTTGTTTACAATGCTAAACTACAGAGCAGGTGAGGCATTTTAATCCCAGACTCCACCGTGGATAAAACCTGCCCGATTTCTTCAGCATTTGTGAACAACCCTGGAAGAGGAATTCTTAGGACGAAGAAAAGCGGGGGTGGGGTGGGTGTCAATTAAAGGAGAAGAACACCTGTCCCTGCAGCTGGCCAGCAGGCCTAGCTGGGATGTGCTGTCTGCTGGGAAGCGGAGGCGGCTCGGGTTACCCGGAGGCCTTCGCCTGCCGGGAGCCCGCAGAATGGAATTCTAGGGCGAGAAGATGTGAGGCTTGGTCCCGGGCCAAAAACAATGGTGAAAGGTACAAAATGAAAAGCCCTGTCAGGACAGAGGCACTCAATCACAGAACGACACGCAACTTGGCTCTTTGAAGAAATGAACCCCAAACCAAAGTCACAACTGGATTAACAACTGGTTGATCCCTTTACCTTCTAATGCTCTCTGGCCGGCTACTACTTGTTGAAAGCTGAGTGAGGAGACTACAGATGCCAGCAGCGTACGGTGTCTTCATTTAAGGCTCACTCTGGCTGGTCTCAGCAAAGCAACTTGCAAGATTTATGCTCCTTTGCCTTCCATCCATATTTTTTTTCCATGAAAAGGGGAATTTAGAGCAAAGTTACCAACGTAACTCCAACCCAGTGCTGGAGAAGTCCTTGCTGACTTGCAAAATAACTGTGGCTTCAGCAGAATTGTGTGCCCAATAGTAACAGAGGTGAAACCCATAAAAACTGTGTGCACGTATTTTTTTAAAAAGCAAGAGAAAAGACCTTGGAATGAGGATCACCTGGGATCTAATGATTGGTTTTGCTGCATAGAGTTAAGTTTCAGTAATGGGAACACATAGAATCAAAGGAGAGTTTCTTTCTAAGAAAAGCTTAGAAGAGTCCAAATTTATGTACAATTTTTCATGTAATGTTCAGATCTCACAGAGGCTATCAAGGTTATCCAAAGAAATATAGAAGGGGGAGAAGTTAAAGGAGAAAATAGCTTCCTGTGGTCCTAGATCCCATGACCCTAAATGTCCACAGAACGTCTGAGAGTCAGCACAGGGCTGTGTGGCATGACTTCTGAGGACCAGGAAGGAACCTTTGGCCTGGAAATCCTATAATGGGAGGCAGAGCCATCCATGCCCCTATCAGAACTTGGATAACATGCAATGGCCTTGGAAAAGCACCAGTGCAATAAAACCCACAACGAGCCCTAAATGTCTGAAAACTATCTGAGGCTTAGTGAGACGGGAAAGGCAGATCAAGAAAGCCTCCACTACCTGAAAGGGCGGACCTTTAGAGGGGCCCGTGGAGTGGGCTCTGTGGAACAGGAAGTGAAGCTGCGGACATCAAGGCCAACTTTTTCTCTTTGAATTTGGCCATATGCGGCTTCTGACAGTAACAGATGGGATTGATTGGGCCCACAGTATAGGAAATGTGAAGGAGGCCTGTGCCCAGAGAGGAAGCAAGTGCCCCAGGTGTCCAGTCCCAAATATTTTGCCAGTGAGTGTGGACCTGGGGAGTGGGGGAAGGAAATCATTTATTCATGGAAAATTCTCAATGAACTGTTTTTTTAAAAAAGCCTAAACTATCTACTGCTGTTTTCCATTATAACCAGATATAGGCAAAGTTTCATAGTTAGTTTGAAGGAATTATTTGACTTTTTAAAAATTTTTGCTTAATATTCTGCTTAAAGCATTAATGATAGGAAGCTTGTTCATTAAAATACATTATCATAACCTTAACCCAAAGAAGTATTTGTTTTTCCAATAACACTCTCTTGCTGGTCTAACACTTAAGAAAATTTAAACCATTTTTGATACCTACAAATAAATTTCTCTATAGACTCACTTTTCCCTCAGTCTCTCTCCCTCCTCCTCTCTGTCTCTCATATACACACACGTGCACATCCACACACTCACATTCTATAGACGAGGACACAGATTTGATTTATACCCCTTTTCACTGCCATAAGCACACCCCTCTTCCATTACAATGAGAAATAATTAGAGCCAAACCCTTACTCTGCTTCACTGAATCTACTGAAGAAAACACTCCATTATAAGGGTGGTGACTCTACTGAATAAGATGTTGACCTGCTCGGGCATTTGCATTGAATTTGAAAATGCACCACACTAAGTCTTTCCAACGGAGGTGAATTATGAACCCACATTTGACATCCATCATCTCACGTGCTCCATGCTCTGTCTGGTGGAAAGAATGATGGGGTCAAATAGCAACGAAGGCTCGGGCTCATCCCAAGGATTCTGAGCACTTTCAAATATGACTTGTTTGCAGCAAGTCTTCAGTCAAGTATTCATTTGCTCATGGAAAGGCAAGGTTTTTGATAAAAAGGAAAGAGGTATAGAAAGTCACAACTTCTTTAAGGCTACCGGTTACATTTTAAGGTTACACATTTTAGTTGACATTCAGGTTTTATGATGCTCATGCACATTAAGAGCTCATTTGACACTTGAAAATTAATACCTATTTCGAATGTTGCCCTACTGCACAGAAACCATGTCACAAATCCAACGTTACATTGGCAATAATCAGCTTAAAGTACTACACATAACTCTTCTATGTCTGAGAACATATACATAAAATAATATCATTTAAAGGCAAAAGATTGGCAGGAAACATAAATCTCATTTAGTCACTAGCTTCGAATTTCTTTACTTAGGAGCATAATTCAGCTCCAGTAAGTCCTTGAAGGTAAAGATTGTAAATTAGACCCTCACTCTTAGTAGTTTTCTTATCTGTTATATGACGTAAGCAGCTTATCCAAAGTAAACCCAGTTTACAGAAAGATCCCAGATTACTGAGCACTTTTCAGAGTGCTGTTCACTGACCACAGTTACAGAATATTATTTATTAAGTTCTATCTCTCTCCTCTGCACGCAAGACGGTATTAGCTAAGCCTTTCTCAGACACGAAGAATAGCTGTCTGCTTGACTCAGAGCTATAACTGAGGGCAGCAGCCCTGTGAGTATGAGGAAGGAGCAAAGCGGTTTCAACTGCCTTATATTTTTCTCCATAAAAGTGTCATTCTCGCTCTTGAATAATAAGTCTCACTGTTAAAAATAACGTGTTGTCATCAGACAAACCGTGTGACACATACATTTCAAGGATTAAATACCTCAATTTACTAGGCAAAATCTGGGGTGTGAAGATGAATAAGACAGTTTCCCAAGGGACGGGGAAAGACAGACCTGCAGACACAACTAGTTTATGAAGCAGAGCCTTTTAGGCAATATTCGAATTTATATACGAAATCCATGGAAAACATGGAAGAAGAGCAATACGTCTCGTGTGAAGCAAGGCTCTCTTTAGGAGGAAGTCGTATTTGATCTGCTTCTTGAAAATGAATGAGGTTTCAAGGAGAAGAGACGATGGCAGGTAGTTCTGTCCTTAGAAGAGTGTGGGGCCTGGGACAGCAGCTGCTGCGGGAAGCCTGAGATAGTCACACCCGAAAGGAGGCTTTGCTAACACCGTCTTTCCTAGGCTCCTGGGGATTCCAATACAGAAATGCCAAAGTAAACTTGTGCTTACAGTCAGTGCACCTTTCTCTGTTTGTTAAAGAACCTGGTAAGACCAATGCGACTGCTCCCAGGAATTTTGGCAGCAGCTCCTCAACGCCCCATGTGCTCCACCCTTTTCTTTTCATTTTCTCCTTCACAATGCAGACAGAATGGTTCTTCTTAATACAGATACAATTCTATCACCCTCTTGCTTCAAACAAACTTCCAACTGCTTAGTGTATGAGGCCCAAAGTCCTTGTGTTGGTGCATAAGTACCTTCATCATCTTGGGTTTCCTTACCCTACCAGCTTCACCCTAGTCAGGATTCTCTCCTTTATGTTCTGGGTAATCACTACACTGAATATCTCTAATTTCTATGTTATGTGTGGCTATTGCTGCTCGCCTGTAATTAGCTCACTCACCACTTCCCTCTTAAGCAGAAGGTGAGGGGATTAAAGTGGCAAGTGTAGCCCTACTCTTCCAATATGTGCGATGATAAAAAAGAAAAGGAGATGCAGGAGGGACCAAGGGAGGATATTTTAAAACATTTGATAGATGGTAAGAGATGGACACCAGACTTTTGATGGTAAGCATGCAATAAAGGAATCAAGGAAAATCTCCAGTTTCTATCGTGCATGATTGGACAGAATTTTTTTCTACTTACTAAAGAAATAGAAGAGCAAAGCAGACATTAGCAGGGAAAGATGAGTTTGGTTTTGAGCATGTTGGATTGCAGGGTTTTTTCCTGGTCTCAGATGGAGAAGTTTAATGGGCTGTTGGATGAGTCCAAGATTTATGGAATGGGTCAGATCAAGGAGGTGAGTAAGAATGGAAGCAGAGTAGACAGAAGAAAATTAGACCCAAACTTGTCAGAGAGGAAGAGGAAAATCAGGACAGTGTTGGGATCCCACAACCCAATAGTATAGTGTGAACGCCAAGACAAGGGCATAATCCACAGTTTCAAACACAGCAATTGGTCCAAATAAGCTAAGCTTCAAAAAACATGCACTGGATTTAAGTATAAAAGTAATAGTCATGTTTAGTTTTAGTAAGAGCACTTTCAGAGGAACAGAGAAAGTGGAAACCAGAATACAGTGGGCACAGAAGGAAATAAGATACAAGAAAACGACTGAGTAGGACAATAAGATTAGGCTATCTTGGGGATTTTATGGGTGGGAGAGACACACACAAACGTGAAGCCTCTGAGGGAAGTCTAGATATCTCCCAGCTGGACTGGGAGGGCCCTTCCTAGTGAGGAACATATGCAAAGCACAGGCATGAAGCAACTTTGTTTGCTTAGAAAACCCAAGACCTTTAGCGCCGTCGTCAAAGCATTGAAGGGAATGGAACATCTGGGTAGAACAAAAGACATGAGGTGGGCCACAGGAGTGAGGTCAGAGAGCCTTTCAGGCCTCAGTAAAGAGAAGGAACTTTATCTGGAGGTCACAGGGAGCCTTTGACAGATGTTCATCATCCTAGTTGTAATTCACACTAGCAGGAGGAGTGAGAAATGGCTGGGAGCAGGGTGAGCCAATCAGGAAGGAGGATTGTTAGGTAGTATAGGAGGAAGCGGACAGTGCAAATTAATAGCAGAAACAGGATAGGGTAAGAATGATCAAGAAGCGGTGATTAGGTGGATGTGGAGAATGAGGCATAGAAGAAGTAGAAATGTAAGAAAAGATCATTGTTTCTGGTTTCATCCATTAAGGGGGAGGGCAATACCACCGATTAGGGAAGTGAATGGAAAGGAACATTGTGTTTGGAGGGAGAAAAAATAATGATTACAGTTTGGAACATTTTGCATTAGAGGTTGCTCTCAGTGTTCCCAAGACAAAAAAAGGCCAGGCAAGTTCCTGGACCTAACCTGCCTGGGGTACTAGACATTTCATGGAAATTCAAAGCCCAGGATCAAGCAGAACTAGGGATCATGGAGAGTCTGAGACAAAATTTACTGCATTGAGGAGATTCCCAGAGATGGGAAAGGATGGCAGTTCTTAATTAACCTTCACACACTTCAAGTTAGTTCATAGGATCCCTCTTTAGGATAGAACTAGTGGTGGTAATTAAGCCTCCAATAGGGCTTGGGATTGAATCAAATCAACTGTAGGTGGGAATAATTCAGAGGCTGCGAATCAACAGATTTGATGGATCCATAAAAGCTTTCTTGCTCTGCTCCCCATGGTTGGCTGGCTACTCACAGTGATAGTACAGAAACTGAATGGGTGGACCAAACACCCAGGGCCTTTAGGAACTACATAAAAAAGAGGGTTGGGCAATGGGTTGGGAAGGTGGCCGGCAGAAAAGAAGAAAAACAGCTTAAAGCCTGAAATGAAAATCTACCTTCCATAACATGGCCCAGGCAAAGAAGGTCGTTCTGACCCTCACAATTCCATATGGCCAGCTTAAGCTACTTGTGACCCTAATATTCACGTTAACCTGATGGCAACTGCACACTCATTTTGGGGATGGACGACTAGTGTCATAAATTGGCTTTCATGCCATCTCTCTCTTTCCCTCGGCCTTGATCCCTATAGATCGAATTGCTTCCAGGTCAGTGTAAGCCCTTAAGTGAATCCTCAGACAGGGTATGATTTACTCAGAACATAGGTATTGTGCAAGAAAGCAATCTCCTCTCCATTTTAACCACAGTGTCATTTTGCCCCAGAATAACTCAAGGCAATTTCTCATGTATTTTTTTCCAGGCACCCCTCTCTCTACAACCCTGAATAGCATTTCCAGTGGGAATTTCAGAGGCTCTAAATTGCAGCCAAGGAGTAATTTTTCATTTAGAAGGATGGGAATCCATGAAAGGTTTTGGGTTATGGAGGACTGAAGAACAAGCAAGGATCATGTGGCTAAAGTAAGAATTTCCCAGGGACACAGTTCGGGCCACTAAACAAAATGGAATTTATTCCAGGCTTAAACTCTTTACCTCATGCTTTTATTATATTCATAATTGAAAAAAAAATAGAAAAATAAATCTTGACAAAGATATTGTCAGAATTTCTTAGCAAGGTGATGAAGCCAAGTTCGTCTATGCTTTTACCTGCTTTAATACAAATCTTAACATATATATCCAAAGAAAATAGTCCTATTTTACATTAAGCATAACGATAAGAAATTCTACAAACTTAAAGCACAATAACTGTAATTCTGGCAAGGGCTATAATTTATCATTACCAAATACTTTCCACTCTAACCTCATTTCTTCTCGGTTGAAATTTGTACAAATGCTTTTTCTCTAAGGGGCAGGGGTTTGTCTGCTCAGAGGTGAGGTGACATTCTAAAAAGATAATTTGATGGCTTCTGAGCCACTTTTCAATCATAAGCACCAAAAGCAATAACCCCAACTGAACTTTGAAATGTCAGAATTTTTTAACTTTAAACACAGACCCATGGAATAAAAATTAATTTATTTTTCAGGTAAAAACTTGAATGTTTTAAGAATGCCTGAAACTCACATTAGAATATCAGATATAGTCACGATAACTGAGTAATTTTGAACAGATTATAGAAACTAACATGTTTATCAAATTTATGGGAAACATTTTATTAGATCAAAATTGGATAAATCTAAGAATACAAGTATTAAATCAGACTAGTATCTTTACTGAATTATTTTACATGTGTGCAGTTTTACAAGTAAAATCGTTTTACAAACCTTATCCTGAAATGGATTTTCTATTTCACTTCTTTTCTGCAGACTGCCTGCCCCAAAGTAACTAACTATTCACCATTCGCCTTTCTTTCAGCAGTTTATTCTAGTATCTACCTCCACAATTCTAAATAAACTTTCCGGTGACCTTTTGATATATAATTCTTAGGCATCACTGATTAATTTTCTATAGGGAAATGAGAAGTATTCTTACATCCCGTGTGCTGCGTCTCTTTCTCTATGTCCTTCATTGTAGTTATATCAGAATTTTATTATGCTCATTTTCAGCGTGACTTACTTTGTTTTCCCTTCAGATAAGAATTTTGTGTTTTTTATTTGCTTTCATGAACTTTTGTCATTATCATCAATGCTTTCCAAGCTTTTCATATAAATTAAGAGGACTCTTGAATGCTCTTTGTCACATAATCAAGCACTTGAGAAAGCAACAATTGAGGGGGGTTTTTTCTTGCAGTTTCTTCCTTAACTCCACTGCCCTTGTTCAATCTGAAACTTGTGCTCTACGCCTGTGCCTCAGCTATTGTCCTGCAAGTTCATTTGTTTCTGGATCCTCGTATGTCACATGTCTTTCTCTTTCATGTTGTGCTTCCCTTTTGGTGGAGAACATCCTCTAGTGCAAGGCCACATGGAGCGAGGTCCACAAACCACTCCTAATCCACAGACGATCGTCATTTGTGATGATACAAGGAGAGAGATCAATAGTAAGCATTTAAAAGTGGGTCTAGTAGATCAATATTGCCACTTCATCCACATATGTGAACCAGCTATAGACTAGTTCCGGTGTCATTGAACACACAGGTACACTAGGGCCATGTCACACTGGGTGATATTTTTAAGGTTAGTCAATAGTTATCCAAAATTCTATCCACAAATGTAAGAAATAAGCATTAATTTTAAGTCATTTTACAATAACTTATTTTTTTTTGTTCAAGTACAGTTGAACAATGAAACAAGTATCCATTTTCCCCCACAACTCTCCCCTGCCCCACTGCCCCCACCTCCACAGTCAATCCCCACCCTGTTGTCCATGTCCATGGGTCCTTTATACATGTTTCTTGATGACCCTTCCCCTTCTTTCCCCTGTTACCCCCAACCTTCTCCCCTCTGGTTACTGTCATTGTTCTTTATCTCAATATCTCTGGTTATATTTTGCTTGCTTGTTTGTTTTGTTGATTAGATTCCACTTACAGGTGAGATCATATGGATTTGTCTTTTACCACCTGGCTTATTTCACTTGGCATAAGGCTCTCCAGTTCCATGTATGCTGTTGTGAAGGGTAGGAGCTCCTTCTTTCTGCTACCTAGAATTCCATTGTGTAAATGTACCACAGTTTTCTAATCCACTGATTTACCGATGGGCACTTAGGTTGCTTCCAGCACTTGGCTATTGTAAATTATGCTTCTATGAACATTGGGGTGTATAGGTTCTTTGAATTGGTATTTCAGGTTTCTTGGGGTAGAATCCCAGTGGTGGAATTGCCAGGTCAAAAGGCAGTTCAAATTTTAGTTGTTTGAGGAAATCCCATACTGTTTTCCACAGAGGCTGCACCAGCCTCCACTCCCACCGACAGTTCACTAGGGTTTCCTTTTCTCCACAACCTCCCCAGCACTTACTGTTTGTTGATTTGGTTATGATGGCCATTCTGACAGGTGTGAAGTGGTATCTCACTGTGGTTTTAATGTGCATCTCTCTGATGGCTAGTGATGCCGAGCATTCTTTTATGTGTCTCTGGGCCATCTGTATGTCCTCCTTGGAGAAGTGTTGGTTCAGGTCCTTTGCCCATTTTTCAATTGGGTTGTCTGTCTTCCTGGAGTGGAGTCATATGAGTTCTTTATATATTTTGGAGACCAGACCTTTGGCCAAGGTGTTATTGGCAAGTATGTTTTCCCATATAGTTTGTTCTCTTTTCATTTTAATGCTATTTTCTTTAGCCACGCAGAAGCTTTTTATTCTGATGAAGTCTCATTGTTTATTCTTTCCTTTTTGCCCCTTGCTCTTTGGGACATATCAAACATATCAGTGAATATATTGCTGTGTGGAATAAGCGAGATTTTCCTGCCTATGTTCTCCTCTAGGGCTTTTATGGTGTCACAACTTAGATTCAAGTCCTTTATCCATGTTGAGTTTATTTTTGTATATGGTGAAAATTGGTGATCGAGTTTCATTTTTTGGCATGTAGCTGTCCAGATCTCCCAACACTATTTGTTGAATTTTTACTCCATTTTTTGCTTCTGCCCTCTTTGTCAAATATTAATTGACCATAGAGACATGGCTTATTTCTGGGCTCTATTTTGTTTCACTGGTCTATGTGTCTGTTCTTACGCCAGTACCAGGCTGTTTTGACTACAGTGGCCTTGTAATATAGTTTGATGTCAGGTATTGTGATTCCTCCTACTTTGTGCTTCTTTCTCAGAGTAGAATTAAATGATATAGAGACTAAAAGAACAATTCAAATGATCAATAAATCCAGGAGCTGGTTCTTTGAAAAGTTAAACAAAACTGACAAGCCTTTAAGCAGACTCATCAAGAAAAAGAGAGGACTCAAATAAATAAAATCAGAAATAAAAGAGGAGAGATTACAAGTGATACCATAGAAATACAAAGTATTGTAAGAAATTACTGTGAAAAACTATATGTCAAGAAATTTGAAAACCTGGGTGAAATGGACAAATTTCTCAAAAAATACAATCTTTCAAAACTGAATGAAGAAGAAGCAAAAAGCCTGAACAGACTGATAACAGCTGATAAATTGAAGCAGTAGTTAAAAAAAATAAAAACAAAAAACTCCTGGCACACAAAAGCCCTGGATCACATGGTTTCACAGAATTTTATAAAACTTTTAAGGAATAGCTAACCCCTATCCTTCTCAGACTATTCCCAAAAATCAAAGATGAGGGAAGACTCCCAAACTCATTTTACAAGGCTAGCATCATCCTAATCCCAAGGCCAGATAAAGACACAAACACAAAAAACTATAGGCCATTATTGCTGATGAACATAGATGCTAAAATCCTTAATAAACTATTGGCAAACTGCGTCCAGAAATACATTAAAAAGATAATACATTATGATCAAGTGGGATTCATCACAAGGATGCAAGGATGGTACAATATTCACAAATCAATAAATGTAATATAATACATCACATAAAGAAAAGGAAAAACAAAATCACATGATCATACCAACAAATACGGAAAAAACATTTGATAAGTTACATCACCCTTTTATGATAAAAACATTCAGCAGAGTAGGGGCAGAAGGAATATCTCAACATAATAAATACCATATACAAGAAACCTACAGCCAACTTCATACTCAATGGGCAAAAACTAAAAGTTTTCCCAATAAGATCAGGAACAAAACAAGGATATCCTCTTTCACCATTTCCATTCAACATAGTATTGGAAGTCCCAGCCACAGTGATCAGACAAGAAAAAGAAATAAAAGGCATCAAAATTGGAAAAGACAAAGCAACACTGTTATTGTTTGCAGATGACATGACAGTGTACATAGAAAACCCTATAGACTCCACCAAAAAACTACTCAACCTAATCAGTGAATTTAGCAAAACAGCAGGATACGAAGTCAACATTCAAAAATTGAAGGCATTTTTGTACACCAGCAATGAAATATCAGACACAGAAGTCAGGAAAAAACTCCCATTTGCTATAGCAATAAGATAAATAAAGTACCTAGGAATAAATCTAACCAAGGAGGTAAAAGACCTATACTCAGAAAACTACATGAAACTGAATAGAGAAATTAAGGAAGACACAAATAAACAGAAGCATAAGCCATGTTCATGGACTGGAAGGATCAACATCATTAAAATGTCCATACTACCGAAAGCAATTTATAGATTCAATGCAATCTCTATTCAAATACCAATGACATATTTCACAGATATAGAACATTTACAAAATATTGTACAATAATTTAAATGAACTTTTATAAATGTAGTTTATCTTCTGAACAAAGGTGGCATAATTTGTACTGTTTATTGTCAATCCTAAAATACTGATGGTGAAATAGTTTTCCTGGATTTTTTGCTGAGAAGAGCCATCAATTTTCGGAATGTGACAGTTGAGAGGGAAGGGATTCCAAAGAAATGAAGACCAAAAGGGTTCATGCCAGTTCACTCACAGGTTTGTACTGAGGTTGTAATTTTAAAATAACAACTAATTGTGATCCATGATGGTGCACCCATCTTTAATTTTCATCATCTCTACATTCACATTTAATGATAAACATGTACAGATTTTGTAATTCTTTTACTCTTAAGTTTGTTCAGATTATATTTATTAAAATGCCATTTAATGCCATCCATCTTCAGTTGTATTGTACAAAGGCATGTTGCACGTGAAGCACAGCCGTAATACCTTTGAAGGAAAGGAGAAGGGTGCATCGCTCTACTGGGGGGAGAGAGGGATGGTGCAGAAAGGGTCACATGGAATTGACTGAAGTTTTGGAGAGCTCGTATCTCCGACAATATTTCTATTCTACCGTCACCCCTTCTTGGCAGCATGTCTAGGTATGGAATTCTAGGAGGAAATACCTGTCCTGCAGGATTTTGAAATTATTTATTTATTTATGACTATTTTTTTCAATTTCCTGCCCTTCTTTTAAGAAATAAAAAAAACAGTCTGATTCAGAGGTAATTTATGTTCCTGCTTTAAAATTTTTTCTTTTCTTGTAAACATTTAGACTCTTCTCTGTCTCTGGTATTCGGAAACTTCACAATGATGTGCCTCAGGGCGGGCTTCTCTTTATTCACCGTGCAAGTCAGCGAGTGGGGCTTTTCAGTCTGGAAATGCATGTTCTTCAGTTATGGTTTCTGTTGGCCTATTTCAATCTTTTACGCTGCAAACTCACCCCATACCTGCCTGATGATCTTTGCTTGCTCAGAAACATTCGTTGGAAATTTCTAAAAAGCTTATTAAATGGTTTTCAAAAATTGCAGCATACTAGGAACATAATGGAACTTCTTAAATATATGATAAGTAATACCTATTAAAAACATGTGAACATCACCTGTATCAATTAAATATTGCAAACATTTCCTTTGATATTGAGAATAAGATAAGGATATCCATCGTTACTATTTCTATTCAAAATGTACTGCAGGTCCTAGCCAGTATGAAAAAGCAGGGATTAGAAACAAGAATCATAGGATAGATGCGAACAAATAAAATGTTTATTACTCATATATGACATGAATGCGTACATTTAAAACTCCAAGTGAATCTCCAAACAAACTGTAGAATTAATAAGTAAATTTACCAAGGTGCTGGATGCAAGGTCAATATAAAAAAATCAATGTATGTCTCTCTGTACACCAGCAGCAAAAAAATAAAGAGTAAAATTTAGATAAAAATCATATTTACCAAAGCATTTAAATGGAATAATACACAGGAATAAATCTAAGGGGAAATATGTAAGATCCCTTTACCAGAAACTATGAGACATTATTGTGAGTAATTACAGAAGACCTATATACATGGAGTTAAATCCCATGTTCATGAATTGATAAATTTAATATTGCAAAGGGCAAAATACAGCTAAGCCAATCTTGAAAAAGAACAAATCCAGTAGGCTACCACTACTAGGTGTCAAAGATTCCTTTAAAGCTGCAGTAACCAAGGTGATGTGTCCTGGGTGAGGGGGTAGACAAACTAATGGGACAGAGAAGAGTTCCAAGACAGGCTCATAGACCTAAGTCACTTGAAGTATTACAAAGGTGGCCCCACAGAACTGTGGGGAAGAGCATCGTCAGTACTGATTGAAAAATGGCGATGGATTCATATCCCTGTTGGAAAAAATAAACAATTATTTGCCCTGTATCTTATACATAAATCTAAATTAAACTAGATTTTTTGTGAAAGCATGATGGCATAAATTAGAAGTCCTAAAATTAACTTAATTTTACACATACTCGACAGTATCAAACACTTTCACATATTACTTCATTTCATTTTTATGAAAACCCAGTGAGGTACACATGGTAGATGTTATCACGTCTGCTCTATAAAGGATGTAACTCAGTTGTAAGGAAGTTAAGGAATTTGCTGATAATTACATTAAATGAATGAAGAAAGAGGTCACCCATCCCATGCCAATAAGATTTGAGAAAATGAAAAAATCAGCAGGTTTAAGTAGTTTGTCTAAGTGCTTCCATTTCCTCCTTTGTAATAGATTAGCAGGGTTATGGCAAAGAGTACTAGGATCAATGGGAACACGTCTGCCTGGATGCTTCCCATTGAGCAGACATTCAATATATGCATATCAAGCTCTCACCTTCGTCCATCCCGAAATCCCCTGGCCCATCAGGAGGGTAGACGGGCCGGGAATGAATGTCTCCAGTGCAAGGCCACAATCCCGGATGCCTCTGACAAATGACAGCGATAAGGCTCAAGGAACTATTTTTAGTGGGATTGGCCACCTGCAATGTGAAGCTTGTCACTTATCAAACAGCAAAATGGAAAATGGTTAGAAGGTGACAGGATATTTTACAGAACCAAATGTCCAATTTTCAACACATTTCACAAAGTGTTTTCTGTGTGTCTTCATTTTCTCTGTTGAGAGACTGAGCATTTTTTTTTTTCTGTGTCCCCTCTCAGCCTTGTTCTGGCTTAGACTTGAAAACCTCTCTTCCTCTCCTGACCCCCTAGTGACAGCGTCATCATTGTTCCTGAGACTGTGATCAGGGCTCGTGACAGTTGCGTGACAAGCCTTCCCGGGGGAGGGAGGCTCACTTGTTCCAGAGCATTCGTTTTACTTCAGTGAACACAACCAAGAACGACTTCAGAGCAGAGATGGCCATCACCTGGAAGTGTTGTTTTTTTTTAACAGGAAAAAAAAAGAAAAGGTTTTTTTTTCCCTTAAATAATCATTAAGCTTATAGTTTAAATCTAACACATAAAAATCTTCTGTTTATAAAAAAGTCAAGGTTGTTTTCTGGAGATGTATAGATAATAAAGATCATAACTTTTAAAGAGTTGAAATGACTTTAAAAATCACTAGGTCCAGGTTGTAGACTCAAATGCCTATGGGAGCCAAACAAGTGGCAGGAGGGAAGCCAACTGTGTGACAATCCCAGCCTCCTAGGGCTGGCGAGTGTGCATGTTAGTAGCACTCGTGATACCCTGTGTAGCCTTGCTCCTTATCAACAGAAATCCTCTTTTATTTGGGATGGAATGCCCAGTGAACATACTCCTTTGTGCAAGGCCCCTTGCAACTGGTGGTGGTCACACGGTACAACAGTAGCAATAAGATACAAACAGAAGTCTACAGGGTAGGACCACTTAGAAAACTGTCATTTCCAAAGAGAAAGGACAGTCCCAGGAGGCACCTAACTTTTATCGTTTGCCTCTCTTTCTTTCTAGAATATGGCCATGACACCCAGAAAGAGCAGTGATCTTGTGGCCATGGGAACAAAAGCCACACATTAATAGGGCGACGCAGGGATAAATGCAGTCAACAGCTATATTTCGGGTATTTACAGTGTGGTGAGCACTGAGGAGAAGCAGGCCTCTCTGCCCAGGAACCTTAAATTCTACAGGGAAGTAAGAAGTGCACAGTAAGGATGGCAGGTACTAATGCGCTCTATGAAGAACAAAGGTGAGGATGAGGTACAAAGGTAGAGATTGACATGAACTTGACACTGGTTTACATAGGATGGTTGGCAAAAGTCTCTCTGTCAGGGTGACCCTGAAACAGATATTCTTATAAGATGTAACTGAAGGTGTGACTGCATTACTGTCAAATCTGAGGAAGAAAAGTGACCCATGGCCCCCTCTGTCTACTAAACCCCAAAGAAAATCTCTTCTTGGCCGGCCATATTGTACACTAATCTACTAACGATTCTAAGTAATCCTGAGGCAAATATGCATATTTTACTTGTTTTAATCCAGAATGTCCCAAATTCATTGGACTTGGAAACTCTGGTTGGCGTTAGGCCCCTCAGCCAGCTCTGGAGGAATTCCAAGTCACGGTCATGGGAAATGCTGGCTATGATTGCCCTAGGACAGAAACCACCACTGCCAGGCCTCTCAGTGATTAACTGAAACCCATTTGTTTTTTTAACTTCTCATAAATAAACATTTTTATTCAAATAAAGTTAGAGCCCCAGCTCACGGTGTGCTATTATTTAGCAAGCAAAAGTAAAGAAAAAAATTGCGAGGACTAGGGATACTATAGTAAAAGAATTGCGGGCACTTCACCAGGGTTAAAATTAAAAAAAAAACAACTAAAAAATATCTAGCATTTCAAGGAGAATAATGCTCTTCCCCACTTGTCCCCAAACACCCCATTTCCTTTCCTGACTCTGCATTTCTCTATTGCCCCGCATTTTAGCTCCAAGGTATGTGTCCTGTTCTTGCCGCTCTCTGCATCACTGTACCATGTGTTCCGCAAAAGGCAGAGGATGAGTCTTGTTCAGCTTCTAGTCCTAAAGGCCCGCTGTAGAGCACAGCACATGCTAAGTGCTAGGCTAATAGACAAGTACACTCAGCATGAATATTATGGCCATATGCTCACTGACTTCACATTCGGGCTGAACTCGCTGAAAGCTTTGCGTCCTCTTAGCTGATTTGTCAATATTTCTTTTCCCTGCCATCAAAGCAGCTTCAGTGCTTCCACACAATTGGCTATACTACATCCACTCGGTCAAAAAAAGTTTTAACATGTTAACAGTGGTCCGAGCAGCACAATAAGACAGATTAAGTCAATTTTTTAAAAGGCTTTGCCAGTTAATGCACCTAATGTTCATCTCAGATTATATTTTATAACTCAGAAATGATTTTTAAAATAAAAATAACTGGATACCTCCCCACAGCTATCAATTCAGTTTTTTTAATGACTCAGTCATGATATATACTTATACATGTATACACACACACACACACACACACATATATATATATATATATACACAAATATATATATTTGATCAATATCATATTGATCAAAGTAATTAAAAACTTTACGGACTCTCTGAGTGCCAGCAATAAAATGAAGAGGAATACTCATGGGTGGAATGTTAATATAAGGCACCATACATGGGAAGTGGGATGCATTCACTGGGCCTTGGTATGTTCACATCAAACAATAGCAGCATCTTTATTCAAGAGAAAGTTCAGAATCAGTCAGTTGACATGGACTCTGGAAATATCCTCATCCTTTTGGAAATAAGTTGCCCCCAGATCCTTATGAATCTAAAATACCAGTGGTTCTACTCACTCACTACATTAAAGACAAAACTTGACGGAAGTGGGCATGATAATAATTTGTAGTACCTCTCTGAAAGTCATCTAAAATAGTGTCCCACAGATTAAAAAAGAAACAGAAAAAAATTGTATCATAACTGTGCACACAGATATACATACATACCTCCTCATTCAAATAGCAGCGTATCTGTGAGCTGAAGATGCCCGACCCAAACTCCAGCTGGCCATTCATAAACATTTGGAGCAGATGACGCGTTAGTCGGACATATGTATCTTCCCTCCACTTTTTACATGCCACATACAACTTCATATAGGCTAGTGACTTTGTGTGCTGGTTTTCACATTCTAGTTCCTCTCTGCTTTTATTCCCTCTGGAAAATGTCACTAATAAATACCCGGTGATGCCAAGGAAGCAAGACCTGGCAGTGTCATGTGACAAAGGTAAAAAACAAAGACAATGCTGTTAATGTGGTTGGAAAGAATAATATAGCGGGTCATCCTGAAAGCCTTCAGAAAACCAGGCTGTGCAGCCAATTTTACTTTTTAAAAAATAATATAAATATATTTAAAAAAACTTGTCATGTCCTCCTTGTATGTTCATTTATTAAGTTTGCATGTGCTTTCCATACATATTAGTTAATTGTTAATGTAACAAGCCCTCTTTTTTCACAGCCTCCATGTTGGAAAGAACAATGGGACCTTCCCTGTGCCTTTGTTGTATCTGGAAGTGGAGTGCTGGAGTGTTGGACTTTGCTGACTCTAACTCTACAGGCTCCAAGTGAGAACCTTGCTGCTGCGATTAGTAGCTCAGTGGATCGTCTTCTGCCAAGACTCCAGTCTTGCCAAGCCAACAACAGTGTTGTGTTTTATTCCTGCTTAACCACAGTTCACTGATATAAGCTAAGAGGTTTCCTCTTATTTCTTGAAGAATGTATTATGCAAAATATTCCCCAAAGCCACTCTCTTACTCTCCACTGCCTGTTGAACAGAGAGGTGCAAATGTGTCTGTGTTCACATAAAGCCTTTTCATGTAGGTAGTACCTTAACTAAAGAAAAATCAATGAGGTTTTGCACATATTAAAATAGTAATGAAGAACACGGCTTCATGTGTACCCATTCATCATTGATACCTGGAGTTTCTTCGTGGGGAAACAGAAAGACCTTGCTGCCAGTGGTGGTGATGATGGTGGTGATGGTGGTGGTGATGGTGGTGGTGGTGGTGGTGGTGGTGATGATGGTGGTGGCAGGGATGAAGGGGGCCTGAGGAAACTGGAGGATATTTGGGGACCAAAGTTCTCTAGGTCCGCTCTCAATGTTTCTACAAGTTCAATTTGCAATGGTGGCTTTAGGAAATATATGATCTGCCATGTACTTTGGTCATAATAGGTGTCCGATGTCACTGATGGAGGCGTCCTCCAGGGCTTGACACTTAAGCATTAATCTAAATGTCCTCTTCTAAAATGTCTCTTTGCACTTATTTTTGGATTGTAACACTAAGTTAAGCCTCCTATGAAGGTAAATTACAATTTGTTTATTCATTTGCACTAAATACTGTCAATCAGCTCTACACATTCTCTATTTAGAAAGCCTTCTTATGTCCAATATGCCCATCAAAATACTGGCTACTTGTTTTAAAAATACAGCAGGTCTATAGCCCCTAAGCTGAGTCTCTAGATCCCCTTGGAACCTGCTTTCTCTCACCCACCCTCAGCAACAGCATTCTGTCTGCTGCAGTAATGAGAGGGAAGAAATATAGTGCAGAGTTTAGCACACGTGTGTAGAGCAATATGTATCAAATTATTATAGATTAATATAGCAAATTGCATTTAAAATATAAATATATATAGGATATCGGATATCACATTATATTGATTTATATCACATAATAATTATATTTCGTAAGAGAAGGGAAGCAAACTCATAAAGTGATAGTCCCTTCTCATATTTTGCACCATGATTAATCTACCTTCAGTAAAGATTTACACATGAAAATAAAACCACCAGTCACTAAAGAAAGTGTAAGTAGATAGAGGGAGGAGGAAGGCCCTGCAGAGCACGACCGGACACATCTGGAGGGACCACCTGTTTCTGCTGGCCTTGGGTATCTTCTTTTTGCTTCTACTGTATTTCAACTGATAATTTACAAGTCAAACAAAAAGAGTTTTGTCAATTTTTAAACAGCTCCCTTGCTAAACTCTGAGTAGTTCTAATATCCTTCCACCCAGCTGGTTATCTTGGGGTCTATGGATATATAATAAAAAAGAAAACAAATATTGACCATTTGACTCCATTTTTCTCATCACTGCACATCTTTTTGTTGTTCTTGTCTAATGGATGAGTAGGCCCTTCAAGGGTAACATTAAATAGTGATGGTGATAGTTTCATTCCTTTCATGTTCTCTACTGAGATTCCTTCTACCACGATGCAAGTCAGTGCTTGAATTTGACCACGCCTATCCCATTAAAACATGCACATTACCATTTCAAAAATGTAATTTTCGACCAGAATGATATGACGTTTTACCAAATATCTCTAATACCTGTTGAGTTACATGTTTTTCTTCTTTAACCTATTAATACGATAAGTTATGTAGATGAGCAGATATCCTAATATTAAACATTTTTACATTCTTGAATGAACTTTACATAGTCATGTTTTATCTTTTTAATGTAATATTATATTATAATTGCTATAGATGTTGATCATAAAATACATGGGGTTTTTTTTGCATTGTTTTCTTACTGTAGCACCAAGAAAATACACAGAATGCTTACATGACTTTTGGATGGCACTGGTAATAAAACTACTGAGGCCTTGAAAAGTGTGCCCTGGTAGGACCCTGACTTGGCAGCAGTGTGCAGTTCCATCAGCAGGTTCCTATGAATCTTGGTTCGTTCCTTAACTCTCCGACCATATATTTCATATGGAGTCTCCATGACACAAATTAACGACTTATTCAGGATAATGAGAGATCTCCTGGATTGAGATGTACTAGTCAATTGATAATGATATGTTTCTTCCAGAATTATCTTGGTAGCTGCCAGCAACGCATTTAAAGGAGAACACACTAGTGCCAGTACTCAATATTGGCGTACAAAAACATTTTTATAAACTGCTCTGAACGGTGAAGGAAACTGGCAAACCACCAAGGCATTGTGTTCTGGAGCCAGGAATGCGATTCTGGAATATTTCCATTGTGGCTTTCACTACAGAGTAATTTGCGTAATTTGAAAAGCAAGCCATAAAACTCTGTGTGGGGATAGGTTATCCAAGGTAACTCCTCTGTCAAACAAGAGACAATATTATTAACAGTCTTAGACTCATCAGAAATCAAGTGTTACAAGTTTTTAAGGCTAAT
Source organism: Sturnira hondurensis (assembly GCF_014824575.4). Classification (NCBI taxonomy): domain Eukaryota; kingdom Metazoa; phylum Chordata; class Mammalia; order Chiroptera; family Phyllostomidae; genus Sturnira; species Sturnira hondurensis. The sequence continues at coordinate 8,137,981 of NW_028092868.1, forward strand.
CAAGGAAACGGAAGGCTGTTTCCCATTTGTGTATGTGTGCCTGTGTATTTTATGTGTACATATAATAATACAATGTATTAATCAGTGGGTACAAAGATACTTTATTTACTTGTGTTTAAAATGCCCAACTGTTAATATGCTAATGGTGTGGGTGAAGAATAAATAACAATTCAGCCTCACCTGATAAACTTGATTAATAGGAGCATTAACTCCTCACATCATGATACTACTGTGGCAGCCTTGCCTGCAAAAGACAGAATAAATATGGAGTTTAAGTGAGAGAAGGGGTTTTGAATAGAAAACATCACAGTTGTATCAATCTGGGACTCTCATTTGTCACCCTAGCTTCTTGGGACTCAACAGTGTGCTATTGGATATTCCATGTGCTTATTTATACAATTATGTGTCTTGACTGCAGTGTGAAGGTTGAGGTGAGGCTAAACTGCAGGTAGAAAACTGGAAACAAATTGGGTGAAAATAAGTGAGGGCTTCTGATGCCAAAGCTGCTTTAAGCAAAATTGTCAAGCCGAGTGCTTGTCTGTTCAGTGCTGATCTCCCTCTGTGCCCTTTTACCTCTTCATTGGCACAGCCACCTGCACAGCAGGTAGTTAAACCTACCCCCCAACCTCCCACTGCCTTGTCAAAACCTTATCAAAACCTTCTCCCTGACATTTGGAAAGCAAGGATGGGATTCCACCTTAATGAGGGTCTGCCGTGTAAGCAAATCTGGGCCAGGCGCCACCGTAAGGTGGCATTAACATTTGTACTCTGCAGGGCCCTTAGTGCTACCTCCACAAAGTAAATACATTGTTTCCTTGCAACAACAAAAAGATGCTCTTGCATTTTAGTAGGACTTAAAACCACAAATAGAAAGATGTAACTCAAGTAGAGGAAATACAGGGTTAACCCTGCTTGTAGACATGATTCTGAGTAGGGAGAGGTGGAGAGAGTTTGGGGAAGGGGCTAGTAACCAGATCCTTTGAAAATCCTTCAAAACCCATCACATGTCAATGACTTTACCCACCTGCACTCAAGAGTTTGGACCTACAATTTTATTTTCTTTTCATCTTTACAAGTACCATAAAGATATAAGTTTCTCAAGAACAAAAACACAATCACAACTCAAGGTAAAACATCGAAAGTGACAGGAATGTGTTTCATGTGAGAATAGAAGCACCTTGGCTAGTGGCTGACCCTTCCAAAGACCCCAGACAGCAATGGCCGAGGCAGGACTAGAAGCAAAAATCTAACCCATTTTCATTGCTTTATTTCACAAGGAAAGAGGACCCAGTAGTTCATATCCCTTCCCTTTTGTCTTCTCATGAAGGACAATTACACTTTTCAATCATTTTGACAATTTTACCACCCTTGAGAAAATTGAAACACGTAACAAAAGGTGAGGTCTTGAAATTATATAATCAAGGTGTGCCAGCTTCAAAAGGAAAACATAGTCAATCTTTTTTCCTCCCCAACAAAAGTGGGAGCAAATGTTCCTATAACTAGAGAGCATCAGACAGCATTAACTCATACACAACATGGAGCATGGAAGGGAACCCTGGTGAAGAAATAGTAAACTCAAGCTCATACGAGGGCAGGGTATTTTAAGAGATTTACACCACTTAAATAGGGCTGTGAAGACAGTTCACAAAGGCTCCTTAAAACCAGTTTTGGGGAAAAGGGGATTAGCAGTCCAGTTGAATGATTAGAAGAAAGAATCAGGATGAAGCTGAAAATGAAACTCATACAGTACAAAAAATGAAATTAAAAAATCCAAATATTTCCAAACATAATTATTATCCAAATAGTATATTATTCATAAAGTAATGTTTGGCTTTGCACCACAGATAAGTTTGATGTTTTGTTGAAAACTATCGCACATTCCTATAGCAATCATTTTAATTCCCAATCTGTCTTCCAACTCTATTTTTTATTGTCATCTTTATTTGACCAGCCAGATATTTGTCTGTCTTGCCACGGCAAGGCACGAACAACTGTATCAATCCAGGTTGGGATCTCCAGCTGCAGTGTCAGTTTCAGCAGCAGTCCTCATTCACCATCTTTTAGGGAGAATCTCAACCCTCAGCACAATGTGAAAGGGTTGTTGCGTGTTCATGGAATCCTCTAAGAATGAGATTTGGAAACTCAGTCACACCACCACGCTACCTAGTTTCCCCTTGAGATTCCAAAGAAAAAGCAACGTCATTTGGGGATAAGAGAAACCAAGAATAAGCGTCCATACATTCCTATATGACTAAGTGTTAACTATTACATTTTGAAGACTATGGTTGCTACCGCAAGAAGGAACCTGCAAGAAGAGAGTATGAGAAGAAATGGGAGTTCCTCTAAGAAAGCAGGCAGAGAATGTTCACAAAGGACATGTTAGCCTAGGACAAATAGTGGTTTCTCAAAATGTTAAGTATGTGCTCAGACCATGAGAAGGTTGAGAGAGTGTCTCCAAATGGCTGTGAGAGAACAGGGCGCTGGGCAACATGGGAAAATTGAGTAAAAAAATTTTTTTAACATTTTTTCCACCTCATTTCAGTTTGGGTTACAGTTGGGATTTTAGCCATATGATGCACACTCGGGGAATTTTCCCAAATGGTCTGTATGTTTGGGATGTGATGTTTTTAGAACAAAGTCGATTTTTAGTGCCACATGGGAGTCTGTGCTTCAGAATGGAAGGAAACTCAACAAAGAGTGGTTCCCTTTCAGACAAAATTTATGATTCCTCAAGAGACGGGGTCCACTTTCCTTTCCATTCTGAAGTCAAACAAGGACTGCAGCATGACTTTGCTATTAATTTGTTTAATGCAAATGTCGGCTGACAGTGTTGAAGACAGCCATTTCTTTATCATGGCATCCAGCATAGTTAATCCAGTGGACTCAGAACCACACAGAACTAGAGAATCCAAATGCCACTTTTTAATCAGCTGTGTGACTTTGGAAAAATCACTCAATGTCTTTGTACCACAATCTCTCACTGGTAAAGTGAAAATAATGATTCTTGTCTCCTATGGATGGGTCAGCAGTAAGTGAAACGACCTGCTTGGCACTGCACTTGGCACATCCTAAGTGATCAATAAATGTAACCTATCATTATTATTATAACTATTGAGTTTATGTGTGATTGTTATAGTAAGATTGATTATTATAGTCAGAAAATGAGAAATCCATTCTGTTACCATAGAGCTTATCTTTTTCAAGGAACTCAGAATATTTCAATAGATATTTCTTAATAATAAGTGTTTTTTATTTAACTGTGAAATATGAAGTAGTTTCTTCTTGCAAGAAACTAGTTCACAAAGGAATGTAATTAAAATACACCTTATAAACATTTTTTTTGCTCAGGACTTAATAAAAATCTTCCTGGTATTATAAATCTCACCTTGAAATTTCAAGTTCCACTTTGCAGAAACCAATCAAAAAGCAATTATCGTAAGTAGCCAATCAAAGTTATGAACTAAACTGGGTGATAGATGATTTAGTCTAAAGAAAGTTTTACATGTATTTTTATTACTTTTATAGAGTATTACACCAAATTTGTAACATCAGTTCTATAATACCATTATCTTAAAAGAAAACATTGTGAGAGACCTAAAGCCTGTAAAAGATGCCAACAAAATTATATAGACATTTATAAATATTTATTAAATAAATAAAATGATGAAAAATATATTGATAACTCCTCACATGCTTCATTGATAATAATGGCTACTTCTTAATTATTTTTAATCTTTCCAAAATTTTTATTTCTAGAATTCTACTAAGAGCTTTGATACAACTGAGATGTGTATCTCAATATTTTCCTTGTCTGAAACATAGAAGGAACATACTGTATATTCACTAGAGGCATGAATAAGTGGATGAGTGCATAAATGACTAAACAGCTTGAGTAAATAAACAGTTTGAATAAATGAACACTCTCCTCCATGGTCAAGGCCTGTTTAAGTCCCTAAAGTGTTGACTTCTTTTCTCTGGCTCAGAGTGGCCCATAAAGAGATTTCCATGTTTGAGAGAAAACAAAGAAAATTTTTAATTTTTTTTATTTTCTTAGTTATCAATAATCACCTCTGTTCATCACTTCCAGTCCAGCAGAGACATGCTCTGTGAGCACATTTGCCCAGTCTGTTCCTTCCCCGCTCCTGCCCTCCTCCAGCCTGGTCTGCCTTGGCACGTAGGGAGGGAGAGAGGGAGGGAGGGAGGGAGGCAGGGAGGGAGAGAGGGAGGGAGGGAGGGAGGGAGAGAGGGAGGGAGGGAGGGAGGGAGAGAGGGAGGGAGGGAGGAAGGGCACCTACTGCTTGGATGCTGGAAGCCACAAGAGGATTGCCTGGCATAACCCTTGATATTTACATTGTAGTAATCATTCCAAAAATCTAGGGTTTGTCCAAAGAAAATTTACCCGTGGGCACAATGGACAGATAGGGTAGGCGAGAAGTGTCCTTCCCACCCCACTCCTAATTATTAAATGCATACTAAGTGCCAGACATTGTTTTAATCAATTTACCTGCATTATTTCATCTAATCCTCATATGGACCCTAAGAGACAAATGCTACTATCATGACCATTTTAGTAGCAGCAGATGAGGCTTAAGGGAGTTAAGCAAGTTCACCGAAGTCACAGCCAAGAACGATCCAAACTGGAATTCTCATCCTAGTCTGGCTGGCTGTATCTGCTGTTTCCAAACATTGCAATCCATACCCTGTTGGGCAAGAGGTTGCCAAGAGACTGTGTTGCACATAAATTCATTTTGAAAATTTCCACTGTGTCCACCCCGAGTAAGTCACTACTTCATTTCATCATTCAATTAATACGTATAAGGGGGGATTCCTACTTGCCAATGACGATGTGAGGCCCTGAGGCACCAAAAACAAGCAAGAGAGACAAGAGCACTGTGTTCCTCGGAGCATTCAGAGGAGGGGACAGGAAAATCAATCAAATGGAACAATGGTGTCTAATAATAGTTACCCCATATTGGAAAAGCATGGGGGTCACCAAGGTAGTTAGCAGTGGCCTCTGCATCAGTCCACAATGTTCAGCATTTATGATGCTTAAGGTGCGTAGAATACTGCTTTGCAACACTCAAATAACTATTCTAAGCACTGAGATTATATAGTCTCTTCTATAAGAAAAAAACAAACAAAACTTAACTAGTGAGAGCGAAACACAGGTGACAGCAGTATAATGGACATGTTAAAGAGGAAACAACAGTCACAGCAGAGAAGAGAGAAAGAGAGCCCTGAAGCCTATGGATGGAAATTAGAGGCTCCTTCTGACAGCTCACCTAAATGCTGCGTGGTCCCCGGAGAAGATGCATTCAGCAGACATGGGACTCAGGAGATCTTCCTTCTATTCCTCCATTTAACCTTCCTGTACCCTGATTCTTTGTGAAGTTAGAGGATTGGGTAAGAGGCTGTTTAAGGGGCCGCTGGCTCTGACCTGCCATGATACTAATCTTTCAGGAAAGCTGACAAAAGTCACCATTCTCGGCGCTTCCTGATATGACAGTTCAAGCTCTAGCTATGTTTTCATATGATAGATTTTCATTGTGCTTGGATTGAAATGGGACTATTTCTGAACTCTCTCATTAAGTCAGTATCTTAGCATTCTAAGGTTGTTTAGCCTTCAATATTCCATGCCCCCCCTAAATCTGCCCTTCCTATCTCACCTGCTACTAAGTACTCCGTCAAGAGGCAACTAAAGAGAAGATAAATAACTCTAATCCACATAGAAATAAAAATGGCCATTTTTCTAGAAGTATAGGAATCCTATTAATAAAGTTATTAAAAAACCTTCATCCTACTTAGATCACAACACTATATACATGTATAAATATGCATTATATGTGCATATATGTGTGTGTATTTGTGTGAGTGTAGGTGTATGCGTATTTCTCAGCCAGGGGCAATGCTGTCTCCAGGGATGTCGTTGGACAATGTCTGGAGTTGCTTTGGGTTGAAACACTGGGGGTGTTACTGGCATCGAGTGAATAGAGGCTGAGAATGTTGGTCAACCTCCTACAACACACAGGGCAGCCTCCTGTTCTAAAAATCACCTGTTCTAAAACGCCAGTAGTGTTGAGGTTAAAAAACGCTAGTTTAGATGGTACGTGCACATCTAATGGAGGGCCATTATTCTAGGCTATGGAAAATATATAAGATTTTTCACTTTCTCACCTCAATTTATCATTTGAAGAATTTTGACTCTGTTACCTTCTTCATGCTAAGCTTTTGAACAAAGTGCAGCGTCGAACCCCTTTTGCTCCCTTTCACAAGGTCCATAACATGAACCTGATTGCCACCACCTGTGACCAAGACAGGCAGTAAAGGATGAGAGGTCTGACCCAGGGTGAAGAACACAGACTCCAGGGCCAGAGGTCCTGGGTGCAGATCCACCCTCCTCCACTCTCCCTTTGTCTAGCCATGGACACATACTCATACTTAATCTCTGCAGCTTCCTTTTATTATCTTTAAAAGGGGGACAACATAAGAAACCTGCCCCCAGAGAATTACTGCAGGGTGCAATGAGTCAACGTTGATGTCATGTGGCACAGAGGAAGCCCTCAGTACAAGTCATCAAAGCCTCGCCTGCTGCAGCCGTGTCATTGGACACTGTTCACTCTTAGCCACTCACACAAACTTTGCAAGAGTCAAGAGCACCAAAAACAAAATTAATTTTTTCTTTGAATTTCAGACAGTAAGTTGTACCTCCACATGTAAGAAACTGTTAATGTCAACACAGTCTTACTAGCCACACATGACCTTACATATTCTACTCTGAGCAAATGAATCCACACAGTTAACTTATAAAAGCAATTTCTCAAAACTATTTCTTCCACAGATTCAAAGAAATTACTGAGACTTCTGGCATGTCATTCTTCAACTATCATCTGGGCTACAGAGAAGTCCTGCATTTAAACCTCTAGTTAATCTGAGCTGAGAGGTCCTACATAATTATTTAACATACATCTTTCTGTTAATAAAGCCATCAGGCCAGTGTATGGTAGGAGTTGAAGACTCCTTATTGGTTTCCTTGTGAAATAATGGGGTTGGAAAAACAGATATCACTAATTCTATGCTTCTTACTAACAAATTTGTGATTAAAGCTTCTTGTTTTCATGAGAAATCTAGGTGTTAACAAGTTCATCTCAAATATTAATAGAATCAAATCTTGCCAACAAATAAATGCCATATTAACCCAATAGGAGCTTATCAATAAAGAACCTGAAATAATGTCTCTGAAATCATTGAAGGCAATCAATAAAGATAAAAGAATCAGTCAATTCTTCTTTTTTTAAAGCAAAACAAAATCCCCTAAGTCAACCCACAAAACAGTTAAGTCATAGAAAATATTTTACAAAGAAATTAATACAATGCTTCTGTCTATTAGCCCTTTTACTTCTTCAATAAACTCTGTATTACTAAATAAAGCACCATTTCCACAAATATTTTACGCTGAAACACAACTTTAGCAGTACAGTGTGTTACTTCCATTAAAATGATTGTTTCACTGTGGAAGCTTCCCAAATGCAGGCATTTGTCTGCATTTCCGTGTCTGAACAAATATTTTGCCAGTCCTCGCTAACTAGTCTTGCCACATAAATGTAAGAATATATTTTGCCATATTTCCTAATAAGAAAGCAGTGTGTCCTTAACATGTTTGTATGAAATCAGTCAATCTTCAAAGACATGCAAAAGATTCTATGGCGCTTTTTAAAATAACAATATCCAATTAGGCCAACTAATTTCTCTATCTGCCCTTCTGAGACGGCTCGGCTGTATTTTGCAGAAGTTTGTACCAGCCTTTTCTACTAATAAGAGGATCTCTTTCAAAGGGGGGTGGTGTCAGCTCTGTGACAGAGCAGTGGGATTGCCTGGGATTAGTAGTTCAGCAAGCAGATAGCAAAGGGGCTAATGAAACACCCATTTTTAAAGAGCTTTAATCTCCTATTAGAAGTCAAAGTATACTTTGCATGTAAGTTCATAGACTCCTGAAGTTTGATTATGATATTCTATGATGCAGCCTTGAGTACGAGGCACCTCCGTCATCTACCTAAAATGTGATTCTGACATGACTAGTGAGTCATCAAGGCTGGTCTCCGAGAAACCTACGAAAGATCTAGGACTTCCTGGGAGGCCTCTTCCCTTAGCTAAAAAAAAAGCAACCATCCAACAGGAATCTGGCAGTGGAAGAAGGACCCGCCTTAAATGCAGCATGATGTTACTTCAATGTCCTTCCTATTTCAGCCCCACCTAGACTTCTGGTCTTATGTTATCCACCCCTTCCCCACCACACGCACACACCCATACTCAAGGCTCCAGCCACATCCCTTCCAAGATGCTCCATGCTCTACCAGGTAATAGAAATAATAGAAACTTGACTCTTGGTGTTGAGATAAGCAAAACCTTTTTTCTTGAGCCTCGTTCCAACTCTCTTACTCGCCCTGAAACACACTCCCAAGAAATTCTTAGAAACATCTTCACACAGAGGACAGATAATGTTAAAGAAGGCAATGAGATTCTGGGTAAGCAGTTACAGGAAAATGCCTATAAAACTAGAGTCCGTGACTCTGACCTCCATCTCTCCCCCAACATAGACAAAGTCTGGCAAACCGGGTTTGTATTTTTAAAAATGGGGCTGTATTTAAAAAAAAGAAAGAAAGAAACATTTATGACTTAGGTTTGTCTCTTTTCTTCCCCTTCTCTCTCCCTCCTCTTCATCACTTCTTCTCATCTAAGTTCTAATACAAACCAGTTCACTGAATAAATAATTGCTATAGAATCATTGCATTTTGCACATTTAAGAATATTAGACACCATAAAGATCAAGCTAGGAAAACCAAGAAAGTCACGCAACTCGCTCAAAGTCGTATGTCCAGTTGACATTCAAAGATTAGTTCATCTGCACTTCTAGAATTCAGTTTAGAGAAAGGGGAAGGGTGAAGTGTCACACTATGGAATTACGCTGGGTTGACCTATAATTAAAAATCAAAGTCATGCCACCCAGACTATCTACTCAGCTTAACATTCATGACTGTCACAAGTGTATCTCATAAATTACAATCATTTTCTGGCCCCAGAAATCAATTTGGTAGGTAGATGCACCATTTATACAAAGAACCCCACTTTTACATTTATCTTGGGACTAGGTGTGAAGGACAGGGTCGAATAAAGCTAAAGGGCATCCACTGAGGGAAACAAATTACATATGATATTGCATATCTTACTTTCATATCAACAATAATCTTTCATTTTGCAAGCATATTGCATATAAAGTGGGCATGATGAACTTGCTGCTCCATAAGCAAACAGCAGAAGGTTATCATATGGCAAATGATCAATGCTCCCTCCTCCAGGTCACCTTGACCATAGTCGGGATGCATCTCGAAGATGTGTTAAGTACCTAGCAACACTTCCTGCAGTGACTGCTATAAAAAGAAAATAATGATAAAGGCACCAAGCTACTCTTTCTCCAGGGTTTGATCCACGGGAAAGGAAGAAAAAAAAAGCTAGATTCACAGGGAAAAAATAGCAAGAATTTCTGAGAAGCAAATTAATTTCTGACCATTGGAAACTCATTCATTCATTTATCAGTTCATTGATATAACACACATTTTGTTTTAAAAAAAGTGTAAAATGCCAGATACTCATCTGGGCCCTAGAAAATGGAATTTGCCCTGCCTTTTAACGGAGTTCATGTTCTTTTAGAGAGGTTAGAGAAATGGATTTAAAATGTTAGGTGGTAATACAGGCTATGGAGGCCACAAACAGGTCAAAGGAGCTGGTGAAGGGAGCAAGTTCATGGGCAAGCAGGGAGAGGAGCATAGCTCTCCATCCCTGTGAAAGATTTACATAGGGAACAGGGTGAGTCAGGGGAGTCCTCTGGAATAACATGGCCTTCCTTCCTTTGGGGAAGTGAAGGGAGCAGGGACTGAGCCTCGTGGATGTCTAGAGGGAAACACTTCTATGTAGAATAACACACACACGATGACCTTGACACGGAATGTGCTTGGGCCTTGGCATGTTCAAAAAATATCAAGTGTTCAGTGGAGCAGAAGAATAGTGAATATGTGTGCATTACAAGAAAAAAGGGGAAAAATATAATTTTTTTAGGGTCTTGCTTGCTGGAGAAAAAATGCATTACTACTGATTGGAAAAACAAAGTTTACTGTACTAAGGCTCTCTGAGACACAAAACTAATATATAGTTATCGAGGTAACTATTTCCATAATGAAGAGATTTATTCTAGAAGAGGCCCACATGATCATGGAGTCCGAAAAGTCCCACATTCCGCTCTCTGCAAGCGGAAGAGCCCCGGGTCTCATTCAGTTTGAGTCTGCAGAGCCGAGGACTGGTGCCCATGGTGGAGGGCAGGAAACAGGCTTCTGCCAGCTCAGAGAGGGCATACTCCTCTCTCTGGTCTGTCTTTTGATGCTGGCCCTCCACATGTTAAAGAAGGCTCACGGGCACTGTGAGGGTGGTCCCCTTCCTCGGTCTAACCATTCAAATGCTGGTCTCACCTGGAAACCCAGAAACGATATCTCATGGGCTATCTTCACAGCTTTTAGCCTGGTCAGGTTGACACAGAAAGTTACACATCACACTTTTCAAATTGGTATAAATTCCAGAAAAATACCAATTTAGTATTTTAATATGTAGGACTTCATGAAACAATAGCATTATTTTGTAACCATTTCTGAGAACAGAGTAATGAGCAACTTCTTTTTTTTTAAATATAGTTTATTGATTATACCATTACAGTTGTTCTATTCCCCCCTTCATTCCCCTCCACCCGCACACTCCCTCCCCCACCCTTCTCCCCCCTTAGTTTATAACCACGTGTCTCAACTTCTTTAGATTCTATATTTCCCCCACTATTCTCGCCCTCCCCCCTATCTACTTTCTACCTACCATCTATGCTATTTTCTGTGCCTTCTCCCCCCTTCTCCTCCTCCCACCCCCCCTGTTTCTAACCCTCCATGTGTTCTTCATTTCTATGGTTCCACTCCTGATCTAGCTGTCCTCTTGGTTTGCTTTTGTTTTAGGTGTGGTTGTTAATAGCTGTGTGTTTGCTGTCCTTTCACTGTTAATATTTTTCATCATCTCTTTCTTATATAAGTCCCTTTAGCATTTCATATAATAAGGGCTTGTTGATGATGAACTCCTTGAACTTGACCTTGTCTGAGAAGCACTTTATCTGTCCTTCCATTCTAAATGAAAGTTTTGCTGGATAAAGCAATCTTGGCTGTAGGTCTTTGGATTTCATGACTTGGAATACTTCTTTCCAGCCCCTTCTTGCCTGTAAGGTCTCTTTTGAGAAATCCGCTGACAGTCTGATGGGTACTCCTTTGTAGGTGACTGTCCCCTTATCCCTTGCTGCTTCTAGGATTCTCTCCTTCATTTTAGTCTTGGCTAATGTAATTATGATGTGCCTTGGTGTGTTCCTTCTTGGGTCCAACTTCTTTGGCACTCTCTGAGCTTCCTGGATTTCCTGGAAGTCTATTTCCTTTGCCAGACTGGGGAAGTTCTCCTTTATTATTTGTTCAAATACGTTTTCCACTCGTGGCTGTTTCTTTCCCCCTTCTGGTACCCCTATAATCCGGATGTTGGAACGTTTAAAGATGTCCTGGAGGTTCCTAAGCCTCTCCTCATTTTTTTGAATTCTTGTTTCTTTACTATTTTCTGGTTGGATGTTTCGTTCTTCCTTCTGGTCCACTCCCTTGATTTGAGTCCCATTTTCCTTTCCATCGCTATTGGTTTCCTGGACATCTCCCTTCATTTCAATTAGTTTAGCCTTCATATGTTCCTCTAATTTGTGACTAAGTTCCTCTAATTTGTGACTGTACTCTACCAATTCTGTGAGCATCCTGATAAATAGTGTTTTAAATTGGGCTTCTGAGAGGCTGGCAATCTGTTGGTCGCTTAGAGTTATTGGCTCTGGGACTTTGAGTTCTTGCACCATCTTTTGGGCTGTTCGTGCCTGTTAAGTAGCAGGAACGGAGCCCTAGGTTTTCACCAGAGCAGGGCAACTCAGTTGCTGGGTTGTGACATTGTATGTGGGGGCGGGGTCAAAGAGGGACAATGGCTTCCCTCCGCCGCCTGCTGCCGCGACCCCCACCAGCACCGCAGCCACCACTGTCACCAGGGCCACGCGCCCCGTTCCACTGCACGTGAGTGTGCCACCGCCATCAGCCCTCCACCACTGGGTTCGCCCCCTGGGGACTGCGTGGTCCATCTCACTGCACGCGAATGTGCGACCTTGGTCAGTCTGCCCCGCACCCCGACTAGGTCCGGGCTGCCTGCGCTCCTAGGTCTGTCCTTCCCGACCCTGCTCCGCTGCTGGCTCTGCCTCTCTTACCGTCCCTGTTGAACGGTTCGTAGCTGCCGGACTTCCATATAATTCCGTTTTCTGGTCTCTGGGTGTGTCTTAGTTCTCCAAAACTTTTGTTGTATCCAAACTTGGTTGTGGGAGAAGGCACAGTGTTTCCACCTATGCCTCCATCTTGGTGGAAGTCCCCTGAGCAACTTCTTTTAAATAATTTAATATTGTGAAAATACATTCTTGAATCATTTACTATTTGTCTTTGTTTATTTATTTAAGCCCTCTATATCTCAGTTTCCAAATAGGTGGTATAGGGGATCATACCAGAATACTACATAAATAAAATATAAAACTAAATCTGCATAAAGACAAATATACATATATGCATAATAAACTAAATGAGGGAAAATTCAAAATAGTGTGTTAGAAAAATTAGATTTAGGAAATACAAGATTAGTTAATGTTCTAAAATCAATCAACGTAACTTACAACATCATTATAAAAAGTAAATAAAATCCATATAGTCATCTCCATATTGGCAGAAAAATTAATTAATACCCATTAACTTAAAGAAAAAAATGTATCAAACAAGAAATAAAAAGACCGAAGTTTTCTTAATCTGAAAAAAAATCTACCAACAAAGCTAACACTATAGATAAATTCTACTGGAAGTCCTAGACAGTTCAAAAGGAAATTTTTTTAAAAAGTTCTACCACACGATTGCGGTTCGATTCCCAGTCAGGGCACATGCCTGGGTTGCAGGCCAGTTCCCAGCAGGGGATTCACGAGAGGCAACCATACATTGATACTTCTCTCCTTCTCTCCTTCCCTTCCTCTCTAAAGATAAATAAATAAAATCTTAAAAAATAAATAAGTAAAAATAAAAAAGTTCTAAGGATCAGAAAAGAAGAAATTAAAGGGTCGTTATTTTCATATGGCATAATTGAATACACACAAAATTCACCAAATTCAATTAATAATTAAGTGTAGAAAATTATAGATAAAAGATAACTTGAATCAGTTTCTATATAGTAGCAAAACAATTTTAAAGTTTTTAAAGGGTACCATTTACTATAGCATCAAAAATGTCAAATACTGTCGAATCCCAGTCAGGGCACATGCCTGAGTTGCAGGCCAGTTCCCAGCAGGGGACCCACGAGAGGCAACCATACATTTATATTCTCTCCTTCTCTCCTTCCCTTCCCCTCTAAAGATAAATAAATAAAATCTTTTTTAAAAAGTCAAATACCTAATAAAAAAATCTAACTTGCACACAAATGACTCCTAAAAAGAAAACTATAAAACTATTGAAAGAAATTAAATGAGACAAATAAATAGGGAAATTCACCATATTTATAGGTTATAAGACTCAATATTATAAAAATGTCAATCCTCAACAGATTGTTTCAGACATTCAATACATCCCAACTAAAATTGTGAGAGAAATTTTTGAGGGAATTGACTTGTGAATTCTAAAATTCAGGGTGTGGCAAAAGTAGGTTTACAGCTGTTTGTATAGAAAATAATACAGTAATTAGTAAATAACCATACACAAATAAGCTGTGTTTCACGTACTTACAATTATAAACCTACTTTTGCCCACCCCTGTATATATAGAAAGGCAAAAGGCCAAAACAGCAAAGACAAAATTTTTGGACAACTTGCAGTCCTGGATATAAAGCCTCCTCAGTCCACGTACTGTTGCCTGTTTTAACGTAAAGGGGCCACAGCAATGCAGCGCATGAAAGGAAGTTCCTCCCTAGTAAATTATGCTGAAGTAAACATTCATCCGTGTGGGAGAACCATGCACTTCAGTGTCTAACTTAAGTGGACGTATGAAAGTCCCCTCCAAATAGAGTAGAGACCTAAATAACCAATAAATCTTCTGTAAGATAAAATACAAAACTACCTTCATGATTATAAAAAGTGACAATCATATTTCTTATACTCTGAAGCCAGCACAGGGTACCAGGCACTGGGACAGTTCACGTGTACTGTGACTTATCTGCCAGTTGACCTGGGTAGCATGGGTTAGTGACTGGACCTTCAGTTCCTCCTGCTCCCACCAGATCTCCAGCAGCTTCTTAGAGACATGACCCTAGCACACGAGTAGATCCAGACAATATGATAGAAAAGTCCAGAAGAAAGCCTGTAAAACTGCCTCTACCTACCAAAATAATAAACCAAAGCAAATAATATATCCCCGAAGGGGTTTCAGAGATAAATTCTATCAGTGAGGTTTGAAAAATGTAGTGTGGTCATCCTACCACATTCTCGTTCAGCTTTCCTATTTGGCCTGTGCAGAAAACAGATGGGACTTTGAAAGTGACAGTGCATCATTGTAAACTTAATCAGGTGGTGAAATCCAATTGCAGCTGCTGGTCCAGATGTAATGTCATTACTGGAACAAATCAACACATCCCCTGGCATCTGGCAAATGCCTCTCTGTCTCTCTGTCTCTCCCCCTCTCTTTCTCTCTCCCCGACCTTCTCTCTTTTTCTGTCTCCCCCCTCACATCTAACAGTAAAGCTCATCAAAAATAATTTATGATATGATGTTGATTAGACCAGATGAGCAGGAAACAGCAACTCCCGTAGACTTGTTTGTAGGACCCATGCATGATAGAGGAAGGGAAAGGAATCCCACAAAATTCAGGAATCTGTCACCTCAGTGGAATTCCTAGGGGTACAGCAGTCTGAGGCATGTTAAGATTAAGATACTCTTTCTCTTTCCTTCTGCCATTAAAGAAGAATTAAAATGCTTAGATTTTGCAGTACTTTAAACCTATTTGGGGCATGCTACTCTGAACAATTTATCAAGTATCCTGATAAACTACCAAATTCAAGCAGTCTCAGAGAAAGAAAACTCAACTGTCTTACCACTGGGAAAATGTGACTCCCCACCCCATGCTGTGATAATGCTTAGCACATCTATGTCGGAAAGGCAGGCTTTAAAGAAAATCTGGTAAGACCCTATAAGTAGATCATGATGAAGACATTCAAGATTTGGGATAAAAACTATGCCATCCTTGGAAAATAACAATAATCATCTTGAGAAATAGTTACAAACTTCCTCCTGGGGCCAAGCAAAGAATGAATGCCTGATCATAAAATCACCAAACCCATGAGAACTTAGCTGCTCATCATTAAGTGGGTATGTCCTGACTATCAAACCATAAAGTTGGACATCACAGTAGCACTTCATTGTCAAATGGAAGTGACATGTACAAGGCTGAGCTCAACTGTAACCTAAAGGCAAATTTAAGTTTCACGAGCAAATAGCCCATATGTCTAGAGGCCATATTCTGACAGCATTGACCCATTTCTCAACCTTCCCTCATGGCCATATAGAGACTTTCAATAATTAGTTGACTGGGAAAAATGGTCTCTTAAAGATGGAAGCACTCTGGGGCTGACTCTGCAGAACAGTAGTGAAGGGTAAACCTTCAGTGGACAAAATTTTGAGCCATACATCTGGTTGCTTTTTCTGAAAGAAGAAACAGATGATCAGGGCTATGCACTTACACTACTTACTAGACAGTGTCTAATGATTTGGTAAATGGTTGAGGACTTGGAAGCAATATAATCAGAAAACTGGTTCTGTTAACGGGTGCAGACTGTGAAGATAATCGTTCTGTCTGTTAATATTTAGCAAAAAGTAACTTCAGACAGGAGGACTTTGATGAGAATGGAAACAAGATGACCAATTCTATAGAAGTGAGCTCAGTCAGACTCTCCTCAGACACTACTGTCCTCGTCAAATGACGAGGACAATGTTCTTGTCACCATGAACAAGGTGGCTATGGTTTTAGGGGTAGAGTATATATGCATGGCTCAGAAACGCAAATCACCACTCACCAAAGTCAATCTGGCTAAAGCCACAGCTGAATGCTGAAACTGCCGCTGGTAGAAGCCAAGGCTCAGCCCCCGATTTACCCAATTCCCTAAGGAGATTATTCAGCCACCTGGTACAGCATGATCTCACTGGACCATTCTATAAGGAAGGAGCAGCACGTCATTCTCCCTAGAGTGGACACTCTGAATATGGATTGAACATTGTTGCCCATAATTCTCCTGCCAAAACCATGATTCAAAGATTCATAAAAAACCTGTTTACCATCAGAATATTCCACACAGCTCTCCTGCTAGTAAGGAGATAAAGTCTCATTCTTATACAATTCACAGGTCTTACCACCTTCCCCATCATTCTGCAGCAGCTGTACCGATAGTATGATGGAATGGCTGTTTGAAGACAATTATAGCATCAGTTGGGTAAGAACACCACACCTCATGGGGCTGAGATAATGCCCTCCAGGATGCAGTATATGCTGCAAATCAGCAAACTATACATAATGCCCTTTCTCCTAGCCAAAATCCATTAGTCTAGGAATCAGTGGGTAGAAATGGGAAGAACTCTTCCCACTATTAGCTTTGGTATTCCTGTAACAACAATTTTGCTTCTGTCAACAGAATTTTGGATTCTGACGGTCTCCAGACAAGCTAGTACTATTTTACATATGTGTAGTTCGATATGCCATTCGCTGGCCACATGTGGTTATTCAACCCTTGAAATGTGGCTACTGTGACCATGGTAATAAATTTTTAATTTATTGAAATTTAGATTATTTAAATTCAATGTAAATAACATGTCACTAGCAACTATAATATTGGTCTAATGTATATCACAAGGTCTAGAGTTCTCAAGAAAGATGAATGTTTCCACCAGGGGATGCAGTAATTGTTTAAATTGACAGCTGGCCATGATAATGATTCAATAGTTACTGTACTGTATGAGACAATTGATCCTGATCATTGAGGGCAAATTGTATTGTTACCACACAGTGGGGATAAGGAAGCATGTCTGGAAAGCAGAATATCCTTTGGGTGCCTATTAATACTTTTATTTTTCTGTCATTAATATCAATAAAAACTGTAACCCAGTACAGGCAAAAATAAAAATAGCTCAGATCCCTTAGAAATAAGCTTTTAAAATAATATAACAAACAATTATAAAACAATCCTAAAATGGAACCACAGAAGACCCCAAATAGCCAAAGCAAGAACAAAAAAGCTCAAGGTACTACACTTCCTAATTTCAAACTATATCACAAAGCTATAGTTATCAAAACACTATGGTATTAACATAAGAACAGACACAAAAATCAATGGTATAGAATAGAAAGCCCAGCAATAAGCCACAACAGATACGGTCTAGCAGTTTATGACAGAAGAGCCAAGAATATACAATGAGTAAAGGACAGTCTCTTCAAAAAATAAAAAGTTGTTAGCGACCCTGGATAGCCACATACAAAAAAAAAATTTAAACCGGGCCTCTGTTTTACACCATGCATAAAAATCAACTCCAAGTGGATTAAAAATTTAAATAAGACCTGAAACTACAAAATCCTAGAAGAAAACATCAGAGATAAGCTTCTTGACATAAATTTTTGCAATAATTTTTTGGATTTGACTTCAAAAGCAAAGACAACAAAAGCAAAAATCAATAAGTGGGATTATATGAGTCTAAAAAGCTTCTGCAGAACAAGCAAAATCATTAACAAAATGAAAATTCAATCTATGGAACAGAGGAAAATATTTGTAACACACATATGTGATAAATAATATGCAAAATATATAAAGAACTTAGACAACTGAGTAACAAAACAAAACAAAAGCAGTTTAATTTAAAAATGGGCAGAGGAACTAAATATTTTTCCAAGGAAAACATATAAATGGCCAACAGGTATGTGAAAAGGCTCTCAACATCACTAAGGGTCAGAAAAATGTAAATGCACACTACAGTGAGATACCTCACACTTATTAGAATGACTGTTACCAAAGAGACAAGAAACAGCAAGTGCTATGAAGAATGTTGGGGAAACGAAACCCCTGTACACAGTTGGTGGAAAGGTGAATTGCTATAGCTGCTACAGCAAACCATATGGATGTTCCTTTAAACATTAAGAATAGAATTATCATAGTGGTTGTACCAGTCTGCAATCCCACCAACAGTGAACTAGAGCCCCCTTTTCCCCACAACCTCTCCAACACTTGTTGTTTGTTTCCTTGTTTATGGTAGCCATTCTGACTGGTGTTAAGTGGTATCTCATTGTGATTTTAATTTGCATCTCTTTGATAGCTAGTGATATCGAGCATCTTTTCATGTGTCTCTGGATCCTCTGTATGTCCTCCTTGGTGAAGTGTCTGTTCAAGTCCTTTGCCCATTTTTTAATTGGGTTGCTCTTCTTCTTTGAGTGGAGTCGTGTGAGTTCTTTGTATATTTTGGAGATTAAACCTTTCTCTGAGTTATCATTATGAATTTTCTAAGAAAACTATAAATGAATGTGCCTTTTGACCCAGCAATTCCACTGTTAGGAGTATATCCTAAGAACCCTGAAGCACCAATCCAAAAGAACCTATGCACCCCGATGTTCATAGCAGCACAATTTACGATAGCCAAGAGTTGGAAGCAACCTAGATGCCCATCGGTCAATGACTGGATCAAAAAACTATGGTACATTTACACAATGGAATTCTATGCTGCAGAAAGGAAGAAGGAGCTCCTACCCTTTGCAACATCATGGATGGAACTGGAAAGCATTATGCTGAGCGAAATAAGCCAGGAGGTGAAAGACAAATACCATATGATATCAACATTAACAGGAATCTAAACAACGAAACAAACAAACAAGCAAGCAAAATGAGACCAAAGACACTGAAATACAGAATATGCTGACAGGGTCCAGAGGGGAGAGGGGAGAGAATCACAGGGGAAAAGGGGAAGGACTCACATGAACAAGTATAAAGGACACATGGACAATAACTAAGGTGGGGGGCGGAAATAGGAGGATGGTGGGGAACACGGGGGGGCAGGGCTGGGAATACAACACAGAAAACTGTACTTGAACAAGAATTAAATTAAAAAAGAATAGAACTATCATATGAACCTGTAATTCTATTTCTAGGTATATCCAAAGAAAATAAAAAATAGGATATCAAATACATATCTACATACCATGTTCATTACTGTATTATTTACAATAGCCAAGATATGGAGGCAACCTGTGCCCACCAATGAATGAATGAAGAAATATATATGAATAGTATTTTACTTACTGTATACATATGAATATTATTCAGCCATGACAAAGAAGGAAATCTTGCCATTCGTGACCACATGGGTGGATCTTGAAGGCATCATTCAAAGTAAAATGAGCCAGACAGAGAGAGACAAATACCACATGATACAATTTACGTGTGGAATCCACAAAAAGAGTCAAACTTGTAGAAACCTTTAGAAAAGTGATTGCTGGGGCTGGGGGTGTGGGGAAATAGAGCAAGGATGATCAAAGGCACAGTCTTTCATATATAAAATGAAAAAGGTCTGAAGATCTAATGTAAAATATGAAGACTGTAATTGATAATACTATGTTATACAACTGCAATTTGCTGAGAGAACTTAAGTGTTAAAAGTAATAATAATAGTAACAATAAAATAGACCAATCCCACAGTCTGGGAATATTAAATGGCATAACTCATGCTTACCATAAAAGTTTTGTGCAATAATACAGCATGATTTCTTACAAACACCAGTAATTGGAGTTGATACATTGCATATAGCCAAGGAGGTAATATTACCTTTGAGAAGAATGATTATTTGAGAGCAGGGAAAGGTTGGGCCTCAACCCATAACATTAGAAGCACGGTGTCCACTGTTTATATAATATCACAAGCTAACATTCTAACGTGAAGGGATATTTTACAACAAACACAGGGACAGAGCCACTGGGGATTTAGGCAGTGAGTGCCTCTGTCTGACCTCCCCACAGCCTCTGTTCCCAGACACAATTCTCTGTATTTCCTATGCTTAACTTCAAAAAAAATTTTTGGCTCATCTATTGCCTAACTTGTCTCATTAGTATGTAAGCTCCATGAGGACAGTTACTTTTTCCATTTTCTTTATTTTCCCCCAGTGCTAAGAACATTGACTAGCGCACAGTAGGCTCCCAATAAATATTTATTAAGTGATACAGAGAGCATGAATGTACATAAATCGGGCATAAATAATTGGCAACTGCAGGATATGTGTCAGCCATTTGACACATATGGCATCCCCAGCTGACCTCTACCCCAGTTCTTTCTTGTAGAAAGCCACCCTGCCATGGTTAAGTTCCAGTGCTGTGAGGTTGGAGGGATGATTTCTTCAAGGTCGCCAATTTCTGAGTACTTGACATTTCTGATAGGACTGCCCTTGCACTTTTCCTAATGAAATGACAACACCACAGATCCTTTCCAAAATGAAGTGGAAAGTGAAGGTGAATAAATAAATAACTAATGAAGGGACTACAGTCCAACTAATTATGATCACAATATCAGCAACTTTATGTTAATAAGAAGTATGTGTCATTTGGCTTTGCATTTATTCATAATCTGGAAAACGGTGACAGGAAAACCTTGTGTAATAAAAGGAAATCTCTCTAATAATCAATGAGACATAACCACTATAAATAATTTAAATTCCATCAAGTGAAAACAAAGATTTAACTGAGTTTTGCCCACTAGGCTCGGGGCACTTCGACATCCCCACAGCAGATGGGAGCTGTCAAATCTCATAAACACTCAAAATTGTAAGACACGACTTTCAGATGACAGAAACCAGAAGAATTCATGCAAATCAACGAACCCAACACACCTTATTTAAAAAGAGTCCTTGGCAGTCAAGAGAGAAGATGGTGTTGAAGCTGTGCCTTTGGAGATATCTCAGGTTTTAATTAGTCGAATGTCACTGTTTCCTAAATACAGGCTCTTCTTTAAATGACCCTTTTTGAAAACCCATTAAAAAGCAGTTTTCCTTCTACTGATCTTCGTGCTAATTCTATGCCAAGTTACAATTTACTCATCATTCAAAACTTCTTTTCGATGATACCCAATAATAGAAAGAGGCAACTTAAAAAAAAACAACTCCCTGCTTAATCCGGCCAACTTCCTTTTCAAGAAATCTGGTTGGAATACATTTTGATTCCCATGTGCTTCTCATGTAAGAATTTTGCAGGTTGATATGATACTGCCTCTGGAATTCCTTTACTGGAGGAGCAGAAACACATTTGACATTAGTGGATCAGGGTGCATGAGAATGTATTTGCATAGCAAGTACACTGCTTTTACTTAGTTTATACTACATCCGCTTGACTTTGCTGTTGGTGAATGCCAATAAACTTTGGAAGAAATCACAACCCAACCACCACCAAAATGTAGAAAATAATTGAGATAAATATGACACTTCATCACTTCAAAAAAAGGGTTTCCATAGACATGACCCAATTTGTTGCCAAAGTTAAACCGGTGAAGATGGTGTTTTTGTCATCCCTCATCACAATTGCAGGAACCGAGGGTCAGAAAGGTTAAACAGTGCTTTACAGACCACATTCAGAGTGACTGCGGGGCCCAAGCACCAGCGCTGTTTGCTCAAAACCTCTTGGCTTTGCCTACATACCATAGTAAGGAAAGAATCACATTTATCTTCTGAAAACATCATGATGTTCACAAAGAAACTGCATGATAGCCATCGCCACACAGTCAAGGCACAGATTCTATACGGGGAGACGGGCGACATCACTGTGACAATTGCTATGATGTGGTTCCCAGAAGAAATGGAGTATGTCAGCCCAGACTTCAAATTTGAATAGAAATTGTCTAAGAAAAAAGGCAGTATGTTCCAGGCAGAGGTAATAGCATGTACAAAGGCTCAGAAATGAGAGAGTGTGACCCAGTCAAGTAACTGAAATAATTCCAGTTAAATGCCAGCATCCTGTGTGGATGGAGACTCCTCACAGATGGGACCAGTAGGCAAACAAGGCCCAGATCATTGAGGACCTTATAAATCATATTTTATCTTTAGGTTTTACTCAAGGAGCAATGGGGAGCTTTTTAAGAAGTTTAAACATATGTGCATTGACTACATATTTAAAGTTATATGCAATCCTAAATCGAAGGAAAAATGTATTCTGGAGCATCTTTTTGGAAACCTTCCAATGAGTAAAATTGCAATCGACCAAATGGACCTTAGAAGAAATAAGATTTTTGCTCTAGGCCAATATAAGTTTTATTTTTGAGGTAATACAAATGCATACAGATGTAATTGGCCCTAAGGAAAATTGATAATATTACAAACTTAGATATTTTTCTCCCAATTTTTTAAAAATTATTTTTCAAGTACGTTTTTCTGTCTATTACTCCCATCCCATCCCACCCCCGTGCTGCCCCCCTCCCTCCCATTTCCACCCTTCTCAGTTGTTGTCCATGTATCCTTTATATATGTTCCTCTAAATCCCTCCCCTATTTCCCCTGAAATTCCCTCCCCTCTCCCCTCTGGTCACTGTCAGCCTGTTCTCTATTTCAGTGTCTTTGGTTATATTTTTCTTGCTTGTTTGTTTTGTTGTTTAGCTTCCTGTTAAAGGTGAGATCATATGGTATTTGTCCTTCAACACCTGGCTTATTTCACTCAGCATAATGCTTTCCAGTTCCATCCATGTTGTTGCAAAAGGTAGGAGCTCCTTCTTTCTTTCTGCTGCATAAAATTCCATTGTGTATATGTTCCATAGTTTTTTGATCCATTCATTTACTGACGGGCACTTCCAACTCTTGGCTATTGTAAATTGTGCTGCTATGAACATTGGGGTGCACAAGTTCTTTGGGATTGGTGTTTTAGGGTTCTTAGGATACAATCCTAGCAGTGGAATTGCTGGGTCAAAAGGCAAGTCCAATTTTAGTTTTCTGAGAAAATTCCATACTGTTTTCCATAATGGTTGTATCAGTCTGCAATCCCACCAACAGTGGAACAAAAATAAAATATCTGGGAATAAATCTAACCAAGGAGGTAAAAGACCTGTATGCAGAAAACTACACAACACTGAAGAAAGAAATCAAGGAAGACACAAACAAATGGAGACATATACCGTGTTCATGGACTGGAAGAATTAACATCATCAAAATGTCCATACTACCCAAAGCAATTTACAGATTCAATGCAATACCTATTAAAGTACCAATGGCATATTTCACAGACATAGAACAAACACTTCAAAAATTTATATGGAACCATAAAAGACCCCAAATAGCAGCTGGAATTTTGAGAAAGAAGAGCAAAGTAGGAGGCATTACAATACCTGATATCAAACTGTATTACAAGGCCACTGTAATCAAACTTAGATATTTTTTATAATGTAGCTGACATATTTCTACTTGGGATACATTTTTTTTTTACTCTACTTGGTTCAATAGCCTAATTGACTTAGTTATTTGAAATAACATTAAGTAATCTTCCAAACCTGGGCAAGCTCCCCCAGGCAATTACAAGATAACCAATTTGCATGCCAAACTGTAAGGTTTAGCATATGGCCCCCAACATCTGCATAACTAAAATCTTAAGAAAGCATTTTCAATGAGATGCCTTTTACATTTATCTTTCATCCACACCCCTAAATTCTTTCTTTCATAAATAGGTTTCTTCCTTAAACATTGTCCTAATGTAATATGTTGTTAATAATACTTTTCCTTATATAGGTGATATACATTATTATTGACGACAGAAATAAGCAAAAATAAAAATATTCGTATCTCTCATAATAGATAAATATTTTGTTGACTGTTTTACAAAAATAAACTCATTTCATATTTTGTTTTGTGATGGTTAATACTTTTAATTTAATAGCATGTCATCACATTTTAACATGGTTATTTACATATATTGTAATGAGTATTGTCCTCTATGTTATGAACAAAATTTTCTTAACTAATCTCATATTGCTAAACATGCTGGTTGCTTTATTTTTTTTAAATTATAATAAGTAACATTCTAATTTAGGACTTAGGATTAAGTAATATCTAGTGATGTAAGGAGAGTGAAAGTATAACAGCCACCAAATATATTTGCTGTCCCCAAACCTATTCCTCATTAATATGACCAGAGAAAAAAATGCATCCTTTGATGGCGCATCAGCCTCCACTGAGAGACTAATATCAACTATTGAATTATTTTAAGAAATCGTAATTTTACACACTCTGAGGTCATCAAAGGACAGGGTGAACCTCTGTCAGACTGGGAATTTCCAGGGCTGCTATGAACAACCAGTGCAAGCAAAGTCACCAGTTACATTGCCTATGGGGCTCAATAAATAGACTCAAGGAAGTGTTGTTTTGAATACAGTCACTCAGTTCTCAGCATAGAACATCTTGAGCTTCAGGACAGGTAAGACATTTTCCCAAAAGATGATCCTGAAACCACAGCTAGAGGATTAAACAAGCAGAGTGAATTTGATCTAAGTGGAGAACCTCTGTCTTGGCTGGAAACAACACAAGCCTCTCCCAGTGGAGAAACTCAGCCAATGGTCATTGTGGTTATCCAGAAATACCAGTTCCCCACCTGCAAACCTCAAGTCTGGAGCTTCAGGGATCTTCACCCTTTGCCATGTCCAAGTTTAGAATCTGATCTCTGCAACCAACCTCCAGTGAGCCAGAAGTTCACCTCTTCCAATCTGTTTGATTTTGAACAAGTTCTTTGGGCCTCAATTTCTACAGGAGACTCTAACAGCATTTTATTAGGTTTGTTGGGGCTGGAATAAAATAATTCATATAAAGCACTTAGCTCAGTACCTGACTCATAGTGTATAGTTGGCAAAGGTGTCACCAATTTCTCAAATTTGCAAACCTAGGCAGGAGTAAGAAACAAATGCCAACTCTCTGTCAAGACCATTTGTCATTTCCCTCACTTGTTACCAGGTCAAAAATGAGTGAAGACAAGATTTTAAAACATTCTTGCGTGTCAAACATTATTTAAAAGGGGAGGAGAGAGAAGAAGGGAAGAAAGAGGACAACGAGGAGGAACAGGAGAAGAGGACAGGAAGAGAAGGAAGAAAAAGTGTATAAATGAGGTATGAGGCATTTCGATGTATCCTGTTACAAATGGGAAAGCCAAATGAGTAAGAAAAAAGAATGAACCACAGCTGTCAAAATAATGTTATTGAAAGCAGAAATAAATAATATCCTAAGATAAATCATACAGTGTACAAAATTATTTTCTTCTAGAAAATAGAAAGCCAGCTTGAAGGTAGTCTTAACATTTATATGTACCTTAGCATTTCTAGGTCTTCATCTTGTCATTAGAAAAGTGAGAGATTTAGTTTATTCTTTTTAAAGAATTTAATTATGCATAATGCCTATGATTTTACAGAGCAATGTTAAATGTGATAAATTCCTATAAAAACAAAACATTGAAGCTCATTTAAGAAATTCTTCACTAAAATGGGGTTTACTTATAGAAAGATGTCAATAACTATTATTTTTCTTTTTGATTGTGCAAAGACCTCTGAGCTAAGAGAAGCACTAATTTAAAGGAAATGTATCACTAAGGAAAAATGTCAAGGAAACAAGAAAATTTTTCCATATTGTAAGGAAAATTTAAAAAATCAATAGAATATCATACCAGAAAATAGGCTACATGCATATCAGTGAAATTTATTTTGCATTATTTTAAATGTACTATTTTTCTCTTAATATGAAAAAGACACATCCTTATTAAAAGCAAATCCATTTAAAAAGTGGGTTTTTTCTATTGTAATTAAAGATTAAGTATCAAACCAGGAACAATTTTCACCTGTTGTGAAAAGACTTGGTAAGGAGTGGCATATTTGTTTGTAAAAATTATTTTCTAAAGGTAAAGTATATCTCAAGAAGTAAAATCGCCATGGCCATCACTTCCACAGATAATCACATGTAACAGTTTTGTATATCTTCTACAGCTAGCTTACCCGTTCCTCCTTCCCCTCTCACTCACACACTGGTTTTGCTTGTAAGTTATTAGTTTCATTTGTTATGTAATCTTTCCATTACAAATAAATTACTAACTTAAGGAGAAAAGGAAATGTGAAATAAGAAGTCAACTATATTCCAGAAAACCCAAGGGTAAAAGAACAGCTGGGTATGCAGACCTGCTGGAAGCAAGAAGAGATTATCAGAAACTCGTTGTCCCCTCCTCTTTTTCATCTTTTCCTCGGAGGCCCTTTAGTCTCATGTCTGTTTCTTTCTGAACATCTGCTTTTTTTTATTTGTCTCGCTGCTTTGGCTTCCTCACCATTCTGAAGTTCAAATGTTCAGTTCTTGGAACCATCTGAAAAGTAGCACCTCTTAAATTCAATTCCAAAATTTGGAAGAGAGAATCTTGATTCCCTGCATATTAGGAGTTGAGTAGGGCCTGCTGTGGTTTTTAAGAAAAGGAATACGTGGCTCAGTAAACATCATGTTAGCGCACTGTACAGTGGACATTTTTAGTGTAGATAAATGTAAATCTACATCATTAAACTTAGAGACGTTATCATGACCTCATTATACAAACATCACTTCGCCTCCTTTATTCTCTTGATACGATGTTTAGAATGTTCGAGCATCTTTGTAAGCACATTATTTCATTAGGAATAATTTTCATCAGTGGTTCAAAGGGTGTGCATATATATATTTTCTTTTGCTTGATTACTTTCCAAAACATTTATATCAATGTTCTGGTTAGTTCAATGAATGGAAGTTCTCATTTTGCCAGTCTCACCTGTGTATAAATTCTGCCTATGGAAATGCAAGGTTTTAAGTGAAAAAGATCCATAAGTCATAACCATTTATTTTTTCCACATTCTTCTATTAAAGTAAATTGACATCGATTAAAATTCACCCTTTCTGTGTACAGTTTAACAAATTTAATTAGTGAGTGCAGTTATGTAATCACCACCACAATCAGATAAAGACAGTTCCACCATTCCATAAAACTCCCCCCAGGACCCCTTCTCACCAGCCCCTTCCTACTCCAGCTCCTGGCAGCCACTGATAGGATTGTTGTGCCCGTGGTTTTGACTTTTCCAGAAAGTCATACAAATGGAGTAATGCAGTAGGTAGCTTTTTAACTTTGGACTCTGTCTGTTAAATTAATGCATGTGAGGTTTGTTCTGAGCTGAATTGTCTCCTTATAAACCCATTGTTGAAGTCTAATCCCCAGTACCTCATAATGTGACCTTATTTGAAAATAGGGTCATTATAGATATAATTAAAGTCAAAGGAAGTCATATTGGAATAGGTTGGACCTCCTAGTCCAATATGACTGGTATCCTTATAAAAAAAGGGAATTTAGAAACAGGCAGGAACATAGGGAGAATGCCATACGAAGATGAAGACAGACCAGGGCGAGGCTTCTACAAGCCACGGAATACCAAAGAGTACCAGCAATCCAGAAAAAGGTAGGAGAGAATAATTGAACAGATTCTTTCTTACAACCTGCAGGAGAAACCAACCCTAGTGACATCTTGATCTCAGGACTTCCAGCCACTGGAACTGTGAGAAAATACATTTTTGTTGTTTATACCACCCAGTTTCTGGTACTTTGTTATAACAGTTCTAGCAAACTGATACAAGAGTCTTCCTTGTTATTGCATATACCCATAGTTTGTTACTTTTTATGGCTGAGTTTTATTCCATTGTATGGCTGTACTGTACATTTTTTCATCCATTCTCCAAATGAAGGATGTTTGGGTTGCCTCAATCTTTCAATGACTACAAATAAAACTGCTATAGAAGATGGTGGAAGAGTAAGTGGAAGCTACACTAACCTCCACATAGGGCCAATTTGGACTTACAACTAAATTGTAGAGAAATTATCCAGAAAAACCAACTGAACAGTAGGTGGAGAGAAGCCTTATAACCATGGACAGACTGAGGAAACCACTTCACCAACACAAGACCGGTAGGGAGTGTGGAGGAGACACAAGAGGGCTGCCTGGGCTCCCACAAGCATCAGCGGAAGTAAAGGAAGGATAATTCAGTAGCCAGGGGGTTAGCCCTGGGAGGTGTGAGGTCTAAGCCCTAAGCAGGCTGGAAGTGTGAGGTCTAAGCCCTAAGCAGGTTGGAAAGGAATGCAGATAACATCCATGTATAAAAACCAGCAGGGATTTTGTCCACCAGGGAGAGACAGCTGGAGACACAGAAAGCCTCTTAAAGGGCCAAAGCAGAAAATTTCATTACTTACCCTGTAATGAAGTTTTACAGGGTAAAATTTACAGCAAAAGGAGTGCAGAGTGGACTAGAGACACTTGAGGAGAGTCTGAGGCTGGTGGCTCTGTAACGAGAACGGAAGGAACAGGATCTATGTGCTGAGTCATTCCCCATACTGCAGGAGCCATCACTCTGAGGCAGAGCACTCCTCTCTGAGTGGCATCAGCCTGAGGGGAAACAATACCCATGTCCATAAGAATTACTCTGTGGTGTTTAAGCCAGGCTGCTGTTCACAGCTTGATTAGATTAACAGCTGATTAGTTTAAAAGCTAAGTCAGAAAACACAAAGCAGACAAAAATGGGAAGACAAAGACACAGACCGCAAATGAAAGAACTAGTGGATATTCCAGAAGGACTAGATGAAATGGAGGCAAACAATTTATTAGATAGAGTTTAATGATCATAAGGATGCTCAATGGCATGGAAAAAGATATAGAAACCATAAAAAAGGACCAGTCAGAAATGAAGAATGCAATTTCTGAAATAAATAATACACTGGAAGGAATAAACAGTAGGTTAGATGAAGCAAAGGATCGATCGAATCATTGTTTTTTGAAGACAAGGTAGAAAAAACACACAGGGAGAGCAGCAAAAGGAAAAAAGAATTTTATAAAATAAAGAGAGATTAAGAAACATTTTGGACAACATGAAATGTAACAACATCTGATTCATTAGATTACCAGAGGAGAACAGAGTGAGCAAGGTATCGAGAACATATTTGAAAAAGTAATGACCAAAAACTTCCCTAATTTGGAGAAGGAAAATGTCACACAAGTCCAGGAAGCTCAGGGAGTCCCAAACAAGATGGACCCAAAGAGACCTACACCAAGACACATCATAATTAAAATTACAAAACTTAAAAACAAGGAGAGAATCCTAAAAGCTGCAAGGGAAAAGCAGGGAGTTTTCTCCTAAAAGCAAGGAGTTAGACTGGCATCTTATTTCTCAACAGAAACATTTCAGGCCAGAAGGGAGTGGCATGAAATATTCAAGGTGATGAAAAGCAAGGACCTAAACCCAAGGTTACTTACCCAGCAAGGCTATGACTTAAAATGAAAGGAGAAAAAAGGACCTTCCCAGACAAGAAAATGCCAAAGGAGTCTGTTAACACCCAGCCAGTACCACAACAAACGTTAAAGGGCTTGTGTTAACAAGAAGAAGAAGAAGAAAAAAAGACAGGGAAAAAATAGAGGAAAATAGTCTAACAATGAAATGGCACTAATTATATATCTATCAATAATTATCTTAAATGTAAATAGCTTAAATGATACAACCAGAAGACATAGGGTAGCTGAATGGATAAGAAAACAAGACCCACATATATGCTGCCCCTAAGAGACACATCTCAGATTAAAAGATACACACAGACTAAAAATAAAGGTTTGGAAAAAGATATTCCATGCAAATAAAAAAGAAAAAAGCTGGAGTAATAATACTTATATCTGACAAAATAGACTTTAAAACCAAGGTTGTAGAAAGAGACAAAGAAGGACATGACTTAATGATGACGGGAACAATCCAACAAGAGAATGTAAACCTAGTTAACCTTTATGCATCCAAATAGGAACATCTAAATATGTAAAGTAAATATTGATGGACATAAAGGGAGAGACTGACAGAAAAACAGTCCCACTTGGGGATTTTAACACCCAACTGACTGCAATGGATAGGTCTTCTAGGCAGAACATTAACAAGGAGATAGCAGCCTGAAACAACACACTAGATCAAATGGATTTAATTGATATCTTCAGAGCATTTCACCCAAAAGAGCAGAATATATGTACTTTTCAAGTGTCCATGGTACATTTTTTATGTCAGACCACATATTAGGACACAAAACAAAGCTCAGTAAGTTTAAGAAGAATGAAATATCAAGCATCTTCTCTGACCACAATGCTGTGAAACTAGAAATCAACCACAAGAACACTGAAAAACACACAAAGACATGGAAACTAAATAACATGTTATTAAACAATAAATGGGTTACCAATGAGATCATGGAGGAAATGAAAAGATGCCTTGAAACAAATGAAAATGAGGACACAACAATCCAAAATCCGTGGGACACTGAGAAAGCAATCCTAAGAGGGAAATGCATACCATACAGGCCTATCTCCAAAAATCAAGAAAAAGCTCAAATATATAATCTAGCTTCACACTTAAAGAAACTTGTAAAAGAAAAACAAAGTCCAAAATGAGTAGAAGAAAGAAAATAATAAAAATTAGAGCAGAGATAAATGAGAGAGTCTTAAAAAATTATACAAACAATCAAGGAATACAAGAGCTATTTCTTTGAAAGGATATACAAGATTGACAAACCTTTAACCACACTCATCAAGAAAAAAAGAGAAAGAATTCAAGTGAATAAAATCAGGAATGAAAGAGGAGAAATAACAACTGACACCAAGAAATACAAAGGATTGTAAAAAATATTATAAGTAATGATGTGACAACAAACTGGACAGCCTGGATGAAATGAATAAATTCCTAGAGACATAATTTTACAAAAATAAATCAGGAAGAATCAGAGAATCTGACTACACAGATTACACCTAATGAAATTGGAGCAGTAATAAAAAAAACTCCCAACAAACAGAAGCCAGATGGCTTCACAGGTGAATTTTACCAACAATTCTGAGAGGAACTAACACCTCTCCTTCTCAAACTATTTCATAAAATTCAAGAGGAAGGAAGGCTCCCAAACTCATTTTACAAGGCCAGCATTATCCTAAATCCAAAACCAGGTAAAGGCACAATAGAAAAACAATTATAGGCCAATATTCCTGATGAATATAGATGCTGAAATCCTCAACAAAATATTAGTAGACCAAATACAGCGATGCATCAAAAATGTCATACACCATGATTGTATATCTCCCCAGGGAAGGGAAACAAAATAAAATACAAACAAATGGGACTACATCAAACTAAAAAATGTTGCACAACAAAGGAAATCATCAACAAAATAAGAAGACAACACACAAAATGGGAGAACATATTTGCCAACACATCTAAAGGGGTTAATATCCAAAACTTATTAAGTACTTACAAAATTCAACACACACACACACACACAATTAAAAAACAAAGAACATGAATAAACACTTCTCCATAAAGGACATACAGGTGGCCAATAGACATATGAAAAGATGCTCAACGTAACTAATCATCAGAGAAATGCAAATTAAAACCACAATAAGAATCCATCTCACACCTGTCAGAATGGCCATCATCAATAAATAAACAAACTACAAGTGCTGGTGAGGATGTGGAGAAAGGGGAACCCTTTTGCACTGTTGGTGGGAATGCAGACTGGCACAGCCACTATGGAAAGCAGTATGGAGATACATCAAAAATTTAAAATGGACCTGCCTTTTACCCACTGATCCTACTTATGGGACTACATCTGAAGGAACCCAAAACACTAATTTGAAAGAACACAAGCACCCTTATGTTCACTGCGGCATTATTTACAATTGCTAAGATACAGCCCAATTGCTAAGAAGCAGCCCAAGTGTCCATCAGTAGTCCATAAGTGGATAAAACAACCATGGGACATTTACACATTGGAATTCTACTCAGCTGTAAAAAAGAAGCAAAGTATACCCTTCGCAACAGTATGGATGGAGCTGGAGAACATTATGCAAAGTTAAATAAGCCAGGCAGAGAAAGATAAATACCATATGATTTCACTCATATGTGAAATCTAATAAACAAACTGAACTAACAAGCAAAACAGAGACAGACTCATAGGTGGAGAGCAGATGACAGCTGGTGGGCAGGGGAGCAGGGGCAGTTAGAGGGCGGAGGCATCGAGCAAAGAGGAAAAAGGACTCATGGACGTGGACAGCAGCGTGGGGACTGCTGGGGGGAGGGGGTAAAAGAGAACTAAATAGTAATGGCGAAAATACAATAAAGACTAAACCAAAAAGTACCTAAAATAAGAAAACTAACCCAAACTGGAAAAAAGAAGCTGTTCTAGACATTTGAATTCAGATTTTGATGTGAACATAAACTTTCATTTTCCTTAAACAAGGAGGAGTAGCATGGCTGGGTCATACGCTGTCTTTTTAAGAAGATGAGAAATTGCCACACTATTGACTAAGAAGCTTCCCCATTTTACATTCTTACAGGCTGGGTATGAACATTTTTACTTGCTCTGTAGCTTCACTAGAATTTGGCATTATCATCTTGTTCAGCTTTGTTTTTTACTCTCTTATTAAAAGTGTAGAAGGGCATCCCATTGTGGTTTTAATTTGCTCTCCGGTAATTATTAATAATTTTGCATGCCTTTTCACGTACTATTTGCCATCTCTGTATTTTCTTTGGTCAAGGGTTTGTTTAAATCTCATGCTCATTTCTTTATTTGACTGGTTGCTTTATTATTTTTAAAATTTGGAAGTTCTTTATATGTTCTTACATGTAAGTCCTTTACAAGTTTTCGACTTGCAAATATTTTCCCTGTCTGTGGCATGTATTTTCATTCTCTTTACCATGTCTTCCAAAATAGAGAGGTTTATAAAACTTAATAAATTTCAATTTATTGGTGTTTCTTTTCGGATCATACTTTCAATTTTGAATCTAAGAAATTTTTGCCTAACTTAAGGTCACAAAGTTTTTCTCATATATTTCTTGTAGAAGTTTTATAACTTGCAGCTCTATGTTTAGGTTTATAATCCATTTGGAGATAATTTTTAACATACTGCGAAGTATGGAGTGAAGTTCTTTTTGACTTTTTTTTGTTAGGGTTTTTTTTTTTCTTTTATATATAGGTATTCAATGGTCCTATATACCTATATATAGGTATTCATCACTTCTTGATTTGTTAAATTAAAAAATTTTGGCACCTTTGGTCAGGTTAAATATTGGTCTATAGTTTTCTTTGAATGGTTTTATTTGGTTTTGATACCAGGCTAATGCTCATTTCATAAAGTGCATCAGGAAGTGTTTTCTCCTCTGTAACTTTTTTTAAAAGTTTGTCAAATTGACATTACTTCTTCTTAAATGTTGGGAGAGTTCAACAGTAACGTCGCCTGGGTCTCAAGTGTCCCCAGTGTGAATTTGTAACTACAGATCCAGTCTCTGACAGATACAAGATCTTTAAGTTATCTATATCTATCTCTCATTTCTACCTATATCTCTTTCTTCTCTGGGAGCTCTAGTAGTTTGTCTTTCAAACAATTCTTCCATTTCACCTAAATAATAGAATCAAATGACATAAATTTATTTATAATATTTCTTTATTGTTCTTCCCCATCTCTGTAAATTCTGCTGTGACCTTCCCTCTGTCATCCTTGATCTAATCAATTTGTGTCTTATCTTTTTGTCCCCATTAGTCTGACTAAAAATGCACAAATTTTTTTAATTCTCTCAGAGAACCAGTTTTTAATGTCATTGGTTTTCTCTATTGCTACCTACTGCTTTAGATCTCATTGGTTTCTGTTCTTATATTTATCATTTCTTTTGTTTCTCTTACTTTGTATTCAATTAGTTCTTAATGTTTTAGCTTTTAAAGATGGCATAAATTCTCTGAACTTTTTTTAGTGCTATAAATTTCCCTCTAAGAAGTGGTGTAGTTGTACAAAATGATTTTTGATATATCCTTTTTATTTTTAGTCAGCTCAGAATACTTTTTACTCTTTCTTTTGATTTATTCTTTAGCTTTGCTATCACATTTAGTTTCTAACTTTTGAAGACTGTAAATATATTCTATTTATTATTAATTTCATTCTATTATGGTCATATTTTATATGATTTGAATACTTTTAAATTTATTGAGATGATTTATGACTTAGATATCATCTGCTTTGAAAATTTCTGTAGGCTATTAAAAAATGTATATCCCATTCTTGTTGGGTGAAATGATAACCTCTAGATGTTCACTATGTGAAGTAAGTATGATTCAAGTCTTTGTTGTCCTTATGGATCCAATTTTCATTGTACATTTTTTATTGATTATTGAGAGAATGATATTGATACAATTGACTAGAATTGTGAATTGGTTTATGACAATTATGACAATTTTTATGACAATTATGGTTTATGACAATTATGGTTTATGACAATTTTTATGACAATTATGGTGAATTGGTTTATGACAATTATGATAATTTTTACTTCATGTATTTGAAAGTTTTTTATTACTTAAGCATTAATAATTATTATATCTTCATCATTAATTGACCACTTTATCCTTATGAAGTAGCCTTCTGTGTCACTAGTAAATTCTCTGCTTTATAATCTATAAATATTATATAGACTTCCCAACTTTCATTGGTATTAGAATGGTATTATCTTCTTTTTATCCTTTTACACTCAAGTTTTTGTGGCATTAGTTTAAGTTCAGTTTCTTATAGGCAACCAGTAGTAGAGTCTTGTTTTATTTTAACACAATCTGAAAAAATGACAATCTTTGCCTTTTAATAGAGATGTTTAGATAATTTGTATATAATGTGAATGTTTACATGGTTGAGTTTAAATCTACCATCCTATTTTGTTTTTCTCTTTGTTCCAGCTGTTCTTTGTTCCTTTCGTTTCTCTTTTTCTGCCTTGTTTGAAATTATCTTTTATGATTTCATTTTATCTCCATGTTCATTTATTAGTTCTAATGTCCTATCTGTCTTTGTTTAGCAATTGCTTTCAGTGTTTCTGGTATAGATCTTCAACCTACTATGGTCTATCTTCAAATAATATTATACCACATTGTATGTAAGTAAATGTTTTCATTTTACCTATCCCAGCATTTTTAATATTATTGTTTTAAACTTTGCTTCTGTGTTTTGTTATAAGCCCCACAATGCAGTGTTACTATTTTTGCTTGAGTAATTATCTTTTAAAATAAATTTTAAAATAGAAAATAATTTAATGTCTTTATATGCTACTAATTTTGGTGCTCTTCATTCTTTTGTATAGATCCAGATACCTATCAAGTATAATTTTTCTTCTGCTTGAAGAACTTCCTTTGACATTCTTATGTTGCAGGTCTAATAGTAATTGATATTTTTCATCTTTTGTATCCTGGAAAACCATTTTATTTTGCCTTAGTTTTTAAAAGGTTTCATACTGGATATAAACTTCTAGGTTGGCAATTTTTATTTTCTTTCAGTACTTTAAAGATACCATTCCACTCTCCTGTTTTGCATTATTTCCTAAGAGAAACTATATGTCATCTGAATCTTTTTCTCAATTTTTACTTTTTTCTCTTGCTGCTTTTGTGATTTTTCTCTTCATCACTAGCATTAACCAATTTGATTATGTAGTTATTGTGATTGTCTTTTCCTTGGTTCATTGAGCTTCTTCTTTTTTATTTCTAAAACTTTTGCTGATTATTTCTTAAATGTTCTTATAGTCTTAAAAATACTCTTGAGCCTTTTTTTCTGAGACTTTCAAGTCATGTGGAAATAGTTTGATCTTTTTTTGAAGCTTGTTTCTGAGTTTTTCTAGGTAGAGCCAAAGGAGTCCTTCAGTTCAGGACTAATTTTCCCTTCTACCCAAGCAATGGCATTTTATAACAGTGCTCAATAATCCATGTTTTATAAGGTTTCTCCATGCTGACTGTTGGGAACATCAACCCTTAACCATCAGATATGGACCCAGGATTTTTCTGTCTGGTTTTTATAAGTGGTTCTTTCTAGGTTTGGTAGTTTTCTCACATGCATGTGCTGATCAGCCCTCAGCTGAAGACTCAAAGGAGAAAATCCTTAGCAGGTCTCAAGCTCTTTCCTTCTTTGTGCAACTTCCCCCTCGCACTATTCTGTCCTAGAAGCTCCCATTTCTTGTACTCCTGGGCTTTCCGATTCTTTTTCCTCCTTGCAGGGCAACTACTTAATTTTTCCTGCATTTTCAGCCAGACCATGGCTTGGAAACTCTCAGGGTACTATGCTGGGGCGATTGTTAAAACTAAGCTTGCTTGTTTTCCACTACTCTGGTATCCCTGAACTTCACTGCCTGTTTTCCAATATCTGAAAGGCATTGTTTCATGAATTTGCTCCTAAACAAAAATAATTATTTAAGATTCCAAGCTCTATAATATAGAAGCTAAGGAGCTTCAACAAGATGTTGCACACGCACACTTGCTGTGTAAGTGAAGCCACAGTCAAAAATAGGTTTCTTTTAGTAACTAAAAACGTTTGATTCAGTAGGTCTGTAAACATTCTTCATGTTAAACATCTGTTAAGATTTTAATGGAATCTTTGATTCCCCGGCTTAAAATTAAAAAGTAAGATTATGTGGTCATTTGTAATTCAAATACAATTTATATTACTTACATGGACAAAGTATGAAATCATCTGAATTAAATGCGATCTTTTATGAATGCAAAGCAAAAAACTATTAAAAACTATCTCAAATTTGAGCACAAATATTGTCTCTGCCTACAAATCACTTCCTTGTATGTCAAAATTTCTTACGTGTACCTCCAAATGATTCAGCATACACAATGGAGAAAATTAATTTAAGAGATGTAGGAAAAGCATATAGACCTACAAATATGTTTTCTGGTGTATTTCTTCCTCTTCTGATCAATAGTTTTTAGACAAACGGGCAAATTAAATTTGTTTAGTGGGCGATAAGGAGTTTCACAACTTTTAGGAATTGCTCAGCTCATTTGTTCTAAGAAAAATTTGAGACAAATAAGTGAAGCCAAGCCCTAGAGAAGAAAAATGGCAGTTTGATCAAATCAGACATATTCTGATGCATGCATGGGTTGGGCTTTGGAAAATGGATCTGATGTATATATACTTGGCTCTGAAATGTCACAATATGTCCTAGCAACCCCTTCTTCCTGAGACTCAAACTTTTTTAATCTACCCTGAGAAAGTCTAGTTATATCTACATCCTACGTTACTATAGGAAAAGTTATTGGTAAAACATAACTCAAAATTCAGTGGGAGACCGCGTTTACCTAAACACAATTATGTGAATTGTATTGATTCAGAGTAGGCCAGAGACCAAGCAGAGCACCACGTCAGAACACAGGAAACTGGCTGGGCCGCATTCAGCCATGAATTAGCGGAAGTTATCCACTAGAGAAATAAAAGTATCTATCAAACCAGAGATGAATCTTGAAAGTATGACATGGCAAAGAGTTACTATTTGAGCTTAGAGAATTAAGCTTGTGGCACCTACAAGAGATGCTTTATGATAGACAATTTTAGTTAATAACGCCATTCATGGTGGCCAAGCTGGCCAACAGAATGCGTGACCATGACTGTATTTGATACTATGTCTTCTGTGTGTTCCTGTTTCTCTGCTAGACCTTACAGTCAATATGATTAATGTTTCTTTTTTTTTTAAAAAAAGGCCAGATCTGGGGATATTTCCTACTTATCTCAAGAATGTAGAAAGCACTTAATGATCACATTTCTGTTAGCCCTGGTGGCAGAATTATGTTTTTACATCTAATGCTCTTTTATGTGTAACAGGGATCAGTTAATGGCATAGTACTTATATCCAAGGAACTTAATTTTAAAGTATGAAGAACATCTTTTTAAGTGAAAGTTTTGTTTACCGTTGCTGAAACCTACATTAAGGGTCAGAATTACCAGCTTCTCAAGAATTGCGAATACATCTCATACAGTTTAAATTTCTGTATATACAACATAGGTGGATATATATATATATATATTTTTTTAAGTTGAAATATACATATATATATTTCAACTTTAAAAATCCAGCGAATACAGAACTTGCTGGGAACATTCACAAAGTATGGTTCCAAACCAGTAAACTATTTAGTCCCATAACCTAGGACCGGCTATGGCTATAATTACAACAGTGGAGAACTGGCAGTCCTGAAACCACGGACCTAATGTGACTTGGGATAAATAATTATGTGTCTATATAGCCCAATTTAACAAGGCTACTCTGGCAAAAGCCATTTAAAAATACAAAATTAGAAGTCAAAATTCTAAGTGACTATAGTAATCGATTCAGCATTAAAATCCATGTTGTTCAACAAATGATTTAGAAATATTCTTCAAGAGCAAAACAGCAGGATTTTCTGTCAGTGCCCTTTTAAATATATCTAGGTGATTATATTTAAAATTGAAAGCATTTTCATTAATTCTGGACAGTTTAATTTTTACTATTGTTACATAGTTGCAATATGTGCCAACTGATAGTTTATATATAAATTTATATAATGTGCATTATAATATTGTTGTACCTTTTATAGTACCAGAGAATTTATAAACCAAGTTTTACATAAATTTTCTTAATTTCCTCGACAAGTATATAAGGCTCAATTACTATGCTTATTTTCCAGTTGAAACTAACAGTCTAAGATGTTGCTTCTCCTCAGGTTCTTGGACTCCTACATGGTTCATCAGAATCCAGTAATCTAAGCTGATTATATGGCATGAGAATGAGAAACTTCAAACAAAATGGAAATTCTATTATATGACAATTACTGTCTAAATAGTACTTCTTAACTGAATGTAAAAGAGCCGAGAGCACCTGCTTTTGTGAATGTTTTTAACGAAGGCCCCATTAGAAGAAATTGGTTCATATTTTCCTGATTTCATTCGTCATGACACAATCTGAAATTTGACCTAAATTAAAAGAAAGTTTCTCGTTGGTATGTACTGCATATTTTTTAGTAAAACATATTTTACGAAAGTCAGATATTACTCTCAGTCCAGCTGTAAACAAAACTATCAACGGGCAAGTTCAGAAACAACCTATAGTATTTTTAAATGATGCTGCTTTATAGTTTGAGACTTTTTGCAGCAGAAAGGGTGAAACCATTGAAGTTCAGCAATTATGGCGCATCCTTTATCTTTTTCTCTGAGCGTAGCTGTCGGAATTTGCCTGTTTCATGTACCTTCAACTCCAGACATATACTAAGACACAAGCTTTTGATACTATTTATTTGCCAGAAAGATGCAAATTGAAGACCTGAAATCCAATATGCAATAAATGTATCTGGAGGTTTAGCACAAACAGCACATCAGGGGATTTTCTTAATGTGTAAAAGGCAAATGTCCTGGTCGATGTGTCATCCAAACTGCAGTGGAGAAAGCAGTCACTGTGGAGGCTGAGTCAGGAGCACCAGGACTGACTGCGAGCAGAGGCGAAGGATGGACAACTACTTTCTAACTCCGCCTTGGGAAAAGAATAAAGAGAACTTTCTCAGGACACACCCACGAAGGTGAGTGGAAACTGTGTGGGGAGATTTAAAAATAGTAGTTGAGATTCCCCAGAAAAAGTTTCCCTGAGAATTGCTAAAGGACATCAAAACTGAGTCTCAGATCGCTAGCGATATTGAGCATCTCTTCATGTGTCTCTGGATCCTCTGTATGTCCTCCTTGGAGAAGTGTCTGTTCAAGTCCTTTCCCCATTTTTTAATTGGGTTAGTTGTCTTCTTAGAGTGAAGTCGTGTGAGTTCTTTGTATATTTTGGAGATTAAACCTTTGTCTGAGGTATCATTGGCAAATATGTTTTCCCATACAGTTGGTTGTCTTTTTATTTTAATGCTGTTTTCTTTAGCTG